>NC_058524.1:279456575-279759605 GCF_904849725.1 Hordeum vulgare subsp. vulgare
AAGGGGAGGACTCCCCCCTTTGGCTCGGCCGAACCCCTTGGGGGTCGTTGGACCCCAAGGCAAGGCTCCCCCTCTTCCCCCTATATATACGGAGGTTTTAGGGCTGATTTGAGACAACTTTGCCACGGCAGCCCGACCACATATCTCCACGATTTTACCTCTAGATCGCGTTTTTGCGGAGCTCGGGTGGAGCCCTGCTGAGATTAGATCACCAGCAACCTCCGGTGCACTCTCATGCTGCCGGAGAACTCATCTACCTCTTCGTCTCTCTTGCTGGATCAAGAAGGCCGAGATGATCGTCGAGTTGTTCGTGTGCTGAACGCGGAGGTGCCGTCCGTTCGGCACTAGATCGTGGGACTGATCGCGGGACGGATCGCGGGGCGGATCGAGGGACATGAGGACGTTCCACTACATTAACCGCGTTCACTAACGCTTCTGTAGTGCGATCTACAAGGGTACGTAGATCGAATATCCCCTCTCGTAGATGGACTCACCATGATAGGTCTTCGTGCGTGTAGGAAATTTTTTGTTTCCCATGCGACGTTCCCCAACAGTGGCATCATGAGCTAGGTTCATGCGTAGATGTCTTCTCGAGTAGAACACAAATGTTTTTGTGGGCGGTGATGTGCGTTTTGCTGCCCTCGTTAGTCTTTTCTCGATTCCGTGGTATTGTTGGATTGAAGCGCCTTGGACCGACATTACTCGTACGCTTACGAGAGACTGGTTTCATCGCTACGAGTAACCCCGTTGCTCAAAGATGACTGGCAAGTGTCAGTTTCTCCAACTTTAGTTGAATCGGATTTGACCGAGGAAGTCCTTGTATAAGGTTAAATAGCAATTCATATATCTCCGTTGTGGTGTTTGCGTAAGTAAGATGCGATCCTACTAGATACCCATGGTCACCACGTAAAACATGCAACAACAAAATTAGAGGACGTCTAACTTGTTTCTGCAGGGTATGCTTGTGATGTAATATGGCCAACGATGTGATGTGATATATTGGATGTATGAGATGATCATGTTGTAATAGATAATATCGACTTGCACGTCGATAGTACGGCAACCGGCAGGAGCCATAGGGTTGTCTTTAAACTAACGTTTGTGCTTGCAGATGCGTTTACTATTTTGCTAGGATGTAGCTTTAGTAGTAATGGCATGAGTAGCACGACAACCCCGATGGTGACACGTTGATGGAGATCATGGTGTGGCGCCGGTGACAAGAAGATCGTGCCGGTGCTTTGGTGATGGAGATCAAGGAGCACGTGATGATGGCCATATCATGTCACTTATGAATTGCATGTGATGTTAATCCTTTTATGCACCTTATTTTGCTTAGAACGACGGTAGCATTATAAGGTGATCTCTCACTAAAATTTCAAGATGAAATTGTGTTCTCCCCGACTGTGCACCGTTGCTACAGTTCGTCGTTTCGAGACACCACGTGATGATCGGGTGTGATAGACTCAACGTTCACATACAACGGGTGCAAAACAGTTGCACACGCGGAGCACTCAGGTTAAGCTTGACGAGCCTAGTATGTGCATACATGGCCTCGGAACACATGAGACCGAAAGGTCGATCATGAATCATATAGATGATATGATTAGCATAGGGATGCTTACCACTGAAACTATACTCAACTCACGTGATGATCGGACTTGAGCTAGTGTAAGTGGATCATGAACCACTCAAATGACTAGAGAGATGTACTTTCTGAGTGGGAGTTTAGCGAGTAATTTGATTAAGTTAAACTCTAATTATCTTGAACATAGTCTAAGTCCACTTTGAATATATTTGTGTTGTAGATCATGGCTCACGCGACAGTTACCCTGAATTTTAATACGTTCCTAGAGAAAGCTAAGTTGAAAGATGATGGAAGCAACTTTGTAGACTGGGCTCGTAATCTTAAGCTAATCTTACAAGCTGGGAAGAAGGATTATGTCCTTAATGCTGCGCTAGGAGATGAACCACCCGCTACGGCTGACCAGGATGTTAGGAACGCTTGGTTAACACGTAAGGAGGACTACTCAGTAGTTCAATGTGCAGTCTTGTATGGCTTAGAACCGGGACTTCAACGTCGCTTTGAGCGTCATGGAGCATTTGAGATGTTCCAGGAGTTGAAGTTCATCTTTCAGAAGAACGCCCGGATCGAGAGGTATGAGACCTCCGATAAATTCTATGCTTGCAAGATGGAGGAGAACTCGTCTGTCAGTGAACATGTGCTCAAAATGTCTGGGTACTCAAACCGTCTAGCTGAGCTGGGGATTGAACTCCCGCAAGAGGCTATCACTGACAAAATCTTTCAATCACTGCCGCCAAGCTATAGAGGCTTTGTGTTGAACTACAACATGCAAGGGATGAACAAGTCACCCGGCGAGTTGTTTGCGATCCTGAAAGTCGCAGAGTCTGAACTCCGTAAAGAGCATCAAGTGTTGATGGTGAATAAGACCACTAGTTTCAAGAGAAACGGCAAAGGCAAGAAGGGTAATTCAAAGAAGAGCGGCAAGCCTGTTGCCAATCCGACGAAGAAACCCAAAGCTGGACCTAAGCCTGAAACAAAGTGTTACTATTGCAAGGGTATGGGTCACTGGAAGCGCAACTGCCCCAAGTATGTGGCTGATAAGAAGGCGGCCAAAGAAAAATCAGGTATATTTGATATACATGTTATTGATGTGTACTTAACCGGCTCTTGTAGTAGTGCCTGGGTATTCGATACCGGTTCTGTTGCTCATATTTGCAACTCGAAACAGGAACTGCGGAATAGACGAAGGCTGGCGAAAGATGAAGTGACGATGCGCGTAGGAAATGGTTCCAAGGCTGATGCAATCGCCGTCGGCACAGTTTCACTTCAGTTACCATCAGGATTAATTATGAACTTGAATCATTGTTATTTAGTTCCTGCGTTGAGCATGAACATTATATTTGGATCTTGTTTATTGCGAGACGGTTACTCTTTTAAGTCAGACAATAATGGTTGTTCTATTTCTATGAGTAACATCTTTTATGGTCATGCACCCAATGTGAGAGGATTGTTCATATTGAATCTTGATAGTGATACACACATACATAACATTGAGACCAAAAGAGTTAGAGTTAACAATGATAGCGCCATATTTTTGTGGCACTGCCGCTTAGGTCATATTGGTGTAAAGCGCATGAAGAAACTCCATGCCGATGGACTTTTGGAGTCACTTGGCTTTGATTCAGTTGACACGTGCGAACCATGCCTCATGGGCAAGATGACTAAAACTCCGTTCTCCGGAACAATGGAGCATGCAAGTGACTTGTTGGAAATCATACATACCGATGTGTGCGGTCCAATGAGCGTAGAGGCACGCGGCGGATATCGTTGTTTTCAAACCTTCACTGACGATTTGAGTAGATATGGTTATGTCTACTTAATGAAGCAGAAGTCTGAAACATTTGAAAAGTTCAAGCAATTTCAGAGTGAAGTTGAAAATCATCGTAACAAGAAGATCAAGTTCCTACGATCTGATCGTGGGGGTGAATATCTGAGTTTCGAGTTTGGTGCTCACTTAAGACAGTGTGGAATCATTTCACAGTTGACACCGCCTGGAACACCACAGCGTAATGGTGTATCCAAACATCATAATCGTACTTTATTAGAGATGGTGCGATCTATGATGTCTCTTACCGATTTGCCGTTATCGTTTTGGGGTTATGCATTAGACACAGCTGCATTCACTTTAAATAGGGCACCATCAAAATCCGTTGAGACGACACCATACGAACTGTGGTATGGCAAAAGGCCAAAGTTGTCGTTTCTTAAGGTTTGGGGATGTGATGCTTATGTCAAAAAGCTTCAGCCTGAAAAGCTGGAACCCAAAGCGGAAAAGTGCATCTTCATAGGTTACCCAAAAGAGACAGTTGGGTACACCTTCTATCTCAAATCCGAGGGCAAAGTGTTTGTTGCTAAAAACGGAGCTTTTCTTGAGAAGGAGTTTCTCTCGAGAGAATTGAGTGGGAGGAAGATGGAACTTGATGAGGTTGTCGAACCTCTCATCCCTCTAGATGGTGGCGCGGGGCAAGGGGAAACCTCTGTCATTGCGACGCCGGTTGAGGAGGAAGTTAATGATGATGATCATGAAACTCCGGTTCAAGTACTTGTCGAACCACGCAGGTCGACGAGACCACGTGCTGCTCCAGAGTGGTACGGTAATCCCATCATGTCAATCATGTTGTTAGACAACAATGAACCTGCAAATTATGAAGAAGCAATGGTGGGCCCAGATTCCAACAAATGGCTAGAGGCCATGAAGTCCGAGATAGGATCCATGTATGAGAACAAAGTATGGACTTTGGAAGTACTACCTGAGGGCCGCAAGGCTATTCAGAACAAATGGATCTTTAAGAAGAAGATGGACGCTGACGGCAATGTGACCGTTTATAAAGCTCGACTTGTGGCAAAGGGTTTTTCACAAGTTCAAGGAGTTGACTACGATGAGACATTCTCACCCGTAGCGATGCTTAAGTCCGTCAGAATCATGTTAGCAATAGCTGCATTTTTTGATTATGAAATCTGGCAGATGGATGTCAAAACGGCATTCCTTAACGGTTTCCTTAAGGAAGAGTTGTATATGATGCAACCCGAAGGTTTTGTCGATCCTAAGAATGCTAACAAGGTGTGCAAGCTCCAGCGATCCATTTATGGGCTGGTGCAAGCATCTCGGAGTTGGAACAAACGCTTTGATGAGGTGATCAAAGCATTTGGGTTTATACAAGTGGTTGGAGAATCTTGTATTTACAAGAAAGTGAGTGGGAGCTCTGTGGCGTTTCTAATATTATATGTGGATGACATATTGTTGATTGGAAACAACGTAGAGTTTTTGGATAGCATAAAGGATTACTTGAATAAAAGTTTCTCTAAGAAGGACCTAGGAGAAGCTGCTTACATTCTAGGCATTAAGATCTACAAGGATAGATCGAAACGCCTGATAGGACTTTCACAAAGCACATACCTTGATAAAGTTTTGAAGAGGTTCAAAATGGAACAGTCCAAGAAAGGGTTCTTGCCAGTTTTACAAGGTACGAGATTGAGTAAGACTTAGTGCCCAGCAACTGATGAGGATAGAGAGCATATGAGCACCGTCCCCTATGCTTCAGCCATAGGTTCTATCATGTATGCAATGCTATGCACTAGACCGGACGTTAGCTTGGCCATAAGTATGGCAGGCAGGTTCCAGAGTAATCCAGGAGTGGATCACTGGACGGCGGTCAAGAATATCCTGAAGTACCTGAAAAGGACTAAGGAGATGTTTCTCGTGTATGGAGGTGACGAAGAGCTCGACGTAAAGGGTTACGTTGATGCAAGCTTTGACACAGATCGAGACGACTCTAAGTCGCACACCGGATACGTATTTATTCTTAATGGGGGTGCGGTAAGCTGGTGTAGTTCCAAGCAAAGCATCATAGCAGATTCTACATGTGAAGCGGAGTACATGGCTGCCTCGGAGGCGGCTAAGCAGGGTGTCTGGATGAAGCAGTTCATGACGGATCTTGGAGTAGTGCCAAGCGCACTGAATCCAATAACCTTGTTCTGTGACAACACGGGTGCCATTGCCCTAGCAAAGGAACCACGGTTTCACAAGAAGTCCAGACACATCAAACGACGATTCAACCTCATCCGCGACTACGTCGAAGGGGAGGACGTAAATATATGCAAAGTGCACACGGATCTGAATGCAGCAGACCCGCTGACTAAACCTCTTCCACGGGCAAAGCATGATCAACACCAGAACTGTATGGGTGTTAGATTTATTACAATGTAATTCGCATGATGATGTGAGGGCTAGATTATTGACTATAGTGCAAGTGGGAGACTATTGGAATTATGCCCTAGAGGCAATAATAAATATAGTTATTATTATAATTCCTGTATCAAGATAATCGTTTATTATCCATGCTATAATTGTATTGAATGAAGACTTACATACATGTGTGGATACATAGACAAAACACTGTCCCTAGCAAGCCTCTAGTTGGCTAGCCAGTTGATCAAAGATAGTCAGGGTCTTCTGATTATGAACAAGGTGTTGTTGCTTGATAACTGGATCACGTCATTAGGAGAATCACGTGATGGACTAGACCCAAACTAATAGACGTAGCATATTGATCGTGTCATTTTGTTGCTACTGTTTTCTGCGTGTCAAGTATTTGTTCCTATGACCATGAGATCATATAACTCACTGACACCGGAGGAATGCTTTGTGTGTATCAAACGTCGCAACGTAACTGGTTGACTATAAAGATGCTCTACAGGTATCTCCGAAGGTGTTCGTTGAGTTAGTATGGATCGAGACTGGGATTTGTCACTCCGTGTGACGGAGAGGTATCTCGGGGCCCACTTGGTAATACAACATCACACACAAGCCTTGCAAGCAATGTGACTTAGTGTAAGTTGTGGGATCTTGTATTACGGAACGAGTAAAGAGACTTGCCGGTAAACGAGATTGAAATAGGTATGCGGATACTGACGATCGAATCTCGGGCAAGTAACATACCGAAGGACAAAGGGAATGACATACGGGATTATATGAATCCTTGGCACTGAGGTTCAAACGATAAGATCTTCGTAGAATATGTGGCATCCAATATGGGCATCCAGGTCCCGCTATTGGAGATTGACCGAGTCACTCGGGTCATGTCTACATAGTTCTCGAACCCGCAGGGTCTGCACACTTAAGGTTCGACGTTGTTTTATGCGTATTTGAGTTATATGGTTGGTTATCGAATGTTGTTCGCAGTCTCGGATGAGATCACGGATGTCACGAGGTTTTTCGGAATGGTCCGAAAACGAAGATTGATATATAGGATGACCTCATTTGATTACCGGAAGGTTTTCAGAGTTACCGGGAATGACGAATGGGTTCCGGGTGTTCACCGGGGGGGGGGGGGCGGCAACCCACCCAGGGGAAGCCCATAGGCCTTGGCGGTGGCGCACCAGCCCTTAGTGGGCTGGTGGGACAGCCCAAGAAGGCCCTATGCGCCATAGGAATAAAATCAAAGAGAAAAGAAAAAAAAGAGGAGGTGGGAAAAGGGGGAAGGACTCCTCCTTCCAAACCTAGTTGGATTCGGTTCGGAAGGGGAGGACTCCCCCCCTTGGCTCGGCCGAACCCCTTTGGGGTCCTTGGACCCCAAGGCAAGGCTCCCCCTCTTCCCCCTATACATACGGAGGTTTTAGGGCTGATTTGAGACAACTTTGCCACGGCAGCCCGACCACATATCTCCACGGTTTTACCTCTAGATCGCGTTTCTGCGGAGCTCGGGCGGAGCCCTGCTGAGATTAGATCACCACCAACCTCCGGAGCGCCGTCACGCTGCCGGAGAACTCATCTACCTCTCCGTCTCTCTTGCTGGATCAAGAAGGCTGAGATCATCGTCGAGCTGTACGTGTGCTGAACGCGGAGGTGCCGTCCGTTCGGCACTAGATCGTGGGACTGATCGCGGGACGGTTCGCGGGGCGGATCGACGGACGTGAGGACGTTCCACTACATCAACCGCGTTCACTAACGCTTCTGCTGTGCGATCTACAAGGGTACGTAGATCGAATATCCCGTGTCGTAGATGGACATCACTATGATAGGTCTTCATGCGCGTAGGAAAATTGTTGTTTCCCATGCGACGTTCCCCAACACCACCGTCCATTGGCACTTGAAGACATGTTGCTCCATTGCTTTGAGCCTCGTCTCCATGCTTCCGGTCTTCTTGGGCCCCTCCACATCACGGATGTGCAACATCCTCTCGCTCATCTTGATAGATTGAGGGTGTTTCAACACTTTCGTGAGGTAGGTATTGATAACCTTCTTGAAGATATTGTCCTTAGGAGCGTTTGGGGAAGTCATGATGATCTAGATTTGTCACAGAAACAGGTTCGAAACAAAAATAGAGGAAAACTGCACGATACGGAGATCAAAACCTTCGGGCGAATATATATTGATTTTTTCTGGACCAGAAGGAGAGCTCCACAAGAAAACTGAGTCCGGGAGGCACACGAGGTGCCCACAAGCCCTCTCTCCGCCACTAGGGGGGTGGTGGTGGCCAAGCTTGTGGCCACCTCGTGCGCTCTCCGGACTGCTTTTTATTTTTCTAAATTTCCAAAAAATCCAAAACGAAGGAAATTTCCTATTGGAAAAGCATCAGAGTCCAATTTCTTACCGAAACAGATACCTCTTCGTTTTGAGGGTCTGAAACAGGCTGATAAACATCCCTTATGTACTCCTCTAGAGTTATGACATTGATGATATTGGTCTCAACATTTATGGGAGTACCAGAGATGTAATGCTTGATTCTTTTCCCATTTAACACTCTAGGAAAATTTCCTTCCGTGTTATTGATTTTGATGGCACCGGAACGATATACTTCCTCGATAACGTAAGGACCTTCCCATTTAGAGAGAAGCTTGCGTGCGAAGAATCTTAAACGAGAATAGTATAGCAGGACATAATCACCTACATTGAACTCTCGTTTCTGTATTCGTTTGTCGAGCCATCTCTTAACCTTTTCCTTGAACAACTTGGCATTCTCATATGCCTAGGCCCTCCATTCATCTAACGAGCTGATATCAAACAACCGCTTCTCACCGGCAAGTTTGAAATCAAAGTTGAGCTATTTGATTGCCCAATAACCTTTGTGTTCCAGCTCAAGAGGTAAATGACAGGCCTTACCGTAAACCATTTTATACGGCGACATGCCCATGGGATTCTTATAAGCAGTCCTATAAGCCCATAGTGCATCGTCAAGTTTGCTAGACTAATTCTTTCGAGATCTATTGACGGTCTTTTGTAGGATCAATTTGATGTCCCTATTAGTCAACTCCACTTGACCACTAGACTGAGGATGATAAGGAGATGCAACTCTATGGTTGACATCATACTTAGCGAGCATCTTGTGGAAAACACCATGAATGAAGTGTGAACCGCCATCAGTCATCAAATATCTAGGGACTCCAAATCTTGGGAAAATGACTTCTTTAAGAATCTTAATGGAGGTGTGGTGATCAACATTTTTAGTGGGGATAGCTTCTACCCACTTAGTGACGTAATCCACAGCAACTAAGATGTGAGTGTACACCTTGGAACTCTGGAAGGGTCCCATATAATCAAAGCCCCACACATCAAATGGTTCAATGACAAGTGAATAGTTCATAGGCATTTACTGACGCTTACTGATGTTCCCTATTCTTTGGCATTCGTAACAAAACAAGACAAACTTACGGGCATCCTTGAAGAGAGTGGGCCAATAGAAACTTGATTGCAATACCTTATGGGCAGTTCTATCTCCAACGTGGTGTCCTGCGTAGGCTTTGGAATGAAACTTCTGCAAGATCTATACCTGTTCATGTTCAGGCACACAACGTCTAATAACACCATATACTCCTTCCTTGTAAAGGTGAGGATCATCCCAAAAGTAGTGACTCAAATCAAAGAAGAATTTCTTCTTTTGCTGATAGGTGAAACTGGGTGGTATGTATTTGGCTATGATATAATTTGCATAATCGGCATACCACGGTGCACTATGTGAAGTGCGGATGACATTCAATTGCTCATCAGGAAAGCTGTCATCAATAGGTAGTGGGTCATCATGGACATTCTCTAGCCTAGACAAGTTATCTGCTACAGGGTTATCAACACCCTTTCGGTCAACTACGTGCAAATCAAATTCCTGTAGCAGGAGAACCCATCTGATTAGTCTAGGCTTAGCGTCCTTCTTCTCCATAAGGTACTTAATAGCAGCATGATCAGAGTGAATAGTGACTTTGGAGTCAACTATATAAGATCTGAACTTTTCACATGCAAACACGAGTGCTAAAAATTCCTTCTCCGTAGTGGCATAGTTTCTTTGAGTACTGTCTAGAGTTTTACTAGCGTAGTGAATAGCATTCAACTTCTTGTCAACTATTTTTCCTAGACCAGCACCAACGGCATAATCTCTAGCATCGCACATGATTTCAAAGGGCAAGTTCCAGTCAGGTGGTGGAACAATAGGTGCGGTTATCAAAGCCTTCTTAAGTATTTCGAAAGCTTCCTCACAATCTTCATCGAAAAAAAAGGAACATCCTTCTGCAAGAGGTTGGTAAGAGGCCTAGAAATCTTAGAGAAGGCTTTAATGAACCTTCTATAGAAACCAACATGACCTAGGAAACTTCGTATACCTCTGATATCTGTGGGGCAAGGCATTTTCTCAATTGCATCAACCTTAGCCTTATCAACTTCAATGCCTCTTTCAGAAATTTTGTTTCCTAAGACGATACCTTCATTAACCATAAAGTGACACTTCTCCCAATTCAAGACGAGGTTGGTATCTTCGCATCTCTGTAAGACTCGATCAAGGTTGCTGAGGCAACCATCAAGGGAAGACCCGTAAACGGAGAAGTCATCCATGAAAACCAAGACAATATTTTCACAAGTGTCAGAGAATATAGCCATCATACATCTTTGAAAGGTGGCAGGTGCATTGCATAAGCCAAAAGGCATACGTCCATAAGCAAAGGTACCGAAGGGGCAGGTGAAAGTGGTTTTCTCCTGATCAGATTGTGCAACACGTATTTGCGAGAAACTTGAATAACCGTCTAGAAAGCAGAAGTGTGTGTGTTTTGATAGCCTTTCTAGCATTTGGTCGATAAACGGCAAAGGATAATGATCTTTCCTGGTTGCCTTGTTCAGTTTCCGGAAGTCTATCACCATCCTATAGCCGGTAATAATCCTTTGTGGGACTAGTTCATACTTATCATTAGGAACGACGGTGATACCTCCCTTCTTAGGTATGTAATGTACTGGACTGTAACATCCCAAAATTATAAATTTTGGAATGTTAATATAATTATTTGATTGATTGTTTGTTTGTTTGCTGAGTGACTGAAACTTGTGTGAAATTTGAAACTTTTCGAAACTTTTGAATGAGAGGGAATAAAATGACTTTCCCCTTCTCCGGTGAATTCAAATTCAATCTTTTAAAAGCAAAGAGAGAAGATGACATGACTTCTTCAACTATAAAGAATTTGAACGGAGATATTTGCATGGAATTCTTTTGCATTTCCATTCGTTTTCTTCGTGCAAGAAATGTCGGGAAATACATTCTAAAGAGAGGAGGAACATGACCCTCAAATACCCGGGCATTTTGAATGTTATATGCACCCTAAAACTTAGAGGGTCATTTGAAAATTATTTGCAAAAGAAAATAAACCTTTTTGGCAATTTTGTGAAAATAATTTTTTCCGAAGTTTTTATTTTTGCCGTGGAAAAATGCCCATCATCTATATTTTATTTTTCTGATAATTTTAGTATATAAAAACTCTTTATTCCAAATTGATTTGATTTCCTTTCTATCGTTTTAGTTTCCTAGTTTTGAAAATAGGAAAGAAATCGTTTCTATTAGGAAATACCTGCTGGCCCATTAAGACACATTCCTATTTCAGCCCAAGAAGATCATCTTCTTCCTCCTCTCTTCTTCACGTGAGAGAAAACCGTCCATCCATGGAGAGGAGATCCCCACCTCCGGGATTCGCGAAGCTCATTCCTTCCCGGCGCCTCCCGTCGCCTCTATAAGAAGCCCCACGTCCTCCTCGTTCCATTCCCGTTGAAACCGCCGCCTCTCCTCGCCTCTAGCTCGCGCACCCCTCGCCGGAGTCGGCACCGGAGAAACATCACAGGAGCTCTCTCCACCTCCTCCACCTCCACCCTTCGGCCACCTCTCCCCACCATTTCGGCCCCCTCCACCGCCGCTGTGACGCCCTCTGCTTAATCGTACGCTAATCATACACGCAAATGCGTAGGATCAAACCCAAGGACTCACGGGAAGATACCACAACACAACTCTAGACACAAATAAAATAACATCAGCTTCATATTACAAGCCAGGGGCCTCGAGGGCTAGAATACGAAAGCTCGATAAGCACACGAGTCAGCGGAAGCAACAATATCTGAGTACAGACATAAAACAACATGGGGTGCCTTAGAGAAGGCAAGCACAAAAGATACAACGATCGAACGAGGCGAGGCCTCCTGCCTGGGAACCTCCTAACTACTCCTGATCATAAGCGGCCTCCACGTAGTAGTAGGCACCGTCGGGGTAGCAGTCGTCGGTGGCGGGGACCTCCATCTCCTGGGCTTCATCATCTGGTCGCAGCAAACGGATCAAGGGAACAAGGGGGGAGCAAAGCAGCGGTGAGTACTCATCCAAAGTACTCGCAAGTCTTACATCAGAACTATTCTAATGATGCACCAGTATCAAAGAAGGGGGTTATATGTGGACTGACTGCAGCAATGCGAGAATAGAGAGAGAAGGCCTAGTCCTATCGAAGACTAGCATCTTCAGGGTCTTGCAGCAATAGACGAGAGTAGAACAGGGGTAACACATTAATAGTCATATTGTTGCAGCAATATTAAAGTGAGGTCACGCCTAAAGATCCTCCCTCGACTCCCTACGAGGAAGCAATCCCGAGGCAAACTAATTCCAGTTAAGTAACAATTTTAGTTGTAAAAGATCGGGGCACAACTCCAAGTCGTCCTGTAACCGTGGACACGGCTATCCGAATAGTTAATTTTCATCCCTGCTGGGGTGCACCACATGTCCCGTCACGCTCGATAACACTCTGGCCGGACATACTTTTCTGGGTCCTGCCCGGCCTCGGGGGTCCCACACTCGCGGGGTTGCACGACAGAGACGTCATCGGGAATGGTGAAAGAGGAATCACCCTCGATAACCACGACCGACTAGCTATACTACAGAGATATCATCAGGAGTACTTAGCGAGGTGTCACCCTCGGTACCCGATAGTATCCCTGTAGCATCGTACAACGAAGGGGGGGTGAATGTGCTGTGTCGGGTCTGGCTCGTCGATCAAAGATCGAGATTTGAAAACAAGCGGGGCAACTGAGCTACGGGGTCAGAGGGGATGACTGCTCCACCTATACTAAGCAGGTTAAAGGTACAGGACTGAAAGTAGCAGTTCATCAAAAATAGGCTATGCATCAGATATAGGAGCTAACTACAACAGTAGCAAAATACTAATGCAAGCAGTAGGAAGAAAGACATAGGCGATATAGGAATGATCAAGGGGAGTTTGCTTGCCTTGCTGCTCTGCGGCAAAGGACTGATCGGCAGGGTCGTAGATGTACCCAGCAGCAGCGTCAGTCTCGGGGTCTACCGGTAAGAAGAGGGGGAAGAAACAATAAATAAAGCACCAATGCAACACAAGGCATGACATGGAAATATGCAGGCTAGACATGAGCTAACGCAGCAACATCCGTCATAGACGGGTCGGAAGAATATCTGACGATATTTTACGGGTCTCGGGCTACTACCGGTTATACTGGAAACGGAGGAAAAGTTCCATGTTTGCTATGCTAGGGACGCGTGACACACGAACGGGCCGTGTATCCGGGTTCGTCTCGCTTTGCTGATCAACTTTCATGTTGAAATTATTTTGATCTGACTAACGGATTATTTAATATTAATTTTCAAAGTTTTATTAATTATTTAGGAATTAAAAACAGATTTAAAATATTTAAAAAAATCCTATTATGACCTCATCGCGATGTCAGGCTGACATCAACGTTTGACCGGTCAACTGACCAGCGGGTCCCGAACGTCATAGGCACAAGTTTTTATTAAGATTGAATATTTATTAATCAGATTAATTCAACGAGGGACCCACGTGTCATACTCTAATTATGTTAATTAAATTTTTTAACTAATATATCTATTTATTTATTTATTTAAGAAAAACATTATTTTTATAATTTATTTTAACTCTCGCGTGGGGCCTCCCTGTCATAGACAGCGGGTGTATTGGCCCCACCGGCAAGTGACCTAAGGCCAAATACACATTTTAAATCACAAATAAATAAACATACAAATGTCGTATCTCTCCACATGCCTATATACGCAAATACATACATAATACGGGTATCGAATACATACATACATACATACATACATACGGAATACAACATTTGTTTTTATTCATTTTTTTCTCTCAAAACTCTCATCTCTCTCTCTGCTAACAGAGAGACAAAGAACTCACTTTCCTCCAACTCACCTAGAAGAACCTAAACTTCAAATTCTCCTACCGGAGTCTACCGTCGACGGATCGAGGCCCCGTTTGCCGGAACGGAACCGTGGCGGTGAGGAGATCGACATGGTGGGAGGAGCCCGAGGAGGGGCTCACCGACGGTGACGTGATGGCCCGGTGAAGCCGGAGTTCGCACGAAGGTGACGGTGGAGACGGCGTGGTTCCGGTGGAGACGGGCGTGCCGGCGAGGAGGAGCCGGCCGGAGGTTCGTCGAGAGGGGCCCCGGTGAGGAGGGGCCCCCGAAGATGGAGCCGCCGACGGGGAGGGGCGGCCACCGTAGAGAGGGCCGCCGGAGAGGGACCTCCCGGAAGGGGCCGGCCGCCGAGATGGGGGGGCCGAGGTGGCCGGCACCCCTGCCGGCGGGGTGGAGGCCGAGAGGGGGCTCGCCGCGGAGAGAGGGGAGGGGCCGAGGGGCGCCGGGGAAGAGGCCGCCGGCGGGAGGAGAGGGTCGTGGCGGGGCTGCCGGCGGAAGGCGGAGAGGTCGCCGGGGGGGGCTGCCGGCGGGAGGAGGAGAGGCCGCCGGGGGGGCTGCCGGCGGGAGGAGGGTCGGTGGAGGGAGGGATCTGGGAGAGTGGGGCGACGTGAGGGTGTTGGGGGCTCTCGTGGGCAGGGAGATGGGGCGAGGGTCACGGGGGAGATGGGGGTCCTCTCGTGGGTGGGGGGAGAGGACCGAGAGTGGGGGAGCGTCGGTGGGTGGGGTGGGGCCCCCCACGAGGGGGGGGTGGCTGGCGGCGGCGCACTGGGGGGAGGGGAGGGAGTAGCGAGGGGAGGGGTCGGCTCGCCAGGGGGATTAGGGTTGCGGGATGGAGGTGGGGGCCGGCTGGGCCTTGAGCCCAGTTGGGCCAGGGGGTGGGTTGCTTTCCTTTTTTGTTTTTGATTTGTTTTGTTTTGTTTTACCTTTTTCCTTTTCTTTTTATTATTTCTTTCTTTCAGTTTTCTTTTCTTTCTTTTATCATTATTATTTCTTTAATACTTTCCTATTTATTTTATTATTCGATTTTTCTTTTAATATACTTTCTTTTACAATTTATTATACATACTTTTAATTCTCTCTTTCATATACATATTCTTTTAATACTTGTAATGAACCGATAAAGTACTTCCCCCTTTGCTTTCAAATTTTGGATCCGGATAGACGCGAATCAACGCGGGTCTGAGATGGGAATCCGATGACGTGGCTTCGTTAGCGGTTGATCACTGTAGCTTAATTACAATAATCACTGTAGCAAAAGTCGAGGATGTCACAATTCTCCCCTACTAACAAGAATTCTCGTCCCGAGAATTAAGAGGTGGAGGGAAAGAGCCCGGGGTATTCATCACGAAGATGATCCTCGCGTTCCCAAGTGGCTTCATCTTCAGAGTGATTTGACCACTGCACCTTAAGGAACTTGGTGACCTTACGACGAGTCTTACGTTCAGCTTGATCGAGAATGCGGACTGGATGCTCTTTATAAGAGAGGTCTTGTTGTAGCTCAAGCATATCGTGATCCACTGCTCGAATAGGGTCCTTGAAGCAGCGACGGAGCTGAGAAACATGGAAGACATCGTGAACCTGAGAAAGGTTCGCCGGCAGTTCCAATTGATAAGCCACTCTTCCACGCCTTTCGAGAACAGTGAAAGGACCAATATAACGAGGAGCTAACTTGCCCTTGATTCCGAAACGGTGTGCACCTCGCATTGGTGTGACACGAAGATAAGCCTTTTCGCCAGGTTGATAGACCATATCTTGATGATGACGGTCATACTGACTCTTCTGACGAGACTGAGCAGCCTTCAGATTCTCATGAATAATGTGGACTTGATCTTCGGCATGTTGAATAATATCCGGACCGAAGAGTGACCGTTCTCCAGTTTCTGACCAATTCAGAGGAGTCCGACACCTTCGCCCATACAATACTTCGAAAGGGGCCATCTTCAGACTAGCTTGATAGCTATTGTTGTAAGAGAACTCGGCATACGGGAGATATTCCTCCCATTTCTTACCGAAAGAAATGACACAAGCTCGAAGCATGTCCTCGAGAATTTGGTTGACTCGTTCAACTTGTCCCTGGGATTGAGGATGAAATGCAGTGTTGAAGGACAGATGAGTCCCCATAGCCTTCTGAAAACTTTCCCAGAATTTTGAAGTGAACAAACTGCCACGGTCCGAACTGATTACCAACGGAATACCGTGAAGTGAAACAACTCTTGACATATAAAGATCTGCCAGCTGACTAGCATTAATCGTTTCTTTGACGGCCAGGAAATGTGCAACTTTGGACAGTCGATCAATGACGACAAGAATAGCATCATTACCCTTCTGAGATCTGGGAAAACCAGTGACGAAGTCCATTTCAACATGGTCCCATTTCCACTCGGGAATAGAGATAGGTTGCAGAGTTCCAGCAGGCTTTTGGTGTTCTGCTTTGATACGCCGGCATATATCACATTCTGCCACATAGCGTGCAATGTCTTGTTTCATATTGGGCCACCAGAATCTTTGCCGGATGTCTTGGTACATCTTGGTACTACCCGGGTGAATAGACAATGGTGTGTCATGAGCTTCTTCCATCACCTTCCGAGTCATCCTGAGATTTTCCTTCTTATTTGGGACGAATAGGCGACCCTTGAAATACAAGGCGCCACCTTCATCAACAGTGAAAAAGGAGGGTTTACCCTTTGCAATATAGCTCTTAATCCTGTCGACATCATCGTCAAAGTTTTGTATATTCTTTATGGAGCTCACAAGATCTGGTTCAACCACTAGGTTACTGAGCGAACCCTGATTAACAACACGAAGGTTCATCTTTTGATACTCTTCAGGAGGGGGAACAAGGTAACCCTGAGGAACAATGTGGAGGTTCAGCTTACGGAATTCCTCTTTCAGACGATCGTGAACCTGATGAACCTGGAGGTGGTTGCAGTATGACTTGCGACTTAAGGCATCAGCCATTACATTAGCCTTGCCAGGGGTATATGATATACTACAGTCAAAATCTGCTATACGCTCCATCCATCTTTGTTGACGCAGGTTCAGCTCCGGTTGAGTGAACAAGTACTTCAGACTTTGATGGTCGGTGTAGATTTCACAGCGATTACCGACAAGGTATTGTCGCCATTCCTTCAATGCATGAATGACTGCGGCAAGCTCGAGATCATGAACTGGGTAGTTCTCTTCATGAGCACGCAGTTGACGCGAAGCATAAGCGATCACCTTGCGATCCTGCATTAGGACACAACCTATTCCTTGATGAGAAGCATCACAGTATATGACGAAATCCCTTTTCGTATCTGGAGGAGCATGTACTGGAGCGGATGTCAGTTTGTCCTTGAGTGCCTGGAAACTTTCCTGACATTTATCAGTCCATTCATACTTAACACCTTTGTGAAGCAGGTTGGTTAAGGGCTTCGCAATCTTGGAGAAGTTCTCGACGAATCAACGGCAATAGCTGGCGAGCCCGAGAAAACTTCTGACTTGTTTGACATTCTTCGGGGGAGTCCAGTCAAGAATAGCTTGAATTCGTTCGGGGTTGACGGCAATACCATCCTTGGAAATCACATGACCAAGGTATGTCACTTCGTCTAGCCAGAACTCACATTTGGAATACTTCGCATAGAGTTTATGCTCCCGAAGCTTATCCAGTACAAGACGAAGATGTTCAGCATGCTCTTCTTTGTTCTTTGAAAACACCAGAATATCATCCAGATATACCACGACAAATTTGTCGAGGTAGTCCATGAATATATAATTCATCAGTCGACAGAAGGTTGCCGGTGCATTGGTTAAGCCGAAGGACATGACGGTGTACTCGTATGATCCATATCGAGTAACAAAGGCGGTCTTTGGAATATCCTCCTTGCGAACACGGATCTGGTGGTATCCCAATCTCAAGTCGAGCTTAGAGAAAATGGTGGAACCAGCAAGTTGATCATACAAATCATTTATCCGAGGGAGAGGATATTTGTTCTGAATAGTGGCCTGGTTGATAGGACGATAGTCTTGAACCAATCATTTGTCCCATCCTTCTTCTTAACAAAGAGAGAAGGTGCTCCCCAAGCAGAGGAACTCGGACGGATGAAACCCAGACGGAGCGAGTTGTCAATTTCTTGCTTAAGTTCAAGGAGTTCATGTGGTGGCATTTTATAAGGACGCTTGGCAATAGGAGTGGTACCGGGTACCAAGTCAATGACAAACTCGATAGCTCGAGCAGGGGGAATCCCCGGAAGTTCTTCTGGAAAGACATCTTGGAATTCTCGGACCACTGGTATGTTTTCAATCCCTTCAAGAGGCGACGCATTTAATGCATTCAAAGCATACAGCCGTGCCTCAGCATTACGGACGAGATGAGCATGGTAGCTTACTAGTTCATCTGAAGGGTGTAGGAGGTGGACGGTCTTGGTGGCACAAACGATCGATGCCGTATGAGCTTTCAACCAGTCCATCCCCAATATGAGATCAATGTTGGATGACTTTAGTAGGATGGGGTTGGCAAGGAATTCTAATCCTTCAATTTCAACTGGAACATGGGGGCAAACCACAGAGGTTCGGCATTCGCCCCCAGGGGTGTTTACCACTATCGGGATGTTCATCTCTTCGCTCCTAATGTCATGCATGTATGCAAAATTTTCCGACATAAAGGAATGCGATGCTCCTGTATCAAACAATACAGAAGCAGGTACTGAGTTAACGAGATGTGTACCCATCACGGTAGCAGGCTGGTCTTGAGCTTGACCCATATCAATGTTGTTGCCCTGACCACGAACATAAGCAGGCTTAGTGTTGAAGTTGCGGTTCTGGTTGTTGCCACGGCCAGTTGCGGGAAGTGCCAGCTGATTCTGATTCTGCCTGCAGTCTCTAGCATGGTGACCTGGACGGCCACACTTGAAGCACAGCCCGTCCTCAGGACGGGAAGGAGGAACTCGAGGCGGTGGAGCTGGAAGCCTCGGCTGCCTAGGTGGTGGAGGAGGCAGGCGAGGTGCAGCATAGGACGGCCTCGCAGTAGGAGCAGGTGCATGATACATGTTGTTGGGGATCGAGATCTTCCGCTTCTGTGCAGACGAGCCCGAAGACGAGTCCATGTCACGGTTGCGCTTGCTGCTATCTTTGTATTCCTGCAGACCAGTCTCAACCTGAATAGCCTTGTTCACGAGGGTGGCGAAATCAGCATAGTCCTGAACGAGGAGTGTCAGCTTGATATCAGGGTGGAGGCCTTCACGGAACTTCTCCTGCATGCGTGCATCAGTCGCAATGTCTTCTTCAGCATAGCGAGATAATTCCAGAAATTCCCGCTGATAAGCATCCACAGTCTTGTTGCCCTGGACCAAGTTGCGGAACTCACGCTTCTTTCGGTCCATGATTCCCTGGGGAATGTATCGAGCACGGAAAGCAGCCTTGAACTCTGCCCAAGTGATGATAGTCCCATCGGGCTGAGAGCGCCTGTGGCTGTCCCACCATTGAGCAGCGGGACCCTTGAGAAAGTAGGCGGCAAAGTTGACATAGCTCGCCAGGGGCACACTGGCAGACTCCAGCTCATAGGAAATGTCACGTAGCCAGTCATCAGCATCAAGAGGCTGAGTTGAGCTGCGGTAGATTGCAGGGTTGAGACGGCAGAAGTCTTGCAGTGTCACGCCTTGCGGTTGGTTCATGTTCGGCCTTTGGAACTGATCCATGAGCCCTTGCATAAACTGGCGGTTCAGCTCAAACTGTTGGATCATCCCCGCCATATACTCAGGAGGCGGGGGTGGTGCATCGTTGGCAGGGCCACGCGGGCGGCCAACTGATCTAACCATCCTGTTAAATATTTAGCAGGGGTAGTTTAGCTTAAAGTAATTGAAAGGCATCGCACGCATTCATGACGTAATCAAGCATAATGAAAGGGAAATGCGATAGATACTCCATAGTAGTTGAGTTCGACATACAGACCCATACATAAGTTCGATTACAGACTAAAGATTAAAAACTCGAAATTTGGCGATAGCCCGGACGCATTTGACGATACCCTGGACTCACTAGGCGGCGCGCAGGCACGCGGTGGAAGAGTACCACAACGAGATGTAGCGATAAGGCTACATCAACGTCGGAGAGGACGATCGAATCCTGGTAGCTGGCGGTGATAGAAGGTAGGGACAGGACCCTGTGTCCCGTTGTGACTCTGGTGAGGGTACCGCATCCAGTCGAGCAGCTGAGGTCCAAGTACAGGGGTTCTACCCCCAACATCAGTCCACTCGAGGGCTGATGGTAGCTCTGTCCTGCTCGGCTCGCGGATGCGCATAGGTGGAACCCTCGGACAGTGTGATGGCTGCAGCTCTGTCAACGCGTCGTAAACACGAGCGCGCGTAGCATACAGCTCCACAATCAAAGCTCGGAAAGCACGATCCATTGCCTCAGTGTACTGCACCAGAATCCGTGCGTCGTAGCGACGCGTCACGTAGGGGGCGCAGACAGCGACGTAGGAACGGTCGCTGCGCTCCCGAACGTCAGAAGCGTAGGCAGTGAGATCAGATCGAGTCTCATCCCCAGCAGGAGCATGCGGGATGTATCTGAAAGGGCTCTCCTCCAGGTGAGGGTACGCTCCACGGAGACGGGTGATGGCGACATAGCCGCATCATGGACGGCCATCTCGACAGACACTCCAATACCACAGAACACGTGGCGCTCGAGGGTCTCGCCGCCCCTCTGGTCGAAGATGCGAACCTCAGCCTGGTACTGGTACTGGTTGTACTCGCGGAAATCTTCGAACACAGTGTACTCGGGGTACCAGCGATATCCCAGCCTGGTCAGGAGATCGACCAAAATGGCCGGGAACCCAGTCGTCTCGGTGGCCTGCGTCAGGCGCACGTGCTGTCTTGCGGGACGCATCTGAAAATAAGATTGGCGGATGTCAATGACAGTGTGTGTAATACATATTCAGGAGAAAAGAGTAGATAGTCCAGCGCTCCGGATCGATGTGATTCGAGAACCTAATGTTAGAGTTAGTAAAATCTTTGACCCGAAAGAGAAGAGAAAGTAGAGCCGAGAGTATAGGAAAGGAGTAAAAGATACTAATACCACCCAATTGAGATGTGGGCCCGTAAGCTACAACATCAGTGTTAGTAAAGTTTTTCAAACACTAGACTCAACTTCGGCCAAGGAGTTGGAAAGGGGGCTACCTACAGGCAGTTGGCTCTGATACCAACTTGTGACGCCCTCTGCTTAATCGTACGCTAATCATACACGCAAATGCGTACGATCAAACCCAAGGACTCACCGGAAGATATCACAACACAACTCTAGACACAAATAAAATAACATCAGCTTCATATTACAAGCCAGGGGCCTCGAGGGCTAGAATACGAAAGCTCGATAAGCACACGAGTCAGCGGAAGCAACAATATCTGAGTACAGACATAAAACAACATGGGGTGCCTTAGAGAAGGCAAGCACAAAAGATACAACGATCGAACGAGGCGAGGCCTCCTGCCTGGGAACCTCCTAACTACTCCTGATCATAAGCGGCCTCCACGTAGTAGTAGGCACCGTCGAGGTAGCAGTCGTCGGTGGCGGGGACCTCCATCTCCTGGGCTTCATCATCTGGTCGCAGCAAACGGATCAAGGGAACAAGGGGGGAGCAAAGCAGCGGTGAGTACTCATCCAAAGTACTCGCAAGTCTTACATCAGAACTATTCTAATGATGCACCAGTATCAAAGAAGGGGGTTATATGTGGACTGACTGCAGCAATGCGAGAATAGAGAGAGAAACCCTAGTCCTATCGAAGACTAGCATCTTCAGGGTCTTGCAGCAATAGACGAGAGTAGAACGGGGGTAACACATTAATAGTCATATTGTTGCAGCAATATTAAAGTGAGGTCACGCCTAAAGATCCTCCCTCGACTCCCTGCGAGGAAGCAATCCCGAGGCAAACTAATTCCAGTTAAGTAACAATTTTAGTTGTAAAAGATCGGGGCACAACTCCAAGTCGTCCTGTAACCGTGGACACGGCTATCCGAATAGTTAATTTTCATCCCTGCAGGGGTGCACCACATGTCCCGTCACGCTCGATGACACTCTGGCGGGACATACTTTTCTGGGTCCTGCCCGGCCTCGGAATATCGACACGTCGCAGCCCCACCTAAGACTAATCAGAGAGGCCATCCCGCCGGTCTAAATCCTAAGCACAAAGGGTTCATGGGCCCAGTTCCCCTTCACGCTCCTGCACGTGGCGTGGGCGGCCGACGTCAGTCCTAGCATCCCTTAATCACAAGCGCGATGCATCTCGGGACCACTCGGGCGTGCGCCGCTACACTGCTGGCATCTGAAAAGCTTCGGCTGATACCGCGACGCCGAGTACCCATAATTCTTCCCGCGTAGCCGGTTAGTGCGAAAAGGTCTCCGACCAACCCAGATCAAATACCCAAATCCATTAGCATTTTAATTAGGCCAGCAACACAGTCTCGCGGGAATCCACCCGTCTTACAACTAATCACCGAAGATCCCAGTAACATGGTCGAGTAACTGTGTGGTTGTAACATCGGGGGAATCCGAGGTATCACCCTCGTTGGATGCCGAGCGATGTACCCGTCAAGGTGGTCTTAGAGGAATCACCCTCGGGGGTCCCACACTCGCGGGGTTGCACGACAGAGACGTCATCGGGAGTGGTGAAAGAGGAATCACCCTCGATAACCACGACCGACTAGCTATACTACAGAGATATCATCAGGAGTACTTAGCGAGGTGTCACCCTCGGTACCCGATAGTATCCCTGTAACGTCGTACAACGAAGGGGGGGTGAATGTGCTGTGTCGGGTCTGGCTCGTCGATCAAAGATCGAGATTTGAAAACAAGCGGGGCAACTGAGCTACGGGGTCAGAGGGGATGACTGCTCCACCTATACTAAGCAGGTTAAAGGTACAGGACTGAAAGTAGCAGTTCATCAAAAATAGGCTATGCATCAGATATAGGAGCTAACTACAACAGTAGCAAAATACTAATGCAAGCAGTAGGAAGAAAGACATAGGCGATATAGGAATGATCAAGGGGAGTTTGCTTGCCTTGCTGCTCTGCGGCAAAGGACTGATCGACAGGGTCGTAGATGTACCCGGCAGCAGCGTCAGTCTCGGGGTCTACCGGTAAGAAGAGGGGGAAGAAACAATAAATAAAGCACCAATGCAACACAAGGCATGACATGGAAATATGCAGGCTAGACATGAGCTAACGCAGCAACATCCGTCATAGACGGGTCGGAAGAATATCTGACGATATTTTACGGGTCTCGGGCTACTACCGGTTATACTGGAAACGGAGGAAAAGTTCCATGTTTGCTATGCTAGGGACGCGTGACAGACGAACGGGTCGTGTATCCGGGTTCGTCTCACTTTGCTGATCAACTTTCATGTTGAAATTATTTTGATCTGACTTACGGATTATTTAATATTAATTTTCAAAGTTTTAGTAATTATTTAGGAATTAAAAACAGATTTAAAAGATTTAATAAAATCCTATTATGACCTCATCGCGATGTCAGGCTGACATCAACGTTTGACCGGTCAACTGACCAGCGGGTCCCGGACGTCATAGGCACAAGTTTTTATTAAGATTAAATATTTATTAATCAGAATAATTCAACGAGGGACCCACGTGTCATACTCTAATTATGTTAATTAAATATTTTAACTAATATATCTATTTATTTATTTATTTAAGAAAAACATTATTTTTATAATTTATTTTAACTCTCGCGTGGGGCCTCCCTGTCATAGACAGCGGGTGTATTGGCCCCACCGGCAAGTGACCTAAGGCCAAATACACATTTTAAATCACAAATAAATAAACATACAAATGTCGTATCTCTCCACATGCCTATATACGCAAATACATACATAATACGGGTATCGAATACATACATACATACATACGGAATACAACATTTGTTTTTATTCATTTTTTTCTCTCAAAACTCTCATCTCTCTCTCTGCTAACACAGAGACAAAGAACTCACTTTGCTCCAACTCCACCTAGAAGAACCTAAACTTCAAATCCTCCTACCGGAGTCTACCGTCGACGGATCGAGGCCCCGTTTGCCGGAACGGAACCGTGGCGGTGAGGAGATCGACATGGTGGGAGGAGCCCGAGGAGGGGCTCACCGACGGTGACGTGATGGCCCGGTGAAGCCGGAGTTCGCACGAAGGTGACGGTGGAGACGGCGTGGTTCCGGTGGAGACGGGCGTGCCGGCGAGGAGGAGCCGGCCGGAGGTTCGCCGAGAGGGGCCCCGGTGAGGAGAGGCCCCCGGAGATGGAGCCGCTGACGGGGAGGGGCAGCCACCGTAGAGAGGGCCGCCGGAGAGGGACCTCCCGGAAGGGGCCGGCCGCCGAGATGGGGGGGCCGAGGTGGCCGGCACCCCTGCCGACGGGGTGGAGGCCGAGAGGGGGCTTGCCGCGGAGAGAGGGGAGGGGCCGAGGGGCGCCGGGGAAGAGGCCGCTGGCGGGAGGAGAGGGTCGTGGCGGGGCTGCCGGCGGAAGGAGGAGAGGTCGCCGGGGGGGCTGCCGGCGGGAGGAGGAGAGGCCGCCGGGGGGGCTGCCGGCGGGAGGAGGGTCGGTGGAGGGAGGGATCTGGGAGAGTGGGGCGACGTGAGGGTGTTGGGGGCTCTCGTGGGCAGGGAGATGGGGCGAGGGTCACGGGGGAGATGGGGGTCCTCTCGTGGGTGGGGGGAGAGGACCGAGAGTGGGGGAGCATCGGTGGGTGGGGTGGGGCCCCCCACGAGGGGGGGGGTGGCTGGCGGCGGCGCACTGGGGAGGGGAGGGAGTAGCGAGGGGAGGGGTCGACTCGCCAGGGGGATTAGGGTTGCGGGATGGAGGTGGGGGCCGGCTGGGCCTTGAGCCCAGTTGGGCGAGGGGGTGGGTTGCTTTCCTTTTTTTTTTTGATTTGTTTTGTTTTGTTTTACCTTTTTCCTTTTCTTTTTATTATTTTTTCTTTCAGTTTTCTTTTCTTTCTTTTATCATTATTATTTCTTTAATACTTTCCTATTTATTTTATTATTCGATTTTTCTTTTTAAATACTTTCTTTTAATATACTTTCTTTTACAATTTATTATACATACTTTTAATTCTCTCTTTCATATACATATTCTTTTAATACTTGTAATGAACCGATAAAGTACTTCCCCCTTTGCTTTCAAATTTTGGATCCGGACATATGCGAATCAACGCGGGTCTGAGATGGGAATCCGATGACGTGGCATCGTTAGCGGTTGATCACTGTAGCTTAATTACAATAATCACTGTAGCAAAAGTCGAGGATGTCACAGCCGCCCCCTTGCCACCCTCTCGCCACCCCACCTTCGGCCCCCCCTGCTGCCCCATCCCCATCCCCATCGCCATTGCCATGAGCAGCAGCACACCAGCAGTTTTCCTCCTCCGCCACTCCTCTCGCCGGCCACCACCCCCTTCCCCACCGGCGACCAGCCCCCTCGGCCACCATCAGCCACGAGAGCAGCTCCACCACGGTAAGGACCCTCTCATCTCTCTGTTATTTCTCTTTTATTGTTTTGTAGCCCTTAGATCTCTAGTAGATGGTGTAGATTAGATCTTAGGATAACCCTTCGGTTTAGAGTAGAAAACCAGCGGTTTTTTGTCCACTTATGTTTTAGCCAGCAAGTTTTGCTAGTCCTCGGCCGTTTGCTCCTAAGTTTGCAGCAAACATCTCCCGCAGCCTATCGCAACATGCCACGTCTACCCCCTATTTGTTAGCTAGTCAATTTCAGTTTTTCTGTCTAAATTGCAAAAACAGAAAGTTTCTGTTTTGCTTTGGCCACAACTTTTGATCCCGAAGTCCAATGATAGTGATTCTTTTTCCAGTAGCTCAAAAATTTCCTGTAGTTTGTAAAAACATATAATTTGTCTATGTTTGAAATTTTCAAATATAAGTTAGATCAGATTTAGTTTAAACCTTGTTTTGCCTATTCCTGGAGTTTAAAAATAGCTTTAAATTTGTTTCCTTCTGGTGCTGATCACTAGTGATCTTATTTATCAGTGGTAAAAATTTCAGATTTGTTTGAGTATTTTAGCTCACTGTATCGTGTTAAACAATTTCTGTTTCACCTCTTTTAGGATTTCGGCTAATTCCTTTTATATATTTGTTTTAAAATATTTTATTTATGATTTCAGAAACATTATTGTTTTGTTTATGTTAGTTAAACAGTAGATTTGCAACAAGTTATTATTTTATTTTTATTTGTTTTCATGAGATCAATTCTAGTTCCTTAGTAACTTGCAATTGTTTTCACCATTGTTTCAAATCCCGTTGGGGAATACTTTCAAATAGTTTTGTGAAAAATACTCTATTTTAACTTAGTTAGATTTTTATCTTAGTTCCTTGTTATTATTTTACAGTTAGACAAAAACTATTTAGTGTTTGACGTAGTAGAAGACTCCCTAGTCTTATTTGAAGTTTCTTTCAGAATTCCTATTCGCTCTCTCTTTTGTTTTGATTGCTAGAATGATTGCTAGTATGAGTGCTTATGTGAATGATATGTTTGTTATATAGATTTCATCGGAGAGTGACGAGTAGTCTATCAAGTTATTTTCTCGAGAAATTCTTCTTCGTCAACATCACCAGGCAAGTCACTTTGATCATACTATCACCTATGTTTTATGCATCGTAGTTCTACCATCCTATGCCCAATTGCATGCTGCTTAGGTACTTGGAAATTTTAGTATAGATTGTAGTATCATGTGGTAGGCACACAACAACCCCGATACTTGGCCCCGGGACGACAAATTTGATATTGCTATGCTTGAGTAGACGGGATTTCGGTTGAGTGCATAACACGAGTGATGCGAGGTTGATTAAATAATCAAGACCGGTTAAGACAAGATTTTCAAGACCTCAGACGCAATGCAACTCTGGGTGAAGGACGGTTGATCGGCTCCGTGGAGAACCCAGTGGATGACCCGGTATGCTGGAGAGGCCATGACATCCTGCGGAAAGCTTCACCCAGGCTCAAAGAGACGGACGGATATTTTCAAGACCCAAGGCTTACCTGCACAGCCACAAGTCATTATGGGCTCTGGCTTGGTTGGACAACGCGGCGACTCTGGACAGGCGGTGCTAGCAGATGTAGAAGAATGGTAGGAATGGATGGGCACCGACAGGGATTCAGAGGGACCCATTGAAAGACCATGTTTTGATCAACCGGTCTTCAAACACCCTGAAGTGCGAGGACATACACGGAGGCGATCAAATCTTGTGGGGTACATGTGCAAAACTCTGCAGAGTACTCAAACCTAATCGATTAGCCGTGTCGACGGTCATGGACAACTTGATCCAAAGGAACTGAAGTTATCTGGATTTCTCAGCACCATTAAATATATTTGATGAGGGTAATTATTGACAACTCGGGTAAGAGAACTGGTTGGCGGAACCATCTCGTTAACAACCAACAAAGTAGTAACATTTTGCTTTTAGCCCACTCTTGTTGTAGGAGAAAAACTTGCTTTTCGCTAAAAACTTATAGCCCCACCTGCCATATATGCATATAGTATAAATGATTACTTTTCTCCCCTCTCTTATGTGACTTGCTGGCATATTCAATATGCTGACCTACACGGCTGCAACGTCTTATATTGCAGATATTTTTCTTCGACGAGTAAGAGTACGATTCAGGGTTACGGTCTACACTCAACTTGCCGTTGGTGTTTATTGGGACTCCACTCCCTTGACTGCTTCCGTTGAGATATTTAAGGTATATATCAGTTTTACGCTATTTACATGTGATTGCACTTTGATATATACATTGATGTATTGTGTGTGCCAGCATACTAATCCAGGGATGGAACAGAAAACACAGAGGCTTGACTCATCTTGATTCGGGTCGCTACATGGACTTACCCAATCACTATGAGCAACAGGATAAATGATTCCTGCTTCCACAAGCTTTAATATTTCTTTTCTAACGACCTCTTTCATCTTAGGATTTAATCTCCTTTGCTGATCAGCAACTGGTTTAAAGTCATGATCGGTTTTAATCTTGTGCTGACATAGAGTGGGACTAATACATAAAGAGTATATCCAATAGCAGCATGGTGCTTCCTCAGAGTTCTTAGTAACTTCTTCTCTTCGTGCTCTGAAAGGAGAGCACTAATAATAACAGGATATATCTCCTTCTCATCATGATAGGCATACTTAAGAGTATCAGGCAACTGCTTAAGCTTGAACACAGGATCACCCTTTGGTGGGGGAGGATCCCCAAGCAGTTCAACATGCAGATTATTCTTGAGAATAGGATATTGTTCTAAGACAATTTTATCTATATCATCTCTCTCCTCCATATGCATATCATTTTCATGCTCAAGCAGTTATTGCTCTAAAGAATCCGTAGGAGGTACGGCAATAGAGGCAAGAGCAATGATTTCATCCCTTCGAGACGACTCTTTTGCATGGGGTTGTCTTCCAAACTTGGAGAAGTTAAATTCATGAAACACACCCTCGAAACTAACTGTGACTGTCTGCTTAATGCAATCAATGTGAGCATTGACAGTGTTGAGAAAGGGTCTACCAAATATGATGGGACAAAAGTTATCTTGTGCGGTACGAAGGACGAGGAAATCAGTAGGATACTTCGTCTTACCACACAAGACTTCTACATCTCTCACAATTCCCAGAGGGCAGATAGTGTCTCTATTAGCTAGCGTAATAGTGACATCAATGGGTTCTAACTCAGCAGGTGCAATCTCATCTTTGATTTCATCATATAGAAAATGGGGTATTGCACTAACACTAGCTCCCATATCACATAATCCATGGTAACAGTGATCTCCTATCTTGACAGAAACAACGGGCAGGCCAACTACAGGTCCGTATTTGTCTTTCGTGTGAGGTTTAGCAATTCTAGCGGAGTCCTTACAGAATTTGATAACATGCCCGTCTACGTCTTCGGCTAAGAGCTCTTTGATAATAGCAACACTAGGTTCAACTCTAATTTCCTCAGGGGGTGCAAGTGGTCTAATGTAACCCCTACGTATCACAGTTGGAGCTTTAGAATAATCCTTTATCCTAGCAGTGTATGGTGGTTTCTTAGTGTAAGCACAAGGAACAACAGGATCACTAAAAGCAATGACTTTCTCCTCAACTAGATTGGTTTTGGCTATGTTGCTTTCTACAGGAGGATGATACTTAAACCACTTCTCTTTGGGAAGATCAACATGAGCAGCAAAAGATTCACATAGAGAAGCTACTATCTCAGAGTCAAGTCCATACTTAGCGCTAAAATCTCTATAAGTGTTTGTCTCAACAAAAGATTTAACGCAATCAAACTGGAAATTCATACCTGACTCCTTACCTTCCTCCAGCTTCCAATCTTCAGAGTTACGTCTGATTCTTTCCGATAAATTCCACTTGTGGTCAATATCCTTCTTCACAAAAGAACTGGTACAAGAAGTGTCAAGCATGGTACGATCTTCATGAGAAAGCCGAGCATAAAAGTTTTGAGTGATGATTTCCGTCGAGAGCTCATGATTGGGGCATGAATATAGCATTGATTTAAGCCTCCCGCAAGATTGAGCTATGCTTTCCCTGTCACGAGGCCAAAAGTTATAAATAAAGTTCCGATCATGATGTACTAAATGCATAGGATAGAACTTTTGATGAAATTCCAATTTCAACCGATTGTAGTTCCATGAGCCAGTTTCATCACATAGCCTATACCATGTCAACGCCTTATCCTTCAAAATAAAAGAAAGACTTTATTCTTTACCTCATCCTCGGGCAAACCTGCAAGCTTAAATAAACCACAAACTTCATCTACATAGATCAAATGCAAGTCTCGATGTGAAGATCCATCTCCTGTGAAAGGATTAGCCAGCAGTTTCTCAAGCATACCTAAGGAATTTCATAAAAGATATTTTCATTAGCTACCTCAAAGGAACAGTTTCCATAGTGACAAGTGACTATAAATTTCAGCACCGTATATAGATGTTTCCTTACCTATTTCCACTTACCAAAGGCGCTTCACTACCCGACAACGGCACCAGAAAAGAGTCTTGATGACCCACAAGTATAGGGGATCAATCGTAGTCCTTTCAATAAGTAAGAGTGTCGAACCCAACGACGAGCAGAAGGCTCTGATAAACGGTTTTCAGCAAGGTAATAACTGCAAGCACTAAAAGTAGCGGTAACAAGTGATGGTGTAGTGAGGTGAAACGTAGCAAGCAAAAAGTAACAAGTAACAAGTAGTAGCAACGGTGTAGCAAGTGTCCCAATCCCTTTTGTAGCAAGGGACAAGCCTGAACAAAGTATTATAGGAGGAAAAACGCTCCCAAGGACACACGTGAATTTCTGTCATGCTAGTTTCATCATGTTCATATGATTCACGTTCGTTACTTTGATAGTTTGATATGTGGGTGGACCGGCGCTTGGGTACTGCCTTTACTTGGACAAGCATCCCACTTATGCTTAACCCCCTCGCAAGCATCCACAACTACGAAAGAAGAATTAATACAACGTCTAACCATAGTATTAAACTAGTGAATCCAAATCCACCCCTTACGAAGCAACGCATAGACTGGGGTTTAAGCTTCTGTCACTCCAACAACCCCATCATCTACTTACCACTCCACAATGCCTTCCTATAGGCCCAAATATGGTGAAGTGTTATGTAGTCGACGTTCACATAGCACCACTAGAGGAAAAGACCACGTACAGCATATCAAAATACCGAACGAATATCAAATTCACATGACTGTTATCAGCATGACTTATCCCATGTCCTCAGGAACAAAAGACTCACAAAGCATAATCATAATCATGATCAGAGGTGTAATGAATAGCATCAAGGATCTGAACATAAACTTTTCCACCAAGTAATCCAACTAGCATCAACTACAAAGAGTAATCAACAGTACTAGCAACCTTACAAGTACCAATCGGAGTCGTGACAAGGAAATTGGTTACAAGAGATGAACTATGGATTGGAGAGGAGATGGTACAGATGAAGATGCTGATGAAGACGCCTCTCCTCTGATGAGAGGAGTGTTGGTGATGACGATGGCGACGATTTCCACCTCCGAGAGAGAAGTTTCCCCGGCAGGATCGTCCTACCGGAGCTCTAGATTGCATCTGCTCAAGTTCCGCCTCGTGGTGGCCGCGAAACCACAAAAAAGCTCCCGATTGATTTTTTCTGGAACGAAACCCTTCATATAGCAAAAGAGGGGTGCTAGTGGGCCGTCAGGGAGCCCACAAGCTTGCACTTCGCCACCAGGGGGGTGGCGGTGGCAGGGCTTGTGGTGCCCTGGCAGCCCCCCTCGGTACTTCTTTCGCCCAGTACTTTTTATATAATCCCAAAAAATTCCACGTAACTTTTCAGGGCATTTGGAGATGTGTAGAATAGTGGACTAAGATTTGCTCCTTTTCCAGTCCAGAATTCCAGCTTCCTCAATTCTCCCTCTTCAAATAAACCTTGCAAAATAAGAGAGAAAAGGCATAAATATGGTACCACAAAGTAATATAACAGCCCATAAAGCAATAAATATCAACATGAAAGCATGATGCAAAATGGACGTATCACCTAGCGCTGCCTTTAAGCCACGTCTTGCTCTGTGATGCTTTTGTTTGTGCTTTTATTTATTGTGTTTCCCCTACGCTACTTCTTTTCCGGTAGACCCCGAGACCGATGATGATCCGGTGATCGACTACTTCTCGGTCGAGGATCCGTTTTGTCTGCAAAGCAACAAGGCAAGCAAACCCCCCTTGATCATTCTTATATCGCCTATATCTTTCCTCCTACTACTTGCATTAGTATTTTTCTACTGCTGTTGTTAGCTCCTATATCTGATCCATAGCCTGTTCTTGATGAACTGCAACTGTCGGTACTATACCTTTAATCTGCTTAGTATAGGTGGAGCACTCAACCCTTCTGACCCCATAGTCCAGTTGCCCCGCTTTTCTTTCAAATGTCGATCCCTGATCGACAAACCAGACCAGACACAACACATACACCCCCCTTAGTTGTACGACACTACAGAGATACTATCGGGTACCGAGGGTGACACCTCGCTAAGTACTCCTGATGATATCTCTGTAGTACACCTAGTCGGTCGTGGTTATCGAGGGTGATTCCTGTTTCAGCATTCCCAACGATGCCTCGGTCGTGCAACCCCTCAGGTGTGGGACACCCGAGGGTGATTCCTCTAAGCCCACCTTGACGGATACATCGTTCAGAATACAACGAGGGTGATACCACGGATTCCCCCCGATGTTACCACCACACGGTTACTCGACCATGTTACTGGGATCATTGGTGATTAGTTGTTAGATGGGTGGATTCCCGCGAGATTGTGTTGATGGCCTAATTAAAATGATAATGGATTTGGGTATTTGATCTGGGTTGGTTGGAGACCTTTTCGCACTAACCGGCTACGCGGGAAGAATTATGGGTACTCGATGTCGCGGTATCAGCCGAATCTTTTCAGATGCCAGCAATGTAGCAGAGCGCGACTGAGTGGTCCCGAGATGCATAGTGCTTAGTCTTAGGTGGGGTTGCGACGTGTCGATATTCCGAGGCTGGGCATGACCCAGAAAAGTGTGTCCGGACAGAGTGTTATCGAGCGTAATGGGACATGTGGTGCACCCCTGCAGGGATGAAAATTAACTATTCGGATAGTCGTGTCCACGGTTACAGGATGACTTGGAGTTGTGCCCTGATCTTATACAACTACAATTGTTACTTAACTGGAATTAGTTGCCTCGGGATTGCTTCCTCGCTGGGAGTCGAGGGAGGATCCCTGGGCGTGACCTCACTTTAATATTGCAGCAACAATATGACAATTATTAATTGGTTGCACCTGTTCTACTCTCGTCTATTGCTGCAAGACCCTTAAGATGCTAGTCTTCGATAGGACTAGGCCTTTTCTCTCTTTTCTCGCATTGCTGCAGTCAGTCCACATATAACCACCCCCTTCTTTGATACTCATGCATACTTAGCATAGTTCTGATGTAAGTCTTGGGAGTACTTTGGATGAGTACTCACCATTGCTTTGCTTCCCCTTTGCCCCCTTGATCCGTTGCTGCGACCATATAATGGAGCCCAGGAGATGGAGTTTCCTACCGACGCCTGCCATCCCGATGGTGTCTTCATCGTGGAGGTCGCTGAAGACCAGAAGTAGTTCAGAAGGTTCCCAGGCAGGAGGCCTCGCCTCGTTCGATCGTGTTTCTTTCGCGCTAGCCTTCTCTAAGGCATCCCATGTGTTATGTCTATACTCAGATATTTGTTGCTTCCGCTGACTCTTTTGTTTATCGATCTTCTGTATTCTATCCCTCGAGGCCCCTGGCTTGTAATATGAAGCTTGTATTATTTTATTTGTGTCAAAAGTTGTGTTGTGATATCTTCCCGTGAGTCCTTGGGTTTGATCATGCGCATTTGCGTGTATGATTAGCGTATGATTAAACCGAGGGCATCACTGTGACAACCCAGTATTTAAGCTACAGTAACTGCACCCTAATGATGTTAGGTCATCATATTGAACTGAGCTAGGTTGTCACTTAATAAAAATCAAAGAAGTTATCATATTTAATTTAAAGGCAAACGAATTAAATTTTCAAATGTAAAAAAAATAAAAATGTTTGAGTTGTAGAACATAATAATGGTTAATATATTTTCAAAACTAGAATCTAGGAATATATATATATATATATATAAAGAAATAAGCAAAAGGGTAAATAAATCTGAAAATGAAATACAAATAAAGAAAGAGAAACAATGAAAAAAAGAAAAAAAAGAAAAAAAAGAAAGGAAAAGAAGACCAAACCCCCCGGCCCAACATGGCGTGGTGGCCCAGCTAGCCACCACCCACCGGCCCAACCGGGGCTAACTCTAATCGGCCTTCCTCCCCCGCTCCCCAGCCCTTCCCTGGCCGCCGTTAGGAACGACACCCCGCGATCGAGAGTCCCCTCTCCTCTCGGTCGCCTCACCCCACCCCACTTACCGGTCACCTCACCAACCCCGCACTCCCCCCAAGACTGAGAGCTCCCTCCTCTCGGTATCTCTCTCCCTCCCCATGAGAGAAACTCCCTCTCCAGGAACCCCCACCGACAACGCCCTCCCACCTACCACGTCGCTAGCTCTCGAGAGCCCCTGGCCTCGATCTGACCCCCCCACCGAGGCCCAAAATCCCCTGCCCGCTCGACCCCCCATCTCCCGTCCCCTGGCGCTCGCGCCCGAGACCCACGTCACCCGTGATCTCGCCGGCCCAAGGAGCCCCATCCCTCCCTCCGGCAGACTCCACCTTGCCGCCCTGTAGTCCCACGCCGGGCAAACCCTCCCCTGGAACTCCTCCCGACGGAGACCCATCCCTGTCGACGCCCCAGATCCCGCCGGCAACCTCCCGTTCCCGTCGCCTCCTGCTCCCTCGCCGAGCACCCCCGTTGTCAGGGCCACCCTCACTAGCCGCCCCTCCCCACCGGCGCCTCGACCGGGGCCCCACCGGCCACGGCGGCCCCGTCACCAAGCCCCTCCCCTCCGGTCCTCCTCCGGTCCACCGCCGACCCCCGCGCCACTAACGGCCACCACCGCCTCGGCCGACCCCCTCCTCACCGGGACAGTACCGCCAACTCGGGCTCCTCCTCGCCGGCACCGCACCACTGGCCTCCTCGTCATCCTACACAACGGCCGACCCCAAGCCTCGCCGCCCCGTTCCCCGGCAACACCGGTGAGCCCTTTTACGGGCTCCTCCCATCCTCTCCTTCTGTTTTCTGCCTTGGTTCCGTTCCGGAAGTTAGTTTCTCGTTCCAGCGCCCTTGAGGTCTCGTAGGTGTAGTGGAGATTGCCCCCTTCCCCTCTGTTGAGAGATGAACAGAGAGATGCCAGAGAGAGTTAAGATAGAAAGAGGGAGATAAAAATGAAAATGTTGTATTTGTGAAGTATGTAGGTATTAGATACATGTATGTATTTTGTATGTATGTTATATTATGTATGTATACATGTTTGTAGAGGAAAGAAAAAGAAAAATATATATATGCTTTTATTAATAAAATAGATAAATGAATAATTAGTTATATTAATTAATTAGTTAATTAATTAAATGGATAATTAAGTAATTAGAATAATTAGAGTATGACACATGGGACCCACTATTCAGTTTGACCAGTCAACTCCTGATGTCATCTTGACATCATGCTGATGTCATAATTTCTTTTAATCAATTTAATTAATTCTGTTTTTCAATTCCTAAATAATTAATAAAACTTTAAAAATTAATATAAAATAAATCGTAAGTTAGATCAAAATATTTTCAACATGAAGTTGATCAGCAGAACAAGACGAACCCGGATACACGGTCCATTCGTGTGTCACGCGTCTCTAGCATAGCAAACGTGGAACTTTTCCATCGTTTCCAATCTGACCGGTAGTAGCCCGAGACCTGGAAAATATCGTCAGATATTCTTCCAACCCGTCTATGACGGATGTTTGCTGCATAGCTCATGTCTAGCCTACATCTTGCCATGTCATGCATTGTGTTACACCGTTGCTATTATTTATTGTTTCTTCCCCCTCTTCTTACCGGTAGACCCCGAGACTGACGCTGCTGCCGGTTACATCTACGACCCTGCCGATCAGTCCTTTGCCGCAGAGCAGCAAGGCCAGCAAACCCCCCTTGATCATTCCTATATCGCCTATGTCTTTCTTCCTCCTGCTTGCATTAGTATTTTGCTACTGTTGTAGTTAGCTCCTATATCTGATGCATAGCCTGTTTTTGATGAACTGCTACTTTCAGTACTGTACCTTTAGTCTGATTAGTATAGGTGGAGCAGTCATCCCCTCAGACCCCGTAGTCCAGTTTCCCCGCTTACTTTCAAATCTCGATCCCAGATCGACATGCCAGACCCGACACAGCACATACACCCCCCTTAGTTGTATGACGCTACAGCGATACTATGGGGTACCGAGAGTGACACCTCGCTAAGTACTCCTGATGATATCTCCGTAGTGTAGCTATTCGGTCGTGGTTATCGAGGGTGATTCCTCTTTCACCATTCCCGACGATGTGTCTGTCGTGCAACCCCTCATGTGTGGGACCCCCGAGGGTGATTCCTCTAAGCCCACCTTGACGGCTACATCATTCGGAATCCAACGAGGGTCATACCTCAGATTCCCCCCGATGTTACAACCACACAGTTACTCGACCATGTTACTGGGATTATTGGTGATTAGATGTTAGTTGAGTGGATTCCCACGAGATTGTCTTGATGGACTAATTAAAATGATAATGGATTTCGGTATTTGATATGGGTCGGTTGGTGACCTTTTCGCACTAACCGGCTACGGGGGAAGAATTATGGGTACTCGGCGTCACGGTATCAGCCGAAGCTTTTCAGCTGTCAGCAACGTAGCGGTGTGCGTCCGAGTGGTCCCGAGATGCATCGCGCTTGTGATTAAGGGATGCTAGGACTGACGCCGGCCGCCCATGCATCTTATAGGAGCGCGAAGGGGAACTGGGCCCATGGACCCTTTGTGCTTAGGATTTAGACTGGCGTGCTGGCCTCTCTGTTGAGTCTTAGGTGGGGCTGCGACGTGTCGATATTCCGAGGTCTGGCAGGACCGAGAAAAGTGTGTCCGGCCAGAGTGTTATCCAGAGTGACGGGACATGTGGTGCACCCCTGTAGGGATGAAAATTACTTATTCAAATAGCCGTGTCCACGGTTACAGGACGACTTGGAGTTGTGCCATGATATTATACAACTACAATTGTTACTTAACTAGAATTAGTGGCCTCGGGATTGCTTCCTTGCAGGGAGTCGAGGGAGGATCTTTGGGCGTGAGCTCACTTTAATATTGCTGCAACAATATGCCTATTATTTGTATTACCCCTGTTATACTCCCGTCTATTGCTGCAAGACCCTGAAGATGCTAGTCTTCGATAGGACTAGGCCTTCTCTCTCTACTCTTGCATTGTTGTAGTCAGTCCACATATAACCCCCCCCCTTCCTTGATACTGTTGCATTTTTAGAATAGTTCTGATGTAAGACTTGCGAGTACTTTGGATGAGTACTCACTGTTGCTTTGCTCCCCCTTTGTCCCCTTGATCCGTTGCTGCGACCAGATGATGGAGCCCAGGAGATGGAGTTTCCTGCCGACGTCTGCCCCCGATGGTGTCTTCTTCATGGATGCCGCAGAAGAATAGGAGTCGTTAGGAGGTTCCCAGGCAGGAGGCCTCGCCTCGTTCGATCGTGTTTCTTTTGTGCTAGCCTTCTCTAAGGCACCCCATGTTATGTTTGTACTCAGATATTTGTTGCTTCCGCTGACTCGTGTGTTTATCGAGCTTCTGTATTCTAGCCCTCGAGGCCCCTGGCTTGTAATATGAAGCTTGTATTGTTTTATTTGTGTCTAGAGTTGTGTTGTGATATCTTCCCGTGAGTCCTTCGGTTTGATCGTACGCATTTGCGTGTATGATTAGCGTACGATTAAATTGAGGGCGTCACTGGCACAGAGGAGGAGGAGGAGGAGAACACTAGAAGAAGGAGAAGAAAAAGAAGAAGAAGAACAAGAAGAACAAGAATGTAAGGATGATTATTTCTCTTATTTTGAGCTTATAATGTCATTTCGGAGGAAGATACGCTAAGTTACGAGCTAACCAGGGTTCTTTTGCTATTTTTGACCTAACTAAGCTAATTATGTCATAAATGAACTAAATAAGCTAATTATGTCATTTTGAAGGATAATTAGCTAAGTATGTCGTTATGGAGAATAAAACTAGAAGAATAAGGAGGAGGAGGAGACTAGAAGAAGTAGAAGACGAAGAAGGTGAAGATGATTACTTATCTTGTTTTGAGCTTATTGTATCATTTTGGAGGAAGATACGCTAAGTTATGAGCTAACCAAGGTTCTTGTGCTATTTCTGACCAATCTAAGCTAATTATGCCATAAATGAACTAAATAAGCTAATTATGTCATTTTGGAGGATATTTAGCTAATGATGTCATTATGGAGAATAAAACGAGAAGAAGAAGCAGGAGGAGAATACTAGAATAAGGAGAAGAAGAAGGTGAATATGATTAATTATCTTATTTCGAGCTTATAATGTCATTTTGGAGCAAGATACTCTAAGTTATGAGCTAACCAAGGTTCTTGTGCTATTTTTGACATAACTAAGCTAATTATGTCATAAATATACTAAATAAGCTAATTATGTCATTTTGGAAGATAATTAGCTAAGTATGTCATTTTTGAGATTAAAACTATAAGAAGAAGAAGGAGGAGGAGGATAAGACAAGAAGAAGGACGAGAAGAAGAAGAAGAAGGAGAAGGAGAAGGTGAAGATGATTACAAATATTATTTTAAGCTAATTATGTCATTTTGGAAGAAGATGCGCTAAGTTATGAGCTAACCAAGGTTCTTGTGCTATTTTTGACGTAACTAAGCTAATTATGTCATAAATGAACTAAATGAGCTAACTATGTCATTTTGGATGATAATTACCAAAGTATGTTATTTTGGAGAATAAAAATAGAACAAGAAGGAGGAGGGGAAGGAGAATACTAGAAGGAGAAGAAGAAGAAGACGAACGAGAAGAAGAAGCTGAACATGATTACTTGTCTTGTTTTGAGCTTATTATGTCATTTTGGAGGAAGATACACTAAGTTATGACCTAACCAAGGTTCTTGTGCTATTTCTGACCTAAGTAAGCTAATTATGTCATAAATTAACTAAATAAGATAGCTAAGTAAGTCATTATGGAGAATAAAACTAGAAGAAGAAGCAAGAGGAGGAGCAGAAAACTGGAAGGAGGAGAAGAATAAGAAGAAGGTGAGGATGACCTTATTCTGTCATTTAGGAGGAAGATATGCTAAGTTATGAGGTAACCAAGGATCTTTTGCTATTTTTGACCTAACTAAGCTAATTATGTCATAAATGAACTAAATAAGCTAATTATATCATTTTGTAGGATAATTAGCAAAGTATGTCATTTTGGAGAACAAAACTAGAGGAAGGAGGGGGAGGAGGAGGAGAAGACTAGAAGAAGGAGAAGAAGAATAAGAATAAGAAGGAGAAGAAGAATGTGAAGATGATTAATTATCTTGTTTTGAGCTTATTATGTTATTTTCGAGGAAGATACGCTAAGTTATGGGCTAACCAAGGTTCGTGTGCTATTTTTGACCTAACTAAGCTAATTATGTCATAAATGAAATAAATAAGCTAATTATGTCATTTAGGAGGATAATTAGCTAAGAATGTCATTATGGAGAAGAAAACTAGAAGAAGGAGGAGGAGGAGAAGACTAGAGGAAGGAGGAGTCATAGAAGAAGAATGAGAAGAAGAAGGTGAAGATGATTACTAATCTTATTTGGAGCTTATAATGTCATTTCGAAGGAAGATACGCTAAGTTACAAGCTAACCAGGGTTCTTGTGCAATTTTGGACTAAACTTAGCTAATTATGTCATAAATGAACTAAATAAGCTAATTATGTCATTTTGAAGGATAATTAGCTAAGTATGTCGTTATGGAGAATAAAACTAGAAGAACAAGGAGGAGAGAAGACTAGAAGAAGTAGAAGAAGAAGGAGGAGGAGAAGAAGAAGGTGAAGATGATTACTTATCTTGTTTTGAGCTTATTTTATCATTTTGGAGGAAGTACACTAAGTTATGAGCTAACCAAGGTTTTTGTGCTATTTTTCACCGATATAAGCTAATTATGTCATAAATGAACTAAATAAGCTAATTATGTCATTTTGGAGGATAATTAGCTAATGATGTCATTATGGAGAATAAAACAAGAAGAAGGAGGAGGAGAAGAATACTAGAAGAGGGGGAAGAAGAAGAAAAAGAAGAAGGAGAGGAAGAAGGTGAAGATGATTACTTATCTTGTTTTGTCCTTATTATATCATTTTTGAGGAAGATACACTACGTTTTGAGCTAACCAAGGTTCTTGTGCTATTTGTGATCTAACTAAGCTAATTAAGTCATAAGTGAACTAAATAAGCTAATTATGTCATTTTGCGGGATAATTAGCAAAGTATGTCAATATGGAGAATAAAACATGATAAAGAAGAACGAGGAGGAGGAGAAGACTAGAAGCAGTAAAAGGAGAAGAAGAAGGTGAACATGATTACTTATCTTATTTTAAGCTTATTATGTCATTTTGGAGGAAGATACACTAAGTTATGAGCTAACTAAGGTTCTTGTGCTATTTTTGACCTATGTAAGCTAATTATGTCTTAAATAAACTAAATAAGCTAATTATGTCATTTTGGAGGATATTTAGCTAATGATGTCATTATGGAGAATAAAACGAGAAGAAGAAGCAGGAGGAGAATACTAGAATAAGGAGAAGAAGAAGGTGAATATGATTAATTATCTTATTTCGAGCTTATAATGTCATTTTGGAGCAAGATACTCTAAGTTATGAGCTAACCAAGGTTCTTGTGCTATTTTTGACCTAACTAAGCTAATTATGTCATAAATATACTAAATAAGCTAATTATGTCATTTTGGAAGATAATTAGCTAAGTATGTCATTTTGGAGATTAAAACTATAAGAAGAAGAAGGAGGAGGAGGAGAAGACAAGAAGAAGGACGAGAAGAAGAAGAAGAAGGAGAAGGAGAAGGTGAAGATGATTACAAATCTTATTTTAAGCTAATTATGTCATTTTGGAGGAAGATGCGCTAAGTTATGAGCTAACCAAGGTTCTTGTGCTATTTTTTACGTAACTCAGCTAATTATGTCATAAATGAACTAAATAAGCTAACTATGTCATTTTGGATGATAATTACCAAAGTATGTTATTTTGGAGAATAAAAATAGAAGAAGAAGGAGGAGGGAAGGAGAAGACTAGAAGGAGAAGAAGAAGAAGACGAACGAGAAGAAGAAGTTGAACATGATTACTTGTCTTGTTTTGAGCTTATTATGTCATTTTGGAGGAAGATACACTAAGTTATGACCTAACCAAGGTTCTTGTGCTATTTCTGACCTAAGTAAGCTAAATATGTCATAAATTAACTAAATAAGATAGCTAAGTAAGTCATTATGGAGAATAAAACTAGAAGAAGAAGCAAGAGGAGGAGCAGAAAACTGGAAGGAGGAGAAAAATAAGAAGAAGGTGAGGATGACCTTATTCTGTCATTTATGAGGAAGATATGCTAAGTTATGAGGTAACCAAGGATCTTTTGCTATTTTTGACCTAACTAAGCTAATTATGTCAAAAATGAACTAAATAAGCTAATTATATCATTTTGGAGGATAATTAGCAAAGTATGTCATTTTGGAGAACAAAACTAGAAGAAGGAGGGGGAGGAGGAGGAGAAGACTAGAAGAGGGAGAAGAAGAAGAAGAATAAGAAGGAGAAGAAGAATGTGAAGATGATGAATTATCTTGTTTTGAGCTTATTATGTTATTTTCGAGGAAGATACGCTAAGTTATGGGCTAACCAAGGTTCGCGTGCTATTTTTGACCTAACTAAGCTAATTATGTCATAAATGAAATAAATAAGCTAATTATGTCATTTAGGAGGATAATTAGCTAAGAATGTCATTATGGAGAAGAAAAGTAGAAGAAGGAGGAGGGGGAGAAGACTAGAGGAAGGAGGAGTCATAGAAGAAGAATGAGAAGAAGAAGGTGAAGATGATTACTAATCTTATTTGAAGCTTATAATGTCATTTCGAAGGAAGATACGCTAAGTTACAAGCTAACCAGGGTTCTTGTGCAATTTTGGACTAAACTTAGCTAATTATGTCATAAATGAACTAAATAAGCTAATTATGTCATTTTGAAGGATAATTAGCTAAGTATGTCGTTATGGAGAATAAAACTAGAAGAACAAGGAGGAGAGAAGACTAGAAGAAGTAGAAGAAGAAGGAGGAGGAGAAGAAGAAGGTGAAGATGATTACTTATCTTGTTTTGAGCTTATTTTATCATTTTGGAGGAAGTACACTAAGTTATGAGCTAACCAAGGTTTTTGTGCTATTTTTCACCGATATAAGCTAATTATGTCATAAATGAACTAAATAAGCTAATTATGTCATTTTGGAGGATAATTAGCTAATGATGTCATTATGGAGAATAAAACAAGAAGAAGGAGGAGGAGAAGAATACTAGAAGAGGGGGAAGAAGAAGAAAAAGAAGAAGGAGAAGAAGAAGGTGAAGATGATTACTTATCTTGTTTTGTCCTTATTATATCATTTTGGAGGAAGATACACTAAGTTTTGAGCTAACCAAGGTTCTTGTGCTATTTTTGATCTAACTAAGCTAATTAAGTCATAAATGAACTAAATAAGCTAATTATGTCATTTGCGGGATAATTAGCAAAGTATGTCAATATGGAGAAGAAAACATGATAAAGAAGAACGAGGAGGAGGAGAAGACTAGAAGCAGTAAAAGGAGAAGAAGAAGGTGAACATGATTACTTATCTTATTTTAAGCTTATTATGTCATTTTGGAGGAAGATACACTAAGTTATGAGCTAACTAAGGTTCTTGTGCTAGTTTTGACCTATGTAAGCTAATTATGTCTTAAATGAACTAAATAAGCTAATTATGTCACTTTGGAGGATAATTAGCTAAGAATGTCATTATGGAAAAGAAAACAACAACAAGAAGGAAGAGGAGCAGAAGACTACAAAAGGAGGAGTAAAAGAAGAAGAAAGAGAAGAACAAGGTGAATATGTTTACTTGTCTTATTTCGAGCTTATGATGTCATTTTGGAGCAAGATACGCTAAGTTATGAGCTAACCAAGGTTCTTGAGCTTTTTTATACCTAACTAAGCTAATTATGTAAAAAATGTACTAAATAAGATAATTATGTCATTTTGGAACATAATTAGCTAAGTATGTAATTTTGGAGATTAAAACCAGAAGAAGGAGGAGGAGGAGGTGAAGACTAGAACAAGGAGGAGGAGAAGAAGAATAAGGAGAAGAAGAAGGTGAAGATGATTACGTATCTTATTTTAAGCTTATTATGTCATTTTGGAGGAAGATACGCTAAGTTACGAGGTAACCAAGGTTCTTGTGCTATTTTTGACCTGACTAAGCTAATTATTTCATAAATGAACTAAATAAGCTAATTATGTCATTTTGAGGATAATTACCAAAGTATGGCGTTATGGAAAATAAAAATAGAAGAATAAAGAGGAGGAGAAGACTAGAAGAAGTAGAAGAAGAGGGAGAAGAAGTAGAAGAAGGAGAAAATGATTACTTATCATGTTTTGAGCTTATTGTATCATTTTGGAGGAAGATACGCTAAGTTATGAGCTAAGCAAGGTTGTTGTGCTATTTTTGACCGATCTAAGATAATTATGTAATAAATGAACTAAATAAGCTAATTATGTCATTATGGTGAAAAAACGAGAATAAGAAGGAGGAGGAGGAGAATATTAGAAGAAGGAGAAGAAGAAGAAGAAGGAGAAGAAGAAGGTGAAGATGATTACTTATCTTGTTTTCACCTTATTATATCAATTCGGAGGAAGATACGCTAAGTTATGAGCTAACCAATGTTCTTGTGCTATTTTTGACCTAACTAAGCTAATTATGTCATAAATGAACTAAATAAGCTAATTATGTCATTTTGGGGGATAATTAGCAAAGTATGTCATTACGGAGAATAAAACTAGAAGAAGAAGAAGAATTTGGAGTAGGAGAAGACTAGAAGGAGGAGAAAAAGAAGAAGGAGAAGAAGAAGGTGAACATGACTACCTATCTTATTTTAAGCTTATTATGCCATTTTGGAGGAAGATACACTAAGTTATGAGCTAACTAAGGTTCTTGTGCTATTTTTGACCTATCTAAGCTAATTATGTCTTAAATGAACTAAATAAGCTAATTATGTCATTTTGGAGGATAATTAGCTAAGAATGTCATTATGGAAAAGAAAACAACAAGAAGAAGGAAGAGGAGGAGAAGACTAGAAAAGGAGGAGTAAAAGAAGAAGAAATAAAAGAAAAAGGTGAATATGTTTACTTGTCTTATTTCGAGCTTATGATGTCATTTTGGAGCAAGATACGCTAAGTTATGAGCTAACCATGGTTCTTGAGCTTTTTTATACCTAACTAAGCTAATTATGTCAAAAATGTACTAAATAAGATAATTATGTCATTTTGGAACATAATTAGCTAAGTATGTAATTTTGGAGATTAAAACCAGAAGAAGAAGGAGGAGGAGGAGGTGAAGACTAGAACAAGGAGGAGGAGAAGAAGAATAAGGAGAAGAAGAAGGTGAAGATGATTACGTATCTTATTTTAAGCTTATTATGTCATTTTGGAGGAAGATACGCTAAGTTACGAGGTAACCAAGGTTCTTGTGCTATTTTTGACCTGACTAAGCTAATTATTTCATAAATGAACTAAATAAGCTAATTATGTCATTTTGGAGGATAATTACCAAAGTATGGCGTTATGGAAAATAAAAATAGAAGAATAAAGAGGAGGAGAAGACTAGAAGAAGTAGAAGAAGAGGGAGAAGAAGTAGAAGAAGGAGAAAATGATTACTTATCCTGTTTTGAGCTTATTGTATCATTTTGTAGGAAGATACGCTAAGTTATGAGCTAAGCAAGGTTCTTGTGCTATTTTTTACCGATCTAAGATAATTATGTCATAAATGAACTAAATAAGCTAATTATGTCATTATGGTGAAAAAACGAGAATAAGAAGGAGGGGGAGGAGAATATTAGAAGAAGGAGATGAAGAAGAAGAAGAAGGAGAAGAAGAAGGTGAAGATGATTACTTATCTTGTTTTCACCTTATTATATCAATTCGGAGGAAGATACGCTAAGTTATGAGCTAACCAAGGTTCTTGTGCTATTTTTGACCTAACTAAGCTAACTATGTCATAAATGAACTAAATAAGCTAATTATGTCATTTTGGGGGATAATTAGCAAAGTATGTCATTACGGAGAATAAAACTAGAAGAAGAAGAACGTGGAGTAGGAGAAGACTAGAAGGAGGAGAAAAAGAAGAAGGAGAAGAAGAAGGTGAACATGACTACCTATCTTATTTTAAGCTTATTATGCCATTTTGGAGGAAGATACACTAAGTTATGAGCTAACTAAGGTTCTTGTGCTATTTTTGACCTATCTAAGCTAATTATGTCTTAAATGAACTAAATAAGCTAATTATGTCATTTTGGAGGATAATTAGCTAAGAATGTCATTATGGAAAAGAAAACAACAAGAAGAAGGAAGAGGAGGAGAAGACTAGAAAAGGAGGAGTAAAAGAAGAAGAAATAAAAGAAAAAGGTGAATATGTTTACTTGTCTTATTTCGAGCTTATGATGTCATTTTGGAGCAAGATACGCTAAGTTATGAGCTAACCATGGTTCTTGAGCTTTTTTATACCTAACTAAGCTAATTATGTCAAAAATGTACTAAATAAGATAATTATGTCATTTTGGAACATAATTAGCTAAGTATGTAATTTTGGAGATTAAAACCAGAAGAAGAAGGAGGAGGAGGAGGTGAAGACTAGAACAAGGAGGAGGAGAAGAAGAATAAGGAGAAGAAGAAGGTGAAGATGATTACGTATCTTATTTTAAGCTTATTATGTCATTTTGGAGGAAGATACGCTAAGTTACGAGGTAACCAAGGTTCTTGTGCTATTTTTGACCTGACTAAGCTAATTATTTCATAAATGAACTAAATAAGCTAATTATGTCATTTTGGAGGATAATTACCAAAGTATGGCGTTATGGAAAATAAAAATAGAAGAATAAAGAGGAGGAGAAGACTAGAAGAAGTAGAAGAAGAGGGAGAAGAAGTAGAAGAAGGAGAAAATGATTACTTATCCTGTTTTGAGCTTATTGTATCATTTTGTAGGAAGATACGCTAAGTTATGAGCTAAGCAAGGTTCTTGTGCTATTTTTTACCGATCTAAGATAATTATGTCATAAATGAACTAAATAAGCTAATTATGTCATTATGGTGAAAAAACGAGAATAAGAAGGAGGGGGAGGAGAATATTAGAAGAAGGAGATGAAGAAGAAGAAGAAGGAGAAGAAGAAGGTGAAGATGATTACTTATCTTGTTTTCACCTTATTATATCAATTCGGAGGAAGATACGCTAAGTTATGAGCTAACCAAGGTTCTTGTGCTATTTTTGACCTAACTAAGCTAACTATGTCATAAATGAACTAAATAAGCTAATTATGTCATTTTGGGGGATAATTAGCAAAGTATGTCATTACGGAGAATAAAACTAGAAGAAGAAGAACGTGGAGTAGGAGAAGACTAGAAGGAGGAGAAAAAGAAGAAGGAGAAGAAGAAGGTGAACATGACTACCTATCTTATTTTAAGCTTATTATGCCATTTTGGAGGAAGATACACTAAGTTATGAGCTAACTAAGGTTCTTGTGCTATTTTTGACCTATCTAAGCTAATTATGTCTTAAATGAACTAAATAAGCTAATTATGTCATTTTGGAGGATAATTAGCTAAGAATGTCATTATGGAAAAGAAAACAACAAGAAGAAGGAAGAGGAGGAGAAGACTAGAAAAGGAGGAGTAAAAGAAGAAGAAAGAGAAGAACAAGGTGAATATGTTTACTTGTCTTATTTCGAGCTTATGATGTCATTTTGGAGCTAGATACGCTAAGTTATGAGCTAACCAAGGTTCTTGAGCTTTTTTATACCTAACTAAGCTAATTATGTCAAAAATGTACTAAATAAGATAATTATGTCATTTTGGAACATAATTAGCTAAGTATGTAATTTTGGAGATTAAAACCAGAAGAAGGAGGAGGAGGAGGTAAAGACTAGAACAAGGAGGAGGAGAAGAAGAATAAGGAGGAGGAGAAGGTGAAGATGATTACGTATCTTATTTTAAGCTTATTATGTCATTTTGGAGGAAGATACGCTAAGTTATGAGGTAACCAAGGTTCTTGTGCTATTTTTGACCTGACTAAGCTAATTATTTCATAAATGAACTAAATAAGCTAATTATGTCATTTTGGAGGATAATTATGTGACGCCCTCGGCTTAATCGTACGCTAATCATACACGCAAATGCGTATGAACAAACCCAAGGACTCACGGGGAGATATCACAACACAACTCTAGACACAAATAAAATAACATCAGCTTCATATTACAAGCCAGGGGCCTCGAGGGCTAGAATACGAAAGCTCGATAAACACACGAGTCAGCGGAAGCAACAAATATCTGAGTACAGACATAAAACATGGGGTGCCTTAGAGAAGGCTAGCACAAAAGATACAACGGTCGAACGAGGCGAGGCCTCCTGCCTGGGAACCTCCTAACTACTCCTGATCATCAGCGGCCTCCACGTAGTAGTAGGCACCGTCGGGGTAGCAGTAGTCGGCGGCGGGGACCTCCATCTCCTGGGCTTCATCATCTGGTCGCAGCAAACGGATCAAGGGGACAAGGGGGGAGCAAAGCAGCGGTGAGTACTCATCCAAAGTACTCGCAAATCTTACATCAGAACTATTCTAATTATGCATCAGTATCAAAGAAGGGGGGTTATATGTCGACTGACTGTAGCAATGCGAGAATAGAGAGAGAAGGCCTAGTCCTATCGAAGACTAGCATCTTCAGGGTCTTGCAGCAATAGACGAGAGTAGAACAGGGGTAACACATAAATAGTCATATTGTTGCAGCAATATTAAAGTGAGGTCACGCCTAAAGATCCTCCCTCGACTCCCTGCGAGGAAGCAATCCCGAGGCAAACTAAATCCAGTTAAGTAACAATTGTAGTTGTATAAGATCGGGGCACAACTCCAAGTCGTCCTGTAACCGTGGACACGGCTATCCGAATAGTTAATTTTCATCCCTGCAGGGGTGCACCACATGTCCCGTCACGCTCGATAACACTCTGGCCGGACATACTTTTCTGGGTCCTGCCCGGCCTCGGAATATCGACACGTCGCAGCCCCACCTAAGACTAATCAGAGAGGCCAGCCCGCCGGTCTAAATCCTAAGCACAAAGGGTTCATGGGCCCAGTTCCCCTTCACGCTCCTGCACGTGGCGTGGGCGGCCGACGTCAGTCCTAGCATCCCTTAATCACAAGCGCGATGCATCTCGGGACCACTCGGGCGCGCGCCGCTACACTGCTGGCATCTGAAAAGCTTCGGCTGATACCGCGACGTCGAGTACCCATAATTCTTCCCGCGTAGCCGGTTAGTGCGAAAAGGTCTCCGACCAACCCAGATCAAATACCCAAATCCATTAGCATTTTAATTAGGCCAACAACACAGTCTCACGGGAATCCACCCGGCTTACAACTAATCACCAATGATCCCAGTAACATGGTCGAGTAACTGTGTAGCTGTAACATCAGGGGAATCCGAGGAATCACCCTCGTTGGATTCCGAACGATGTACCCGTCAAGGTGGGCTTAGAGGAATCACCCTCGGGGGTCCCACACTCGCGGGGTGGCACAACAGAGACGTCATCGGGAATGGTGAAAGAGGAATCACCCTCGATAACCACGACCGACTAGCTATACTACAGAGATATCATCAGGAGTACTTAGCGAGGTGTCACCCTCGGTACCCGATAGTATCTCTGTAGCGTCGTACAACAAAGGGGGGGTGAATGTGTTGTGTCGGGTCTGGCTCGTCGATCAAAGATCGAGATTTGGAAACAAGCGGGGCAACTGATCTACGGGGCCAGAGGGGATGACTGCTCCACCTATACTAAGCAGGTTAAAGGTACAGGACTGAAAGTAGCAGTTCATCAAAAACAGGCTATGCATCAGATATAGGAGCTAACTACAACAGTAGCAAAATACTAATGCAAGCAGTAGGAAGAAAGACATAGGCGATATAGGAATGATCAAGGGGGGGTTTGCTTGCCTTGCTGCTCTGCGGCAAAGGACTGATCGGCAGGGTCGTAGATGTACCCGGCAGCAGCGTCAGTCTCGGGGTCTACCGGTAAGAAGAGGGGGAAGAAACAATAAATAATAGCACCGATGCAACACAAGGCATGACATGGAAAGATGCAGGCTAGACATGAACTAACGCAGCAACATCCGTCATAGACGGGTCGGAAGAATATCTGACGATATTTTTCGGGTCTCGGGCTACTACCGGTTACACTGGAAACGATGGAAAAGTTCCATGTTTGCTATGCTAGGGAAGCGTGACAGACGAACGGGCCGTGTATCCGGGTTCGTCTCGCTTTGCTGATCAACTTTCATGTTGAAATTATTTCGATCTGACTTACGGATTATTTAATATTAATTTTCAAAGTTTTATTAATTATATAAGAATTTAAAAACAGATTTAAAAGATTTAATAAAATCCCATTATGACATCATCGCGATGTCAGGCTGACATTAACATTTGACCGGTCAACTGACCTGCGGGTCCCGAACGTCATAGGCACAAGTTTTATTTAAGATTAAATACTAATTAATCAGATTAATTTAGTGGGGGACCCGCGTGTCATACTCTAATTATGTTAATTAATTATTTTAACTAATATATCTATTTATTTATTTATTTAATAAAAACATTTTTTTTATTTCAACTAACGCGTGGGGCCTCCCTGTCATAGACAGCGGGTGCATTGGCCCCACCGGTAAGTGGCCTAAGGTTATTTTCTCATCTTTTATTTATTAGATACCTAACCGTGCAAATACCGTATTCCTCTAAATATCCATATACGCAAATACATACATCACATCTCATACATACATACATACATACGCATTTAATACATCTCTTATTTTTATTTCTTTTTTTCTCAAAACACTCATCTCTCTCTCTGTTAACAGGGAACAACTCTCTCCAACTCCATAGAAGAACCGAAAGTTCAAATCCTCCTACCGGAGTCCACCGTCGACGGATCGAGGCCCCGTTTGCCGGAACGGAACCGTGGCGGTGAGGAGATCGACATGGTGGGAGGAGCCCGAGGAGGGGCTCACCGACGGTGACGTGACGGCCCGGTGAAGCCGGAGTTCTCAGGAAGGTGATGATGGAGACGGCGTGGTGGCGGTGACGGTGCCGATGTTGGTGACGTGCCGGCGAGGGGGAGCCGGTCGGATCCGGCGAGATGATGACGTCTCCCTTGCCCGGTCCCTCCCGGACCGAGCGGGAGATGGCCGACGGGGGCCGGGGCTGTTGGTAGGCCGGCGAGGTTGGAGGGGCGCCGGCCGAGGTGAGGGGGGGCTCGCCGGCCGGGAGAGGGGAAGGGGCTCGCCGGCCGGGAGAGGGAAGCCGCGAGGTGGGGGGCCGCCGGGGGAAGGAAGGCCGCCGGCGGGAGGAGGAGGCTCGGTGGAGGGAGGAGGAGGCTCGGTGGGGAAGCTCGCCGGCGGGAGGCAGAGGAGGGGCCGCCGGGGAGTGAGGGGGAAGGCCGTCGGCGAGAAGGATTTGGGAGGGAGGAGGCGAGGTGGAGAGGAGGGGGTGACGGGAGGGAGTTGGGGGCTCGGCAGGGGAGGGAGAGAGATCGTGGGAGTGGGGGGACTCTCGTGAGGTGAGGGGACCGAGAGAGCGTCGGTGGGTGGGGTGGGGCCCCCACGAGGGGGGGGGTGGCTGGCGGCGGCGTGGGAATGGGAGGGAGTAGCGAGGGGAGGGGGTCTGGTCGCCAGGGGGGGGTTAGGGTTTGGCCGGTTGGGCCCCTTTTGGCCCAGCTGGGCCGGTTGGGGGGGGTTGTTCCTTTTTTTTTTGATTTGTTTTGTTTTGTTTTACCTTTTTCCTTTTTATTATTTCTTTCTTTCAGTTTTCTTTCTTTCTTTTATCATTATTATTTCTTTAATACTTTCCTTTTACATATATATCCTTTTAATACTTGTAATGAACCGATAAAGTGCTTCCCTTTGCTTTCAAATCATCGATCCGGACACACGCGAATCCACGCTGGTGTGTGATGGGAATTCGATGACGTGGCATCATTAGCGGTTGATCACTGTAGCTTAATTACAATCACTGCTGTAGCAAAAGTCGAGGATGTCACAAATTACCAAAGTATGGCGTTATGGAAAATAAAAATAGAAGAGTAAGGAGGAGGAGAAGACTAGAAGGAGTAGAAGAAGAGGGAGAAGAAGTAGAAGAAGGAGAAAATGATTACTTATCAAGTTTTGAGCTTATTGTATCATTTTGGAGGAAGATACGCTAAGTTATGAGCTAAGCAAGGTTCTTGTGCTATTTTTGACCGATCTAAGATAATTATGTCATAAATGAACTAAATAAGCTAATTATGTCATTATGGTGAAAAAACGAGAAGAAGAAGGAGGAATAGGAGAATATTAGAAGAAGGAGAAGAAGAAGAAGAAGAAGGAGAAGAAGAAGGTGAAGATGATTACTTATCTTGTTTTCACCTTATTATATCAATTCGGAGGAAGATACGCTAAGGTATGAGCTAACCAAGGTTCTTGTGTTGTTTTTGACCTAACTAAGCTAATTATGTCATAAATGAACTAAATAAGCTAATTATGTCATTTTGGGGGTTAATTAGCAAAGTACTTCATTATGGAGAATAAAGCTAGAAGAAGAAGAATGAGGAGTAGGAGAAGACTAGAAGGAGGAGAAAAAGAAGAAGGAGAAGAAGAAGGTGAAGATGATTACCTATCTTATTTTAAGCTTATTATGCCATTTTGGAGGAAGATACACTAAGTTATGAGCTAACCAAGGTTCTTGTGCTATTTTTGACCTATCTAAGCTAATTATGTCATAAATAAACTAAATAAGCTAATTATGTCATTCTGGAGGATAATTAGCAAAGAATGTCATTATCGAGAAGAAAACTAGAAGAAGAAGTTGGAGGAGGAGAAGACTAGAAGAAGGAGGAGTAAAAGAAGAAAAAGTTGAAGATGATTACTTATCTTATTTCGAGCTTATAATGTCATTTTGAAGCAAGATACGCTAAGTTATGAGCTAACCAAGGTTCTTGTGCTATTTTTGACCTAACTAAGCTAATTATGTCATTTTTAAAGATAATTAGCTAAGTATGTCATTTTGTAGATTAAAACTAGATGAAGAAGGAGGAGGAGAAGACTAGAAGAAGGAGGAGAAGAAGAATGTGACATCCTCGACTTTTGCTACAGTAATTATTGTAATTAAGCTACAGTGATCAACCGCTAATGATGCCACGTCATCGAATTCCCATCTCAGACCCGCGTTGATTCGAGTTTGTCCGTATCCAAAATTTGAAAACAAAAGAAAAGTATTTTATAAATTCATGTTAAATATTAAAAGAATATGTATATGAAAGAGAGAATTAAAAGTATGTATAATAAATTGTAATTAAAAAAAAGTATAATAAAAGAAAGTATTTAAAAAGAAAAATCAGTTAGTAAAATAAATTAGAAAGAAAGAAATAATAATAATAAGAAAAAGCAGCCCCCGCCCCCCTGGCCGAGCTGGGCCAAAAGGCCCAACTAGCCAGGCCCCCGCGCCCCCTCCCGCTCAAACCCTAGCCCCCCTGGCTCGCTCCCTCTCCCTCCCCTTAGCGCCGCCACCCCCCCCCCCACTCCCTCGTCCCAGCCCCTCACCCCCACGAGAGCCCCCACCCCCCACGCTCTCTTTCTCTCTCCCGTAACCCTCCCCCACGAGAGCCCCCACCCCATGCCAGATCCCCCCCTCCCTCCTGCAGACCCCTCTCCCTCCCCACGATCCCCCCTGCCCTCTCCCTCGGTTCCCCTCCCGTCGGCCCCCTGCTCCTCCAACCGCCGACGGCCTCCCCCCCGTCGGCCCCTCTAATCCCGGCCAGCGAGCCCCACGGCCTCCTCCTTCCCGCCGGCGAGCCGCCCCCCCCCCCTCGGCCTCCACCCCGCCGGCAGGGGGCCCCGGCCACCTCGCCGGCCTACAACCCCGCCCCCGTCGGCCTTCCTCCCGCTTGGTCCAGGAGGGACCGGGCAGGGAGACTTCTTCGCCTCGCCGGATCCGGCCGGCTCTCCCTCGCCGGCACGACCTCTCCGGTGACCGGCATCATCGTCACCGTCACCGCCTCGTCCGCCTCCACGCCGTCTCCTCCGCCCCTTCCCGCGAACTCCGGCTTCACCGGCCCCTCCCGTCAACGTCGGTGAGCCCCTCCTTGGGCTCCTCCCACCATGTCGTTCTCCTTGCCGCCCCGGTTCCGTTCCGGCAAACGGGACCCCGATCCGTCGACGGTAGACTCCGGTAGGAAGGTTTGAACATTTGGTTCTTCTATGTTGAGTTAGCACAGAGAGAGTTCTTTGTCTCTGTGTTAACAGAGAGGGAGATGAGAGTTTTGAGAGAAAATAAAAAAATAAATGATGTATTAGATGCGTATGTATGTATGTATGTATGAGATGCGATGTATGTATTTGCGTATATGGATATTTAGAGGAATACGATATTTGCCCGGTTATGTATCTGTAAAAAAAATGCGTATATAGCCTTAGGCCACTTACCGGTGGGGCCAACGCACCCGCTGTCTATGACAGGGAGGCCCCACGCGATAGTTAAAATAAAAATAAAAATAATGTTTTTATTAAATAAATAAATAAATAGATATAATAATTAATTAATGAGTTAATGAATTAGTTAAATGAATATACATGTTAATCTGTTAATTAGAATAATTAATTAACATAATTAGAGTATGACACGCGGGTCCCCCACTAAATTAATCTGATTAATTAATAATTAATCTTAATAAAAACTTGTGCCTATGACGTTCGGGACCCGCTGGTCAGTTGACCAGTCAAATGTTGATGTCAGCATGACATCGCGATGATGTCATAATGGGATTTTATTAAAATAGCTAAATCTGTTTTTAATTCCTAAATAATTAATAAAACTTTGAAAATTAATATAAAATAATCCGTAAGTCAGATCGAAATATTTTCAACATGAAAGTTGATCAGCAAAACGAGACGAACCCGGATACACGTCCCGTTCGTCTGTCACGCGTCCCTAGCATAGAAAACATGGAACATTTCCTTCGTTTCCAGTATAACCGGTAGTAGCCCGGGACCCGGAAAAATATCATCAGATATTCTTCCGACCCGTCTATGACGGATGTTGCTGCGTTAGTTCATGTCTAGCCTGCATTGTTCCATGTCATGCTTTGTGTTGCATCGGTGCTATTATTTATTGTTTCTTCCCCCTCTTCTTACCGTTAGACCCCGAGACTGACGCTGCTGCCGGGTACATCTACGACCCTGCCGATCAGTCCTTTGCCGCAGAGCAGCAAGGCAAGCAAATTCCCCTTGATCATTCCTATATCGCCTATGTCTTTCTTTCTACTGCTTGCATTAGTATTTTGCTACTGGTGTAGTTAGCTCCTATATCTGATGCATAGCCTATTTTTGATGAACTGCTACTTTCAGTCCTGTACTTTAAATATGCTTAGTATAGGTGGAGCAGTCATCCCCTCTGACCCCGTAGTTCAGTTGCCCCGCTTGTTTTCAAATCTCGATCTCTGATCGACGAGCCAGACCCGACACAGCACATTCACCCCCCCTTTGTTGTACGATGCTACAGAGATACTATCGGGTACCGAGGGTGACACCTCACTAAGTACTCCTGATGATATCTCTATAGTATAGCTAGTCGGTCGTGGTTATCGAGGGTGATTCCTCTTTCACCATTCCCGATGACGTCTCTGTCGTGCCACCCCGCGAGTGTGGGACCCCCCAGGGTGATTCCTCTAAGCCCACCTTGACGGGTACATCGTTCGGAATCCAACGAGGGTGATACATCGGATTCCCCCGATGTTGCAACGACACAGTTACTCGACCATGTTACTGGGATCATTGGTGATTAGTTGTAAGACGGGTGGGTTCCCGTGAGACTGTGTTGTTGGCCTGATTAAAATATTAATGGATTTGGGTATTTGATGTGGGTTGGTCGGTGACCTTTTCGCACTAACCGGTTACGCGGGAAGAATTATGGGTACTCGGCGTCGCGGTATCAGCCGAAGCTTTTCAGATGCCAGCTATGTAGCGGCGCGCGCCCGAGTGGTCCCGAGATGCATCGCGCTTGTGATTAAGGGATGCTAGGACTGACGTCGGCCGCCCACGCCACGTGCAGGAGCGTGAAGGGGAACTGGGCCCACGAACCCTTTGTGCTTAGGATTTAGACCGGCGGGCTGGCCTCTCTCATTAGTCTTAGGTGGGGCTGCGACGTGTCGATATTCCCAGGCCGGGCAGGACCCAGAAAAGTATGTCCGGCCAGAGTGTTATCGAGCGTGACGGCACATGTGGTGCACCCCTGCAGGGATGAAAATTAACTATTCGGATAGCCGTGTCCACGGTTACAGGACGGCTTGGAGTTGTGCCCCGATCTTTTACAACTACAATTGTTACTTAAGTGCAATTAGTTTGCCTCGGGATTGCTTCCTCGCAGGGAGTCGAGGGAGGATCTTTAGGCGTGACCTCACTTTAATATTGTTGCAACAATATGACTATTAATGTGTTACCCCTGTTCTACTCTCGTCTATTGCTGCAAGACCCTGAAGATGCTAGTCTTCGATAGGACTAGGCCTTTCTCTCTCTGTTCTCGCATTGCTGCAGTCAGTCCACATATAACCCCCCCTTCTTTGATACCGATGCATAATTAGAATAGTTCTGATGTAAGACTTGCGAGTACTTTGGATGAGTACTCACCGCTGCTTTGCTCCCCCCTTGTCCCCTTGATCCGTTGGCTGCGACCAGATGATGGAGCCCAGGAGAGGGAGGTCCCCTCCACCGACGACTGCTACCCCGACGGTGCCTACTACTACATGGAGGCCGCTGATGATCAGGACTAGTTATGAGGTTCCCAGGCAGGAGCTCTCGCCTCGTTCGATCGTTGTATCTGTTGTGCTAGCCTTCTCTAAGGCACCCCATGTTTTATGTCTCTACTTAGATATTTGTTTCTTCCGCTGACTCGTGTGTTTATCGAGCTTTCGTATTCTAGCCCTCGAGGCCCCTGGCTTGTAATATGAACCTGATGTTATTTTATTTGTGTCTAGAGTTGTGTTGTGGTATCTTCCCGTGAGTCCTTGGGTTTGATCGTACGCATTTGCGTGTATGATTAGCGTACGATTAAGCCGAGGGCGTCACAAAGAAGAAGGAGGAGGAGAAGAAGAAGGTGAAGATAATTAAATATCTTATTTTAAGCTTATTAAGTCATTTTGGAAGAAGATACGCTAAGTTATGAGCTAACCAAGGTTCTTGTGCTATTTTTGAACTAAATAAGCTAATTATGTCATAAATGAACTAAATAAGCTGATTATGGAATTTTGAAGGATAATTAGCTAAGTATGTTGTTATGGAGAATAAAACTAGAAGAAGAAGATGAAGGAGGAGGAGAAGACTAGAAGAAGGAGAAGGAGAATAAGAAGGAGAAGAAGAAGGTGAAGATGATTACGTATCTTGTTTTGAGCTTATTTTATCATTTTGGAGGAAGATACGCTAAGTTATGAGCGAACAAAGGTTCTTGTGCTATTTTTTACCTAACTAGGCTAATTATGTCATAAATGTACTAACTAAGTTAATTATGTCATTTTGGGGGATAATTAGCAAAGTATGTCATTATGGAGAATAAAACTAGAAGAATAGGAAGGAGGAGGAGGAGAATACTAGAAGGAGGAGAAAAAAAGAAGAAGGAGAAGATGATTACTCATGTTATTTTGAGCTTATTATGTCATTTTGGAGAAAGATACGCTAAGTTATGAGCTAACCTAAGTTCATGTGCACTGTTTGACCTAACTAAGCTAATTATGTCATAAATGACTAAATACGTTAATTATGTCATTTTGGAGGATGGTAACCAAAGTATGTTATTTCGAAGAATAAATATAGAAGGAGGAGGAGGAGGAGAAGACTAGAAGGAGAAGAAGAAGATGAAGAAGAAGAAGAAGGAGAAGAAGAAGGTGAACACGATTACTTATCTTGTTTTGAGCTTATTATGTCATTTTGGAAGAAGATACACTAAGTTATGACCTAACCAAGATTTTTGTTCTATTTTTGGCCTAACTAAACTAATTATCTCATAAATGTACTAAATAAGCTAACTATGTCATTTTGGAGGATTATTAGCTAAGTACGTCATTATGGAGAATAAAACTAGAAGAAGGAGGAGGAGGAGCACAAGACTGGAAGAAGAAGGTGAGGAAGATTACTTATCTTATTTTGAGCTCATTATGTCATTTTGGGGGGAAGATATGCTGAGTTATGATGTAACCAAGGTAAATGTGCTATTTTTGACCTAACTAAGCTAATTATGTCATAAATGAACTAAATAAGCTAATTATGTCATTTTGGAGGATAATTAGCTAAGTATGTCATTTTGGAGAATAAAACTAAAAGAAGAAGGAGGAGGAGGAGGAGCTGGACAAGACTAGAAGAAGGAGAAGAAGAATAAGAATTAGAAGAAGGAGAACAAGAATGTGAAGATGATTACTTATCTTGTTTTGAGCTTATTATGTTATTTTCGACGAAGATACACTGAGTTATGGGCTAACCAAGGTTCGCGTGCTATTTTTTTACCTAACTAAGAGAAATATTTCATAAATGAAATAAATAAGCTATTTATTTCATTTTGGAGGATAATTAGCTAAGAATGGCATTATGGAGAAAAAACTAGAATAAGAAGGAGGAGGAGAAGACTAGAAGAAGGTGGTGTAAAAGAAGAAGAAGTAGAAGAAGAAGTTTAAGATGATAACTTATCTTATTTCGAGCTTATAATGTCATTTTGGAGCAAGATACACTAAGTTATGAGCTAACCAAGGTTCTTGTGCTATTTTTTACCTAACTAACTAATTATGTCATAAATGTACTAAATAAGATAATTATGTCATTTGGAAGATAATTAGCTAAGTATGTCATTTTGGAGATTAAAACTAGAAGAAGGAGGAGGAGGAGGAGAAGACTAGAAGAAGGAGGAGGAGGAGAAGAAGAAGAATGTGAAGATGATTACGTATCTTATTTTAAGCTTATTAGGTCATTTTGGATGAAGATACGCTAAGTTATGAGCTAACCAAGGTTCTTGTGCTATTTTTGACCTAACTAAGATAATTATGTCATAACTGAACTAAGTAAGCTAATTATGGCATTTTGATGGATAATTTTCTAAGTACGTCGTTATGGAGAATAAAACTAGAAGAATAAGGAGGAGGAGAAGACTAGAAGAAGGAGGAGAAGAAGAAGAAGGAGAAGAAGAAGAAGTTGAAGATGATTAATTATCTTGTTTTGAGCTTATTATATCATTTTGGAAAAGATACGCTAAGTTATGAGCTATCCAAGGTTCTTGTGCTATTTTTGACATAACTAAGCTAATTATGTCATTTTGGGGGATAATTAGCAAAGTATGTCATTATGGAGAATGAAACTCGAAGAAGAAGGAGGAGGAATAGAAGACTAGAAGGAAAAAAAGAAGAAAAAGGATAAGAAGAAGGTGAAGATGATTACTTATCTCATTTTGAGCTTAATTATTAGGTCATTTTGGAGGAAGATACGGTAAGTTATGAGCTAACCAACGTTCTTGTGCTATTTTTGACCTAACTAACCTAATTTTGTCATGAATGAACAAAATAAGCAAATTACGTCATTTTGGAGAGTAATTACTAAAGTATGTTATTTTGGAGAATAAAAATAGAAGAAGAAGAAGGAGGAAGAGGAGAAGACTAGAAGGAGGAGAAGAAGAAAAAGAAGAAGAAGAAGAAGGAGAAGAAGAAGCTGAACATGATTACTTATCTTGTTTTGAGCTTATTATGTCATTTTCGAGGAAGATACACTAAGTTATGACCTAACCAAGGTTCTTGTGCTATTTTTTACCTAACTAAGCTAATTATGTCATAAATGAACTAAATAAGCTAATTATGTCATTCTGGAGGATAATTAGGAAAGTATGTCATTATGGAGAATAAAACTAGAAGAAGAAGAACGAGGAGTAGGAGAAGACTAGAAGGAGGAGAAAAGAAGAAGAAGGAGAAGAAGATTGTGAAGATGATTACCTATCTTATTTTAAGCTTATTATGCCATTTTGGAGGAAGATACACTAAGTTATGAGCTGTACAAGGTTCTTGTGCTATTTTTGACCTATCTAAGCTAATTATGTCATAAATGAACTAAATAAGCTAATTATGGCATTTTGAAGGATAATTAGCTAAGTATGTTGTTATGGAGAATAAAACTAGAAGAAGGAGGAGGAGGAGGAGAAGATTAGAAGAAGGAGAAGAAGAATAAGAAGGAGAAGAAGAAGATGAAGATGATTACGTATCTTGTTTTGAGCTTATTATATCATTTTGGAGGAAGATACGCTAAGTTATGAGTGAACAAAGGTTCTTGTGCTATTTTTGACCTAATTAAGCTAATTATCTCATAGATATACTAACTAAGATAATTATGTCATTTTGGTGGATAATTAGCAAAGTATGTCACTATGGAGAACAAAACTAGAAGAATAGGAAAGAGGAGGAGGAGAAGACTAGAAGGAGGAGAAAAAGAAGAAGAAGGAGAAGATGATTACTTATGTTATTTTGAGCTTATTATGTCATTTTGGAGGAAGATACGCTAAGTTATGAGCTAACCTAAGTTCATGCGATGTTCGACCTAACTAAGCTAATTATGTCATAAATGAACTAAATAAGTTAATTATGTCATTTTGGAGGATAGTTACCTAAGTATGTTATTTTGGAGAATAAAAATAGAAGAAGGAGGAGGAGGAGGAGAAGACTAGAAGGAGAAGAAGAAGGAGGAGGAGGAGGAGAAGAAGAATGTGAACACGATTACTTATCTTGTTTTGAGCTTATTATGTCATTTTGGAGGAAGATACACTAAGTTATGAGCTAACCAAGATTCTTGTGCTATTTTTGGCCTAACTAAACTAATTATCTCATAAATGTACTAAATAAGCTAACTATGTCATTTTGGAGGATTATTAGCTAAGTACGTCATTATGGAGAATAAAACTAGAAGGAGGAGGAGGAGGAGAAGACTGGAAGAAGAAGGTCAGGATGATTACTTATCTTATTTTGAGCTAATTATGTCATTTTGGGGGAAGATATGCTGAGTTATGAGGTAACCAAGGTTCTTGTGCTATTTTTGACATAACTAAGCTAATTTTGTCATAAATGAACTAAAAAACCTAATTATGTCATTTTGGAGGATAATTAGCTAAGTATGTCATTTTGGAGAATAAAACTAAAAGAAGAAGGAGGAGGAGGAGATGGAGAAGACTAGAAGAAGGAGAAGAAGAAGAAGAATTAGAAGAAGAAGGAGAAGAAGAATGTGAAGATGATTACTTATCTTGTTTTGAGCTTATTATGTTATTTTCGAGGAAGATACACTAAGTTATGGGCTAACCAAGGTTCGCGTGCTATTTTTTATCTAACTAAGCGAAATATTTCATAAATGAAATAAATAAGCTAATTATGTCATTTTGGAGGATAATTAGCTAAGAATGGCATTATGGAGAAAAAACTAGAATAAGAAGGAGGAGGAGGAGAAGACTAGAAGAAGGTGGTGTAAAAGAAGAAGAAGTAGAAGAAGAAGGTGAAGATAATAACTTATCTTATTTCGAGCTTATAATGTCATTTTGGAGCAAGATACACTAAGTTATGAGTTAACCAAGGTTCTTGTCCTATTTTTTACCTAACTAACTAATTATGTCATAAATGTACTAAATAAGATAATTATGTCATTTGGAAGATAATTAGCAAATATGTCATTTTGGAGATTAAAACTAGAAGAAGGAGGAGGAGTAGGAGAAGACTAGAAGAAGGAGGAGGAGGAGAAGAAGAAGAATGTGAAGATGATTATGTATCTTATTTTAAGCTTATTATGTCATTTTGGATGAAGATACGATAAGTTATGAGCTAACCAAGGTTCTTGTGCTATTTTTGACCTAGCTAAGATAATTATGTCATAACTGAACTAAGTAAGCTAATTATGGCATTTTGCTGGATAATTTGCTAAGTATGTCGTTATGGAGAATAAAACTAGAAGAATAAGGAGGAGGAGAAGACTAGAAGAAGGAGGAGAAGAGGAAGAAGGAGAAGAAGAAGTTGAAGATGATTAATTATCTTGTTTTGAGCTTATTATATCATTTTGGAAAAGATACGCTAAGTTATGAGCTATCCAAGGTTCTTGTGCTATTTTTGACATAACTAAGCTAATTATGTCATTTTGGGGGATAATTAGCAAAGTATATCATTATGGAGAATGAAACTCGAAGAAGAAGGAGGAGGAGGAGAAGACTAGAAGGAAAAAAAAGAAGAAGGATAAGAAGAAGGTGAAGATAATTACTTATCTCATTTTGAGCTTAATTATTAGGTCATTTTGGACGAAGATACGGTAAGTTATGAGCTAACCAAGGTTCTTGTCCTATTTTTGACCTAACTAACCTAATTATGTCATAGATGAACTAAATAAGCAAATTACATCATTTTGGAGAGTAATTACTAAAGTATGTTATTTTGGAGAATAAAAATAGAAGAAGAAGAAGGAGGAAGAGGATAAGACTAGAAGGAGGAGAAGAAGAAAAAGAAGAAGAAGAAGAAGGAGAAGAAGAAGCTGAACATGATTACTTATCTTGTTTTGAGCTTATTATGTCATTTTCGAGGAAGATACACTAAGTTATGACCTAACCAAGGTTCTTGTGCTATTTTTTACCTAACTAAGCTAATTATGTCATAAATGAACTATATAAGCTAATTATGTCATTCTGGAGGATAATTAGCAAAGTATGTCATTATGGAGAATAAAACTGGAAGAAGAAGAACGAGGAGTAGGAGAAGACTAGAAGGAGGAGAAAAGAAGAAGAAGGATAAGAAGAAGGTGAAGATGATTACCTATCTTATTTTAAGCTTATTATGCCATTTTGGAGGAAGATACACTAAGTTATGAGCTATACAAGGTTCTTGTGCTATTTTTGACCTATCTAAGCTAATTATGTCATAAATGAACTAAATAAGCTAATTATGGCATTTTGAAGGATAATTAGCTAAGTATGTTGTTATGGAGAATAAAACTAGAAGGAGGAGGAGGAGGAGAAGATTAGAAGAAGGAGAAGAATAATAAGAAGGAGAAGAAGAAGATGAAGATGATTACGTATCTTGTTTTGAGCTTATTATATCATTTTGGAGGAAGATACGCTAAGTTATGAGTTAACAAAGGTTCTTGTGCTATTTTTGACCTAATTAGGCTAATTATGTCATAAATATACTAACTAAGATAATTATGTCATTTTGGTTGATAATTAGCAAAGTATGTCACTATGGAGAATAAAACTAGAGGAATAGGAAAGAGGAGGAGGAGAAGACTAGAAGGAGGAGAAAAAGAAGAAGAAGGAGAAGATGATTACTTATGTTATTTTGAGCTTATTATGTCATTTTGGAGGAAGATACGCTAAGTTATGAGCTAACCTAAGTTCATGTGCACTGTTCGACCTAACTAAGCTAATTATGTCATAAATGAACTAAATAAGTTAATTATGTCATTTTGGAGGATAGTTACCTAAGTATGTTATTTTGGAGAATAAAAATAGAAGAAGGAGGAGTTGGAGGAGAAGACTAGAAGGAGGAGGGGAAGAATAAGAAGAAGAAGAAGAAGAAGAAGAAGACGAAGAAGAAGGTGAACACGATTACTTATCTTGTTTTGAGCTTATTATGTCATTTTGGAGGAAGATCCACGAAGTTATGACCTAACCAAGATTCTTGTGCTATTTTTGACCTAACTAAACTAATTATCTCATAAATGTACTAAATAAGCTAACTATGTCATTTTGGAGGATTATTAGCTAAGTACGTCATTATGGAGAATAAAACTAGAAGGAGGAGGAGGAGGAGAAGACTGGAAGAAGAAGGACAGGATGATTACTTATCTTATTTTGAGCTAATTATGTCATTTTGGGGGAAGATATGCTGAGTTATGAGGTAACCAAGGTTCTTGTGCTATTTTTGACATAACTAAGCTAATTTTGTCATAAATGAACTAAAAAACCTAATTATGTCATTTTGGAGGATAATTAGCTAAGTATGTCATTTTGGAGAATAAAACTAAAAGAAGAAGGAGGAGGAGGAGATGGAGAAGACTAGAAGAAGGAGAAGAAGAAGAAGAATTAGAAGAAGAAGGAGAAGAAGAATGTGAAGATGATTACTTATCTTGTTTTGAGCTTATTATGTTATTTTCGAGGAAGATACACTAAGTTATGGGCTAACCAAGGTTCGCGTGCTATTTTTTATCTAACTAAGCGAAATCTTTCATAAATGAAATAAATAAGCTAATTATGTCATTTTGGAGGATAATTAGCTAAGAATGGCATTATGGAGAAAAAACTAGAATAAGAAGGAGGAGGAGGAGAAGACTAGAAGAAGGTGGTGTAAAAGAAGAAGAAGTAGAAGAAGAAGGTGAAGATAATAACTTATCTTATTTCGAGCTTATAATGTCATTTTGGAGCAAGATACACTAAGTTATGAGCTAACCAAGGTTCTTGTCCTATTTTTTACCTAACTAACTAATTATGTCATAAATGTACTAAATAAGATAATTATGTCATTTGGAAGATAATTAGCAAATATGTCATTTTGGAGATTAAAACTGGAAGGAGGAGGAGTAGGAGAAGACTAGAAGAAGGAGGAGGAGGAGAAGAAGAAGAATGTGAAGATGATTATGTATCTTATTTTAAGCTTATTATGTCATTTTGGATGAAGATACGATAAGTTATGAGCTAACCAAGGTTCTTGTGTTATTTTTTACCTAGCTAAGATAATTATGTCATAACTGAACTAAGTAAGCTAATTATGGCATTTTGCTGGATAATTTGCTAAGTATGTCGTTATGGAGAATAAAACTAGAAGAATAAGGAGGAGGAGAAGACTAGAAGAAGGAGGAGAAGAAGAACAAGGAGAAGAAGAAGTTGAAGATGATTAATTATCTTGTTTTGAGCTTATTATATCATTTTGGAAAAGATACGCTAAGTTATGAGCTATCCAAGGTTCTTGTGCTATTTTTGACATAACTAAGCTAATTATGTCATTTTGGGGGATAATTAGCAAAGTATATCATTATGGAGAATGAAACTCGAAGAAGAAGGAGGAGGAGGAGAAGACTAGAAGGAAAAAAAGAAGAAGAAGGATAAGAAGAAGGTGAAGATAATTACTTATCTCATTTTGAGCTTAATTATTAGGTCATTTTGGACGAAGATACGGTAAGTTATGAGCTAACCAAGGTTCTTGTCCTATTTTTGACCTAACTAACCTAATTATGTCATAGATGAACTAAATAAGCAAATTACATCATTTTGGAGAGTAATTACTAAAGTATGTTATTTTGGAGAATAAAAATAGAAGAAGAAGAAGGAGGAAGAGGATAAGACTAGAAGGAGGAGAAGAAGAAAAAGAAGAAGAAGAAGAAGGAGAAGAAGAAGCTGAACATGATTACTTATCTTGTTTTGAGCTTATTATGTCATTTTCGAGGAAGATACACTAAGTTATGACCTAACCAAGGTTCTTGTGCTATTTTTTTACCTAACTAAGCTAATTATGTCATAAATGAACTATATAAGCTAATTATGTCATTCTGGAGGATAATTAGCAAAGTATGTCATTATGGAGAATAAAACTGGAAGAAGAAGAACGAGGAGTAGGAGAAGACTAGAAGGAGGAGAAAAGAAGAAGAAGGATAAGAAGAAGGTGAAGATGATTACCTATCTTATTTTAAGCTTATTATGCCATTTTGGAGGAAGATACACTAAGTTATGAGCTATACAAGGTTCTTGTGCTATTTTTGACCTATCTAAGCTAATTATGTCATAAATGAACTAAATAAGCTAATTATGGCATTTTGAAGGATAATTAGCTAAGTATGTTGTTATGGAGAATAAAACTAGAAGGAGGAGGAGGAGGAGAAGATTAGAAGAAGGAGAAGAATAATAAGAAGGAGAAGAAGAAGATGAAGATGATTACGTATCTTGTTTTGAGCTTATTATATCATTTTGGAGGAAGATACGCTAAGTTATGAGTTAACAAAGGTTCTTGTGCTATTTTTGACCTAATTAGGCTAATTATGTCATAAATATACTAACTAAGATAATTATGTCATTTTGGTGGATAATTAGCAAAGTATGTCACTATGGAGAATAAAACTAGAGGAATAGGAAAGAGGAGGAGGAGAAGACTAGAAGGAGGAGAAAAAGAAGAAGGAGGAGAAGATGATTACTTATGTTATTTTGAGCTTATTATGTCATTTTGGAGGAAGATACGCTAAGTTATGAGCTAACCTAAGTTCATGTGCACTGTTCGACCTAACTAAGCTAATTATGTCATAAATGAACTAAATAAGTTAATTATGTCATTTTGGAGGATAGTTACCTAAGTATGTCATTTTGGAGAATAAAAATAGAAGAAGGAGGAGTTGGAGGAGAAGACTAGAAGGAGGAGGAGAAGAATAAGAAGAAGAAGAAGAAGACGAAGAAGAAGGTGAACACGATTACTTATCTTGTTTTGAGCTTATTATGTCATTTTGGAGGAAGATCCACGAAGTTATGACCTAACCAAGATTGTTGTGCTATTTTTGACCTAACTAAACTAATTATCTCATAAATGTACTAAATAAGCTAACTATGTCATTTTGGAGGATTGTTAGCTAAGTACATCATTATGGAGAATAAAACTAGAAGAAGGAGGAGGAGGAGTAGAAGAGTGGAAGAAGAAGGTGAGGAAGATTACTTATCTTATTTTGAGCTAATTATGTCATTTTGGGGGACGATATGCTGAGTTATGAGGTAACCAATGTTCTTGTGCTATTTTTGACCTAACTAAGCTAATTTTGTCATTAATGAACTAAAAAAGCTAATTATGTCATTTTGGAGGATAATTAGCTAAGTATGTCATTTTGGAGAATAAAACTAAAAGAAGAAGAAGGAGGAGGAGGAGCTGGAGAAGACTAGAAGAAGGAGAAGAAGAAGAAAAATTAGAAGAAGGAGAAGAATAATGTGAAGATGATTACTTATCTTGTTTTAAGCTTATTATGTTATTTTTGAGGAGGATACACTAAGTTATGGGCTAACCAAGGTTCGCGTGCTATTTTTTACCTAACTAAGCTAAATATTTCATAAATGAAATAAATAAGCTAATTATGTCATTTTCGAGGATAATTAGCTAAGAATGGCATTATGGAGAAAAAAACTAGAATAAGAAGGAGGAGGAGAAGACTAGAAGAAGGTGGTGTAAAAGAAGAAGGAGAAGAAGAAGGTGAAGATGATAACTTATCTTATTTCGAGCTTATAATGTCATTTTGGAGCAAGATACACCAAGTTATGATCTAACCAAGGTTCTTGTGCTATTTTTGACCTAACTAACTAATTATGTCATAAATGTACTAAATAAGCTAATTATGTCATTTGGAAGATAATTAGCTAAGTATGTCATTTTGGAGATTAAAACTAGAAGAAGGAGGAGGAGGAGGAGAAGACTAGAAGAAGGAGGAGAACACTAGAAGAAGGAGGAGGAGAAGAAGAAGAAGATGAAGATGATTATGTATATCATTTTAAGCTTATTATGTCATTTTGGATGAAGATACGCTAAGTTATGAGCTAACCAAGGTTCTTGTGCTATTTTTGACCTAACTAAGCTAATTATGTCATAACTGAACTAAATAAGCTAATTATGGCATTTTGATGGATAATTTGCTAAGTAAGTCATTATGGAGAATAAAACTTGAAGAATAAGGAGGATGAGAAGACTAGAAGAACGAGGAGTAGAAGAAGAATGAGAAGAAGAAGGTGAAGATGATTAATTATCTTGTTTTGAGCTTATTATATCATTTTGGAAAAGATACGCTAAGTTATGAGCTAACGAAGGTTCTTGTGATGTTTTTGACCTAACTAAGCTAATTATGTCATTTTGGGGGGTAATTAGCAAAGTATGTCATTATGCAGAATGAAACTGGAAGAAGAAGGAGGAAGAGGAGGAGAAGACTAGAAGGAAAAAAAGAAGAAGAAGGACAAGAAGAAGGTGAAGATGATTACTTATCTCATTTTGAACTTAATTATTAGGTCATCTTGGACGAAGAAACGCTAAGTTATGAGTTAACTAAGGTTCTTGTGCTCTTTTTGACCTAACTAACCTAATTATGTCATAAATGAACTAAATAAGCAAATTATGTCATTTTGGAGAATAATTACTAAAGAATGTTATTTTGGAGAACAAAAATATAAGAAGAAGGAGGAGGAGGAGGAGAAGACTAGAAGGAGGAGACGAAGAAAAATAAGAAGAAGAAGAAGGTGAACATGATTACTTATATTGTTTTGAGCATATTATGTCATTTTGGAGGAAGATACAATAAGTTATGACCTAACCAAGGTTCTTGTGCAATTTTTGTCCTAATAAGCTAATTATGTCATAAATGAACTAAATAAGGTAACTATGTCATTTTGGAGGATAATTAGCTAAGTACATCATTATGGAGAACAAAACTTGAAGAAGAAGGAGGAGGAGGAGAAGAATGGAGGGAGGAGAAAAAGAAGAAGAAGGAGAAGAAGAAGGTGAAGATGATTACTTATCTTATTTCGAGCATATAATGTCATTTCGGAGGAAGATACACTAAGTTACAAGCTAACCAGGGTTCTTGTGCTATTTTTGACCTAACTAAGATAATTATGTCATAAATGAACTAAATAACCTATTATGTCATTTTGAAGGATAATTAGCTAAGTATGTCGTTATGGATAATAAAAGTAGAAGAATAAGGAGGAGGAGAAGACTAGAAGAACTAGAAAAAGAAGACAAAGGAGAAGAAGAAGGTGAAGATGATTACTTATATTGTTTTGAGCTTATTTTATCGTTTGGAGGAAGATACGGTAAGTTATGAGCTAACCAAGGTACTTGTGCTATTTTTGACCGATCTAAGCTAATTATGTCATAAATAAACCAAATAAGCTAATTATGTCACTTTGGAGGATAATTAGCTAATGATGTCATTATGGAGAATAAAACGAGAAGAAGAAGGAGGAGGAGGAGAATACTAGAAGAAGGAGAAGAAGAAGAAGAAGAAGAAGAAGGTGAAGATGATTACTTATCTTATTTTGACCTTATTATATCATTTTGGAGGAAGATACTCTAGGTTATGAGCTAACCAAGGTTCTTCTACTATTTTTGATCTAACTAAGCTAATTATGTCATAAATGAACTAAATAAGCTAATTATGTCATTTTGGGGGATAATTTGCAAAGTATGTCGTCATGGAGGTAAAACTAGATGAAGAATAAGAAGAAGGAGAAAAAGAAGAAGAAGGTGAAGACGATTACTTATCTTATTTTGAGCTTATTATGTAATTTTGGAGGAAGATACACTAAATTATGAGCTCACCAAGGTTCTTGTGCTATTTTTGACTTATCTAAACTAAGTATGTCATAAATGAACTAAATAAGCTAATTATGTTATTTTGGAGGATAATTAGCTAAGAATGTCATTATGGAAAAGAAAACAAGAAGAAGGAGGAGGAGGAGAAGACTAGAAAAGGAGGAATAAAAGAAGAAGAAAGAGAAGAACAAGGTGAATATGATTAATTATCTTATTTCGAGCTTATAATGTCACTTTGGAGCAAGATACGCTAAGTTATGAGCAAACCAAGGTTCTTGTGCTATTTTTGACCTAACTAAGCTAATTATGTCATAAATGTACAAAATAAGCTAATTATGTCATTTTGGAAGATAATTAGCTAAGTATGTCATTTTTGAGATTAAATCTAGAAGGAGTAGGAGGAGAAGACTAGAAGGAGGAGGAGAAGAAGACTAAGGAGAAGAAGAAGGTGAAGATGATCAATTACCTTATTTTAAGCTTATTATGTAATTTTGGAGGAAGATACGCTAACTTATGAGCTAACCAAAGTTCTTGTGCTATTTTTGACCTAACTAAGCTAATTATGTCATTAATGAACTAAATAAGCTAATTATGTCTTTCTGGAGGGTAATTACCAAAGTATGTTATTTTGGAGAATAAAAATAGAAGAAGAACGAGGAGGAGGAGGAGAAGACAAGAAGGAGAAGAAGAAGGAGGAGGAGGAGAGGAAGAAGGTGAACATGATTACTTATCTTGTTTTGAGCTTATTATGTCATTTTGGAGGAAGATTCACTAAGTTATGACCTAACCAAGGTTCTTGTGCAATTTTTGACCTAATAAGATAATTATGTCATAAATGAACTAAATAAGGTAATTATGTCATTTTTGAGGATAATTAGCTAAGTACATCATTATGGAGAGCAAAACTAGAAGAAGAAGGAGGAGGAGGAGAAGAAGACTAGAGGGAGGAGAAAAAGTGTGACGCCCTCGGCTCAATCGTACACTAATCATACACGCAAATGCGTACGACCAAACCCAAGGACTCACGGGAAGATATCACAACACAACTCTAGACACAAATAAAATAACATCAGCTTCATATTACAAGCCAGGGGCCTCGAGGGCTAGAATACGAAAGCTCGATAAACACACGAGTCAGCGGAAGCAACAAATATCTGAGTACAGACATAAAACATGGGGTGCCTTAGAGAAGGCTAGCACAAAAGATACAACGATCGAACGAGGCGAGGCCTCCTGCCTGGGAACCTCCTATCTACTCCTGATCATCAGCGGCCTCCACGTAGTAGCAGGCACCGTCGGGGTAGCAGTCGTCGGCGGCGGGGACCTCCATCTCCTGGGCTCCATCATCTGGTTGCAGCAACCGGATCAAGGGAACAAGGGGGAGCAAAGCAGCGGTGAGTACCCATCCAAAGTACTCGCAAGTCTTACATGAGAACTATTCTAATTATGCATCAGTATCAAAAAAGGGGGGTGTATATGTGGACTGACTGCAGCAATGCGAGAATAGAGAGAGAAGGCCTAGTCCTATCGAAAACTAGCATCTTCAGGGTCTTGCAGCAATAGACGAGAGTAGAACAGGGGTAACACATTAATAGTCATATTGTTGCAGCAATATTAAAGTGAGGTCACGCCTAAGGATCCTCCCTCGACTACCTGCGGGGAAGCAATCCCGAGGCAAACTAATTCCAGTTAAGTAACAATTGTAGTTGTAAAAGATCGGGGCACAACTCCAAGTCGTCCTGTAACCGTGGACACGGCTATCCGAATAGTTAATTTTCATCCCTGCAGGGGTGCACCACATGTCCCGTCACGCTCGATAACACTCTGGCCGGACATACTTTTCTGGGTCCTGCCCGGCCTCGGAATATCGACACGTCGCAGCCCCACCTAAGACTAATCAGAGAGGCTAGCCCGCCGGTCTAAATCCTAAGCACAAAGGGTTCGTGGGCCCAGTTCCCCTTCACGCTCCTGCACGTGGCGTGGGCGGCCGACGTCAGTCCTAGCATCCCTTAATCACAAGCGCGATGCATCTCGGGACCACTCGGGCGCGCGCCGCTACATTGCTGGCATCTGAAAAGCTTCGGCTGATACCGCGACGCCGAGTACCCATAATTCTTCCCGCGTAGCCGGTTAGTGCGAAAAGGTCTCCGACCAACCCAGATCAAATACCCAAATCCATTAGCATTTTAATTAGGCCAGCAACACAGTCTCACGGGAAACCACCCGTCTTACAACTAATCACCCATGATCCCAGTAGCATGTTCAAGTAACTGTGTGGTTGTAACATCGGGGGGGGGGGAATCTGAGGTATCACCCTCGTTGGACACCGAACGATGTACCCGTCAAGGCGGGCTTAGAGGAATCACGCTCGGGGGTCCCACACTCGCGGGGTTGCACGACAGAGTCGTCATCGGGAATGGTGAAAGAGGAATCACCCTCGATAACCACGACCGACTAGCTATACTACAGAGATATCATCAGGAGTACTTAGAGAGGTGTCACCCTCGGTACCCGATAGTATCCCTGTAGCGTCGTACAACGAAGGGGGGTGAATGTGCTGTGTCGGGTCTGGCTCGTCGATCAGAGATCGAGATTTGAAAATAAGCGGGGCAACTGGACTACGGGGTCAGAGGGGATGACTGGTCCACCTATACTAAGCAGATTAAAGGTACAGGACTAAAAGTAGCAGTTCAACAAAAATAGGCTCTGCATCAGATATAGGAGCTAACTACAACAGTAGCAAAATACTAATGCAAGCAGTAGGAAGAAAGACATAGGCGATATAGGAATGATCGAGGGGAATTTTCTTGCCTTGCTGCTCTGCGGCAAAGGACTGATCGGCAGGGTGGTAGATGTACCCGGCAGCAGCGTCAGTCTCTGGGTCTACCGGTAAGAAGAGGGGGAAGAAACAATAAATAATAGCACCGATGCAACACAAAGCATGACATGGAAAGATGCAGGCTAGACATGAGCTAACGCAGCAACATCCGTCATAGACGGGTCGGAAGAATATCTGACGATATTTTCCGGGTCTCGGGCTACTACCGGTTACACTGGAAACGGAGGAAAAGTTCCAAGTTTGCTATGCTAGGGACGCGTGACACACGAACGGACCGTGTATCCGGGTTCGTCTCGATTTGCTGATCAACTTTCATGTTGAAAATAATTTGATCTGACTTACGGATTATTTTATATTAATTTTCAAAGTTTTATTAATTATTTAAGAATTAAAAACAGATTTAATTATTTTAATAAAATCCTATTATGACATCATCGCGATGTCATGCTGACATTAACATTTGACTGGTCAACTGACCAGTGGGTCCCGAACGTCATAGGCACAAGTTTTATTTAAGATTAAATATTATTTAATCAGATTAATTTAGTGGGGGACCCGCGTGTCATACTCTAATTTTTCTAATTAATTAATTTAACTAATATATCTATTTATTTATTTAATAAAAACATTATTTTTATTATTTATATTAACTATCGCGTGGGGCCTCCCTGTCATAGACAGCGGGTGCATTGGCCCCACCGGTAAGTGACCTAAGGCTATTTACTCATCTTTTTTTTTATTAGATACCTAACCGTGCAAATACCGTATTCCTCTAAATATCCATATACGCAAATACATACATCACATCTCATACATACATACATACATGCATACGCATCTAATACATCATTTGTTTTTTTTTATTTTCTTCTCTCAACACTCATCTCTCTCTCGGTTAACACACACAAAACAACTCTCTGCTAACTCCACCTAGAAGAACCAAAAGTTCAAATCTCCCTACCGGAGTCTACCTTCGACGGATCGAGGTCCCGTTTGCCGGAACGGAACCGGGGCGGTGAGGAGATCGACATGGTGGGAGGAGCCCGAGGAGGGGCTCACCGACGGTGACGAGACGGCCCGATGAAGCCGGAGTTCGCACGAAGGTGAAGGTGACGACGGTGACGCGGTTCCGGTGAAGACGGGCGTGCCGGCGAGGAGGAGCCGGCCGGAGGTTCGCCGAGAGGGGCCCCGGTGAGGAGGGGCCCCCGGAGATGGAGCCCGCCGGAGTGGATGAGGCCGGCAATAGGGACCTCGGGGAGGCCGTAAGTGGGGCCAACGGGGGAGGTAGAGGGGACCGTCGGGGGGGTTGGTGCCGGCGGGGTGAAGGTGGGGGCTCGCCGGCCGGGAGAGGGGAGGGGCCGCCGGGGGAGGAGGTGGAGAGGAGGGGCACGGGCGAGAGGGAGAGAGGCGGCAGGGGCCGCCGGCGGGAGGCAGGGGGCCGAGGTGGGAGGCGAGGTGGGGAAGGGGGAGAGCCGGCGCTGGGGGCGGTCGCCGGTGGGAGGAGTAGCAGGGGAGGGCGAGGTGGAGGAACTGGCGTGGGGGGAGGGAGCCACGGGAGAGGGAGGAAGTTACGGGAGAGAGGGAGAGCGTGGGTGGCTCTCGTGGGGGTGAGGGGCTGGGACCGAAAGAGGGGGAAGAGATGGCGCTGTCGGTGGGGGGGTGGGGCCCCCACGAGGGGGAGGCTGGGGGGCGCTGGCGGCGCTAAGGGGGAGGGGAGGGAGCGAGGGGAGGCTCCCTCGCCAGGGGGCGCTAGGGTTTGGATCAGGGGGCGCGGGTGGGCTGGCCAGCTGGGCTTTTTGGCCCAGCTCGGCCAGGGGGTGGGATTGCTTTTTTTTCTATTTATTTTTTTCTTCTTTTTCTTTCTTTTTAATTTCTTTTTACTATTTGATTTTTCTTTTTAAACACTTTCTTTTATTATACTTTCTTTTACAATTTATTATACATACCTTTAATTCTCTCTTTCATATACATATTCTTTTAATACTTAACATGAATTTATAAAATACTTTTCTTTTTTTTCAAATTTTGGATCCGGACAGACTTGAATCAACGCGGGTCTGAGATGGGAATTCGATGACGTGGCATCATTAGCGGTTGATCACTGTAGCTTAATTACAATAATTACTGTTGCAAAAGTCGAGGATGTCACAATTCTCCCCTACTAACAAGAATTCTCGTCCCGAGAATTAAGAGGTAGAGGGAAAGAGCCCGGGGTATTCATCACGAAGATGATCCTCGCGTTCCCAAGTGGCTTCATCTTCAGAGTGATTTGACCACTGCACCTTAAGGAACTTGGTGACCTTGCGACGAGTCTTACATTCAGCTTGGTCGAGAATGCGGGCCGGATGCTCTCTATAAGAGAGGTCTTGTTGTAGTTCAAGCATATCATGATCCACTGCTCGGATAGGGTCCTTGAAGCAGCGTCGGAGCTGAGAAACGTGGAAGACATCGTGAACCTGAGAAAGGTTCGCCGGCAGTTCCAATTGATAAGACACTCTTCCACGCCTTTCGAGAATAGTGAAAGGACCAATATAACGAGGAGCTAACTTGCCCTTAATTCCGAAACGGTGTGCACCTCTCATTGGTGTGACACGAAGATAAGCCTTTTCGCCAGGTTGATAGACCATATCTTGATGATGACGGTCATACTGACTCTTCTGACGAGACTGAGCAGCCTTCAGATTCTCATGAATAATGCGGACTTGATCTTCGGCATGTTGAATAATATCCGGACCGAAGAGTGATCGGTACATTGAACGGTGGCTCGAGAATTTCATACGAAGCCAAGTGTAAAGGATACTTTGGAGTCAAAGATGTACAGGAGAGTCAGGTTTCAATCCTGTGGAGCTTTGGGTTATGGGTCCACCATGTGGGCCGAGAGAAGACAGAGGGGTGACATATTAAATGGTCTTGGTAACAAGACATGTCATAGGATAACCTGTCAGTTATATTGGCAACATCGTCGATACCAAGGGCGGGGAACGAATAGAACCATTTTCCTGCTCGTTGAAACGAGGCGGGCCAATAGGCAAGGTTCTGTCCACCGGCGGCTACCAGAACGTTACCCACAATAGTAACACGGTCTTACTGACAGAGTTGTACACCAAGAATTTTACCTAAACAGGGAATTAACACTGCTTAGATAAGTTATGCCACAATAAAAGTCAAACAGGCCAATGGGAAGGAAAAATGTATTCACACACACAAGTATTAGAGTATACCATTCCCGAGGAAATCATAGAGTATGGTATACATGATAGGTCATCCAGCACATAACCATCTTGGTAAACAGACAAGAAGAATCAACATGTTTATCCATACCATGCGGTTGTGGATAATTGATCAGGAACAATTTAGCATCGCGCTTCCAATGTTCTTGTTGAATTTAGAGTACCACATCCGTGCTTTGGGGTAGCATCGACATGGTCACCAGATAAAGGTTGGACTTATGGATATACAAAGAGGAACCAGGAGGGACGACTTACAAAGCTAAGTCATACAATTTCCTCATGGTAGAATGGCGAACCTTACATATGGAAGGATTTATAACAATAGGTCCTCCGACCCAGTGTGCCAGACAAGACATCACTATACCTGTTTACCTAAAGACCAAAGTTATAATTATTGGGAAAATGTCACAACCATCATATCTGCCCGAGATTCCGATCTGGTTGGTGTTAGGATACCTCAGACTCAAGATGTCTGAGAAGAAAAATGAAGATGTAAGATCCTCAGGGTATGAACTTCACAAGTAATCCTTGAATCATGAGTTTGATTGTAAGACACATGAACATTATGTCAAGACATTCGTGCCCACGTGAAATTCTTATCTCAAAAGGCAACTGGGTTCTCATTTTGGGAACCATCATCGAGGATGACAAGGTTCCATGTGTAAGTCTGGATTAGCTCTTATGAAAGAACTTATTTTCCTTGATCAAATCAGTCGGTGGCTTGGCGTGCTAAGAGAAATTATATCAAGTGAAGATGACAACTCTTCAAAACATATAACACTTGCACATACGTGAATGATTTGGTATTTCATGAGAGGAAGTGAAACAAAACTTTCCATATTCACGGCGGAAAGAGTGCACGTGAACTTTGGGAAATACACTCCTACTATCCACATATTCTTCATGAGCTAGGCACAAGGGTAATGATTTCAAGAGCTTCATCGTGGTACATAGAGAAGTTGAGGGTGTGGTTGATAGGCTCAACAACAATCCCTCAAGGTTTTACCAGTGTTGAACTTCCAAAATTTATAATATTAAGGAGATAGAATTTGTCAAATCAAATGGTATAATGTCGTATGCTCGAGGGAACAACAACAATTAAACATTGGTCGAAGGGTGCACTCGGAAACACGGACGGAATAGCACAACCAACGTCAAAAATGATAAGTCAACACCCCAACACACTTAAGAAAGAACCAATCAGTTGTTAACCTCAAGGCAATAGGGTTGCTGGAAGTCTTGGAATCATACATCAGAGTTCAGTTGTTGGTAGTCCGGTTTGAAACAACACGGGACCAAGAAATGAATGGTGATGGCGAGAAGTATTATTATATCAAGAATTCTAAAGACGTGTGCAATCCTCACGACATTCTTGACATACCAGATAGTAATACTCCAAGGTAGAAGATAACATAAGCTGTATAGTGAGGAACACAAAGGACAATACAAAACATGAACATGTTTGTGTTGGAGGGAAGGTAAACAATGATGCCGATGATAATACAACCATCGAGGGGCAAGGATGGTATTTGTCAACCTGCATTCGATTGATACTCTGCAAGAGCTCAGAATGCTGATGATGATCACGACACATTTGTCGAGAAATTACATGAAGATGTAATCGTTTAGTGACGACATCAAGCAAGGGAATGATGAAGCAAGAGATTGTCGGAAACACAGATAAGACTGCTCGCTTAGAATTGAGATTGCCTTCCAAGACAACCAACATGAGGTGGAAAGCCCGATGCAAGCTTAACGCACAGTTGGTATTGTGTTCCAGGGATGAAGGGTATAGATAGCAAGGTCGAGCTACAACATGACGATGATGATGTAGCTTAATAGCTTGGAATGACATGATGAAGTACAAACTCGTAAACAAGGAAGATTACTAAAAATTGTTGAATCGTAATGCGTACTCGATTCAGTTATCGATGTACTCACGTGTCCAACAACTCAAACACGAGGAAAACTGGAATTAATGAAAATATCATAGTTGAGGAGGAGCTCACAAGAAGTTTCATAGCTCCGCGCTATCCTCGAGCTACAAGGAATAATACGCGAAGGTAGATCAACTTTAAGGTTTGGATCGGTGTGTTGATCTGAAGAAGACAAGTACTTTAACTCGTCTGAGAATTGAAATTAAGGTAGGACAACATGGTCGGAACCACGATTACAAAGGACAAGATCACCGATACCAGATTAAACCACATAATGAATTGATTATTTATACGAGAAATTTCTATGATAGGATCAACGTCGTTTCCATGGGCATGAACACAATGTTCAAGGTCGACTCCCACTTCATCAATGGATCACCTGCCATTTATTCCTCGCCTTGGATCAAGTTGTTACAAAACACCAGAAGAGCAAGACTTGTGAAAACTCTTTAGGTCATATTGATTAAGGAAGGCACATGTTCAACCCATCGGGGCATCTTAGGAACATATACCACAAACTTCAAGAGTAATTAACACATGCTTGAAGGGCATGGCTGTCAAATCGTATGGTACAACTTATCAAAGGGAGAAGACACAATTTACTAATGGCATCATGTGTCAGGGGAAGCAATCACAAGAATTTTCTAAAGCAAAGGAGGCCGTCGGATAATAGTCGGAATGAGTCTGACAATCCCCAAATGATCTGATGTGAGTAACGATACTCAATCAGAGGGATATAGGATGCAATGCATCGTGTTAATAGACATCTGAAAAGTATCGATACTTAATTACCAAAGGAATTATGATTTCCAGGTTGGCGTATCATAATCAGATGCTCCAATCAAATACAAGTAGGTTGAATGGACTTAGATGGACAACCCACCAAAATTTGATTTGTCGAGAACCAACTCGGTCTGGGAGGACGTCTGAGCCGGTAGATAATTTATGAGCCACAACAGATGATCGTGTGCATTCACAAAAATGTAGAATCAATAAAATCACAGGAAAATCACAAAGGATTTTAATGAATGCTGCTAGACATATGGATTTAACCATAATGCAGGCAGGTGAGAAAGGTCATGAACATGTGGCTACGGAGGATTTCGGAAGACCGAATAGTAATTCAGAGAGCTATCGGAACCCATGACAACTGATGACGGACAAATCCCCGATAAGGTAATTCGTTGCATCTCGTAATAACAAGAACAATTGGAGAAGAAAGTATGAACGACATTTGTATGTAGTCATTCGTAGTGGTTGACGAAGGAAGGGAAAATTGCAGAAGCAATGAGCACAACAGCTCAAGAGAACATCGAAGAGTAACTATAGTTCTTCTGAGGGATAAAGCCATCGTCTGGAATACGAGAATCTTCGGGAGGAAATATTTACGCGAACCTAATGTTAGAGTTAGTAAAATCTTTAACCCGAAAAAGAAGAGGGAGTAGATCCCAGAGTATAGGAAAGGAGTAAAAGATACTAATACCACCCAATTGAGATGTGGGCCCGTAAGCCACAACATCAGTGTTAGTAAAGTTTTTCAAACACTAGACTCAACTTCGGCCAAGGAGTTGGAAAGGGGGCTACCTACAGGCAGTTGGCTCTGATACCAACTTGTGACGCCCTCGGCTCAATCGTACGCTAATCATACACGCAAATGCGTACGACCAAACCCAAGGACTCACGGGAAGATATCACAACACAACTCTAGACACAAATAAAATAACATCAGCTTCATATTACAAGCCAGGGGCCTCGAGGGCTAGAATACGAAAGCTCGAAACACACGAGTCAGCGGAAGCAACAAATATCTGAGTACAGACATAAAACATGGGGTGCCCTAGAGAAGGCTAGCACAAAAGATACAACGATCGAACGAGACGAGGCCTCCTGCCTCGGAACCTCCTAACTACTCCTGATCATCAGCGGCCTCCACGTAGTAGTAGCCACCGTCGGGGTAGCAGTCGTCGGCGGCGGGGACCTCCATCTCCTGGGCTCCATCATCTGATCGGAGCAAACGGATCAAGGGAACAAGGGGGAGCAAAGCAGCGGTGAGTACTCATCCAAAGTACTCGCAAGTCTTACATCAGAACTATGCTAATTATGCATCAGTATCAAAGAAGGGGGGTGTATATGTGGACTGACTGCAGCAATGCGAGAATAGAGAGAGAAGGCCTAGTCCTATCGAAGACTAGCATCTTCAGGGTCTTGCAGCAATAGACGAGAGTAGAACAGGGGTAACACATTAATAGTCATATTGTTGCAGCAATATTAAAGTGAGGTCACGCCTAAGGATCCTCCCTCGACTACCTGCGGGGAAGCAATCCCGAGACAAACTAATTCCAGTTAAGTAACAATTGTAGTTGTAAAAGATCGGGGCACAACTCCAAGTCGTCCTGTAACCGTGGACACGGCTATCCGAATAGTTAATTTTCATCCCTGCAGGGGTGCACCACATGTCCCGTCACGCTCGATAACACTCTGGCCGGACATACTTTTCTGGGTCCTGCCCGGCCTCGGAATATCGACACGTCGCAGCCCCACCTAAGACTAATCAGAGAGGCTAGCCCGCCGGTCTAAATCCTAAGCACAAAGGGTTTGTGGGCCCAGTTCCCCTTCACGCTCCTGCACGTGGCGTGGGCGGCCGACGTCAGTCCTAGCATCCCTTAATCACAAGCGCGATGCATCTCGGGGCCACTGGGGCGCGCGCCGCTACATTGCTGGCATCTGAAGACCAAGACTTGTGAAAACTCTTTAGGTCATATTGTGAAAACTCTTTTCTTTCTTTTTTTTCTATTTATTTTTTTTCTTCTTTTTCTTTCTTTTTAATTTCTTTTTACTATTTGATTTTTCTTTTTAAACACTTTCTTTTATTATACTTTCTTTTACAATTTATTATACATACCTTTAATTCTCTCTTTCATATACATATTCTTTTAATACTTAACATGAATTTATAAAATACTTTTCTTTTGTTTTCAAATTTTGGATCCGGACAGACTTGAAGCAACGCGGGTCTGAGATGGGAATTCGATGACGTGGCATCATTAGCGGTTGATCACTGTAGCTTAATTACAATAATTACTGTTGCAAAAGTCGAGGATGTCACAAAAAGAAGAAGAAGGAGAAGAAGCGGGAGAAGAAGTAGAAGAAGGAGAAGATGATTACTTATCTTGTTTTGAGCTTATTGTATCATTTTGGAGGAAGATACACTAACTTATGAGCTAACCAAGGTTCTTGTGCTATTTTTGACCGATCTAAGCTAATTATGTCATAAATGAACTAAATAAGCTAATTATGTCATTTTGGAGGATAATTAGCTAATGATGTCATTATGGAGAATAAAATGAGAAGAAGGAGGAGGAGGAGAATACTAGAACAAGGAGAAGAAGAAGAAGAAGGAGAAGAAGAAGGTGAAGATGATTACATATCTTGTTTTGACCTAACTAAGCTAATTATGTCATAAATGTAGTAAATAAGCTAATTATGTCATTTTGGGGGATAATTAGCTAAGTATGTAATTACTGAGAATAAAACTAGAAGAAGAAGAACGAGGAGTAGGAGAAAACTAGAAGGAGGAGAAAAAGAAGAAGAAGGAGAAGAAGAAGCACTAGTAGAAATCAGGGCTTTGGTTCGGGCCTGGCCAGCCCATTAGTCCCGGTTCTTCACGAACCGGGACCCATGGGGGGCATTAGACCTGGTTCATGAGCCCAGGGGGGGCGGCCGGGGCCTTGTGGGCATTGGTCCCGGTTCGTCTGGACCCATTTGTCCCGGTTCTAGTCACGAACTGGGACCAATGGGCCGTGCTCCTGGCCCACATCCATTGGTACCGGTTCGTGCCTTGAACTGGTATAGAAGGGGGGCTTTAGCCCGTTTTATGCCACGAACCGGGACAAATAATTTGCCTATATATACCCATCGTCGTGGCAGAGCACTCTGTTTTTTCTAGCTGGCGAGGGGAGGGCATTTGGTTGCTCTAGCTCACCTCCTATGCACATGAGGAATTTGATGAAATGCCCGAGCCACACTAGTTAAGCTTTCTCCTCTCGAAGCTCGACCTCAGAGCTCCATTTTTCCCGAGAGTTGTCTAGATTTAGCGGTCTGTCACGCCCCGTCCCCGTTTTCACCGCCGTTGATCACCCGCGCCGATCTCGTCGCCGGCACCACGATCTTAGAGGTGAGAACAATGTTTGTGATTACCTATCTTATTTTAAGCTTATTATGCCTTTTTGGAGGAATATACACTAATTTATGAGCTAACAAAGGTTCTTGTGCTACTTTTGACCTATCCAAGCTAATTATGTCATAACTGAACTAAATAAGCTAATTATGCCATTCTAGAGGATAATTAGCTAAGAATGTTATTATGGAGAAGAAAACTAGAAGAAGAAGGAGGAGGAGGAGAACACTAGAAGAAGGAGCAGTAAAAGAAGAAGAAGCAGAAGAAGAAGGTAAAGATGATTACTTATCATATTTCGAGCTTATAATGTCATTTTGAAGCAAGATACGCTAAGTTATGAGCTAACCAAGGTTCTTGTGCTATTTGTGACCTAACTAAGCTAATTATGTCATAAATGTGCTAAATAAGCTAATTATGTCATTTTGCAAGATAATTAGCTAAGTATGTCATTTTGGAGATTAAAACTAGAAGAAGGAGGAGGCGGAGGAGGAGAAGACTAGAAGAAGGCGGAGAACAACAAGAAGAAGAAGGAGAAGAAGAAGGTGAAGATGATTACATATCTTATTATAAGCTTATTTTGTCATTTTTGAGGAAGATACGCTAAGTTATGAGCTAACCAAGGTTCTTGTGCTATTTTTGAACTAACTAAGCTAATTATGTCATAAATGAACTAAATAAGCTAATTATGTCATTTTGAAGGATAATTAGCTAAGTATGTTGTTATGGAGAATAAAACAAGTAGAAGAAGAACGGGGAGGAGGACAAGACTAGAAGAAGCAAAAGAAGAATAAGAAGGATAAGAAGAAGATGAAGATGATTATGTATCTTGTTTTGAGCTTATTATATCATTTTGGAGGAAGATACACTAAGTTATGAGCAAACCAAGGTTCTTGTGCTATTTCTGACCAAACTAGGCTAATTATTTCATAAATGTACTAAATAAGCTAATTATGTCATTTTTGGGGATAATTAGCAAAGTATGTCATTATGGAGAATCAAACTAGAAGATTAGGAAGGAGGAGGAGGAGGAGACTAGAAGGAGGAGAAAAAGAAGAAGAAGGAGAAGATGATTACTTATGTTATTTTGACCTTATTATGTCATTTTGGAGGAAGATATGCTAAGTTATGAGCTAACTTAAGTTCATGTGCACTATTTGACCTAACTAAGCTAATTATGTCATAAACGAACTAAATAACTTAATTATGTCATTTTGGAGGATAGGTACCTAAGTATGTTATTTTGGAGAATAAAAATAGAAGAAGGAAGAGGACGAGGAGAACACTAGAAGGGGGAGAAGAAGAAGAAGAAGAAGGAGAAGAAGAAGGTGAACGTGATTACTTATCTTGTTTTGAGCTTATTATGTCATTTTGGAGGAAGATACACTAAGTTATGACCTAGCCAAGATTCTTGTGCTATTTTTGACCTAACTAAGCTAATTATGTCATAAATGAACAAATTAAGCTAACTATGTCATTTTGGAGGATTATTAGCTATGTACGTCATTACGGAGAATAAAACTAGAAGAAGGAGGAGGAGGAGCACAAGACTTGAAGAAGGAGGAGAAAAAGAAAAAGAAGGACAAGAAGAAAGTGAGGATGATTAGTTATCTTATTTTGAGCTTATTATGTCATTTTCGAGGAAGATATGCTGAGTTATGAGGTAACCAATGTTCTTGTGCTATTTTTGACCTAACTAAGATAATTATGCCATAAATAAACTAAATAAGCTAATTAAGTCATTTTGGAGGATAATTAGCTAAGTATGTCATTTTGGAGAATCAAACTAAAAGAAGGAGGAGGAGGAGCTGGAGAAGACTAGAAGAAGGAGAAGAAGAAGCATAATTAGAAGAAGAATGTGAAGATGATTACTTATCTTGTTTTGAGCTTATTATGTTATTTTCGAGGAAAATACACTAAGTTATGGGCTAACCAAGGTTCGCGTGCTATTTTTGACCTAACTAAGCTAAATATTCCATAAATGAAATAAATAAGCTAATTATGTCATGTGGGAGGATAATTAGCTAAGAATGGCATTATGGAGAAGAAAACTAGAAGAAGAAGGAGGAGGAGGAGAAGACTAGAAGAAGGAGGTGTAAAAGAACAACAAGGAGAAGAAGAAGGTGAAGATGATTACTTATCTTATTTCGAGCTTGTAATGTCATTTTGGAGCTAAGTTATGAGCTAACCAAGGTTCTTTTGCTATTTTTGCCCTAACTAAGCTCATTATGTCATAAATGTACTAACTAAGCTAATTATGTCATTTGGAAGATAATTAGCTAAGTATGTCATTTTGGAGATTAAAACTAGAAGAAGGAGGAGGAGGAGGAGAAGACTAGAAGGAGGAGAAGAAGAAGAAGAGGAAGAAGGTGAAGAGGATTACGTATCTTATTTTAAACTTATTGCATTATTTTGGTGGAAGATACGCTAAGTTATGAGCTAACCAAGGTTCTTGTGCTATTTTTGACCTAACTAAGCTAATTATGTCATAAATGACCTAAATAAGCTAATTATGGAATTTTGATGGATAATTAGCTAGGTATGTCGTTATGGAGAATAAAACTAGAAGAATAAGGAGGAGGAGAAGACTAGAAGAAGGAGGAGAAGAAGATGAAGGAGACGAAGAAGGTGAAGATGATTACTTATCTTGTTTTGAGCTTATTATATCATTTTCGAGAAAGATACTCTAAGTTATGAGATAAACAAGGTTCTTGTGCTATTTTTGACCTAACTAATCTAATTATGTGATAAATGAACTAAATAAGCTAATTATGTCATCTTGGGGGATAATTAGCAAAGTATGTCATTATGGAGAATGAAACAGGAAGAAGAATAGGAAGAGGAGGAGAAGACTTGAAGGAGGAGAAAAAGAAGAAGAAGGATAAGAAGAAGGTGAAGATGATTGCTTCTCATTTTGAGCTTATTAGGTCATTTTGGAGGAAGATACACTGAGTTATGAGCTAACCAAGGTTCTTGTGCTATTTTTGACCTAACTAAGCTAATTATGTCATAAACGAACTTAATAAGTTAATTATGTCATTTGGGAGGATAATTACCTAAGTATGTTATTTTGGACAATAAAACTAGAAGAAGGAGGAGGAGGACAAGACTAGAAGAAGGGGAAGAAGAAGAAGGAGGAGAAGAAGAAGAAGGTGATCTTGATTACTTATCTTGTTTTGAGCTTATTATGTCATTTTAGAGAAATATACACTAAGTTATGAGCTAACCAAGGTTCTTGTTCTATTTTTAAGCTATCTAAGATAATTATGTCGTAAATGAACTAAATAAGCTAACCATGTCATTTTAGAGGATAATTACCTAAGTACGTCCTTATGGAGAATAAAACTAGAAGAACAAGAAGGAGGAGGAGTAGAAGACTGGAAGAAGGAGAAGAAAAGGAAGAGAAAGTAGAAGAAGAAGGGTAAGATGATTACTTATCTTATTTCCAGCTTATTATGTCATTTTGGAGGATGATACGCTAAGTTATGAGCTAAGCAAGGTTCTTGTGCTACTTTTGACCTAACTAAGCTAATTATGTCAAAAAGGTACTAAATAAGCTAATTATGTCATTTTGGAGGATAATTAGCTAAGTATGTCCTTATGGAGTATAAATCTAGAACAAGAAGGAGGAGGAGGAGGATAAGACTAGAAGAAGGAGGAGAAAAAGAAGGAGGAGAAGAAGAAGGTGAAGATGATTACTTATCTTATTTGGGCTTATTCTTTCATTTTGAAGGAAGATACTCTAAGTTATGAGCTAACCAAGGTTCTTGGGCTATCTTTGACCGAACTAAGCTAATTATTTTGTAAATGAACTAAATAACATAATTATGTAATTTGGGAGGATAATTAGCTAAGTATGTCATTTTGGACAATAAAACTAGCAGAAGGAGGAGAAGAAGTACAAGACTAGGAGAAGGAGAAGAAAAAGAAGGAGAATAAGAACGTGAAGATAATTACTTATCTTGTTTTGCGCTTATTATGTCGTTTTGGAGGAAGATACGCTAGGTTATGAGCTAACCAATGTTCTTGTGCTATTTTTGACCTAACTAGGCTAATTATGTCAGAAATGAACTGAATAAGCAAATTATGTCATTTTTGAGGATAATTAGCTAAGTATGTCATTATGGAGAATAAAACTAGGAGAAAAAGGAGGAGGAGGAGATGATTAGAAGAAGGATGAGAAAAAAAGAAGAAGGTGAAGATAATTAGTTATCTTATATTTTTCTTATTATGTCATTTCGGAGGAAGATATGGTATGTTATGAGGTAACCAAGGTTCTTGTCCTATTTTTGACCTAGCTAACTAATTATGTCATAAAGAACTAAATAAGCTAATTATGTCATTTTGGGGGAGAATTACCTAAGTACCTCATTTTGGAGAATAAAACTAGAAGACGAAGGAGGAGGAGGAGAAGACTAGAAGAAGGAGAAGAGGAAGAAGAAGGTGAACATGATTACTTATCTTGTTTTGAGCTTATTATGTCATTTTGGAGGAAGATACACTAAGTTATGAGCTAACAAATGTTCTTGTGCTATTTTTGACCTAACTAAGTTATTTATATTATAAATGAACTTAATAAGCAAATTATGTCATTTTGGAGGATAATTAGCTAAGTACGACATTATGGAGAATAAACCTAGAAGAAGAAGGAGGAGGAGGAGGAGAAGACTAGAAGAAGGAGGAGAAAAAGAAGAAGAAGGTGAGGATGATTACTTATCTTGTTGTGAGCTGATTATGTCATTTTGGAGGAAGATACGCTAAGTTATAATGTAACCAAGCTTATTGTGCTATTTTTGACTAACTAAGATAGTTATGTCATAAAATAAATAAATAAGCTAATTATGTCATTTTGGAGGATAATTAGCTAAGTACGTCATTATTGAGAATAAAACTAGAAGAAGAAGGAGGAGGAGGAGACTAGAAGAAGGAGGAGAAAAAGAAGAAGAAGGATAAGAAGAAGGTGAAGATGATTACTTATCTTATTTTAATCTTATTATGTCATTTTGGACGAAAATACGCCAAGTTATGAGCTATGCAAGGTTCTTGTGCGACTTTTGACCTAACTAAGCTAATTATATCATAAATGTACTAAATAAGATAATTATGTAATTTTGGAAGATAATTTGCTAAGTATGTCATTTTGGAGAATAAAACTAGAAGAAGGAGGAGGAGGAGGAGGAGGAGAAGACTAGAAGAAGGAGGAGGAGAAGAAGAAGGAGAAGAAGAAGAAGCTGAAGATGATTACTTATATTATTTTGAGCTTATTATGTCATTTCGGAGGAAGATACACTAAGTTATGAGCTAACCAAGGTTCTTGTGCTATCTTTTAGCTAACTAAGCTAATTATGTCATAGATGAACTAAATACGGTAATTATGTCCTTATGGAGAATAAATCTAGAAGAAGAAGGAGGAGGAGGATAAGACTAGAAGAAGGAGGAGAAAAGAAGAAGGTGAAGATGATTACTTATCTTATTTTGAGCTTATTATTTCATTTTGGAGGAAGATACTCTAAGTTATGAGCTAACCAACGTTCTTGGGCTATCTTTGACCTAACTAAACTAATTATTTCATAAATGAACTAAATAACCAAATTATGCCATTTTGGAGGATAATTAGCTTAGTATGTCATTTTGGACAATAAATCTAGCAGAAGGAGGAGGAGGAGGAGAGGACTAGAAGAAGGATAAGAAGAAGAATAAGAAGAAGGTGAAGAAGAATGTAAAGATAATTACTTATCTTGTTTTGCGCTTATTATGTCGTTATGGAGGAAGATACACTAAGTTATGAGCTACCTAAGGTTCTTGTACTATTTTTTGATCTAACTAAGCTAATTATGTCATAAATGAACTGAATAAGCTAATTGTGTCATTTTGGAGGATAATTAGCTAAGTATGTCATTATGGAGAATAAAACTAGAAGAAGAAGGAGGAGATGATTAGAAGAAGGATGAGAAAAAGAAGAACATGGTGAAGATAATTAGTTATCTTATATTGTCCTTATTATGTCATTTTGGAGGAAGATGTGGTATATTATGAGGTAACCAAGGTTCTTGTCCTATTTTTGACCTAACTATGCTAATTATGTCATAAAGAACTGAATAAGCTAATTATGTCATTCTGGAGGATAATTACCTAAGTATCTCGTTTTGGAGAATAAAACTAGAACACGAAGGAGGAGGAGGAGAAGACTAGAAGAAGGAGACGAAGAAGAAGAAGGTGAACATAATTACTTATCTTGTTTTGAGCTTATTATGTCATTTTGGAGGAAGATACACTAAGTTATGACCTAACCAAGGTTCTTGTGCTATTTTTGACCTAACTGAGCTAATTATGTTATAAATGAACTTAATAAGTAAAATATTTCATTTTGGAGGATAATTAGCTAAGTACGACATTATGGAGAATAAACCTAGAAGAAGAAGAAGGAGGAGGAGCAGAAGACTCGAAGAAGGAGGAGAAAAAGAAGAAGGAGAGGATGATTACTTCTCTTATTGTGAGCTTATTATGTCATTTTGGAGGAAGAAGCAAAGTTATGAGGTAACCAAGCTTCTTGTGCAATTTTTGACCTAACTAAGATAATTATGTCATAAATGAACTAAATTAGCTAAATATGTCATTTTGGAGGATAATTAGCTAAGTACGTCATTATGGATAATAAAACTACAAGAAGAAGGAGGAGGAGTTGAATAGAAGAAGGAGCAGAAAAAGAAGAAGAAGGATAAGAAGAAGGAGAAGATGATTACTTATCTTACTATAATCTTATTATGTCATTTTGGAGGAAGATACACTAAGTTCTGAGCTAACCAAAGTTCTTGTGCTATTTTTGACCTAACTAAGCTAATTATTGGACAACTAAATAATGTAATTATGTCATTTTGGAGGATAATTACCTAAGTATGACATTTTGGAGAATAAAACTGGAAGAAGGAGGAGGAGGAGAAGAATAGAAGAAGGAGGAGAATAAGAAGAAGAAGGAGAAGAAGAACAAGAAGGTCAAGATGATTACTTATCTTTGTTTGAGCATATTATGTCATGTTGGAGAAAGATACGCTAAGTTATGAGCTAACCAGTGTTTTGTGCTATTTTTGACCTAACTAATCTAATTATGTCATAAATGAACTACATAAACTAATTATGATATTTTGTAGGATAATTAGCTAAGTATGTCATTTTGGACAATAAAATTAGAAGAAGAAGGAGGAGGAGGAGGAGAAGACTAGAAGATGGAGAAGAAGAAGAAGGTGAAGATGATTATTTATCTTGTTTTGAACTTATTCTGTCATTTTGGAGGAATATACGCTAAGTTATGAGCTAACCAACATTCTTGTGCTATTTTTGACCTTACTAAGCTAATTATGTCATAAATGAACTAAATAACGAATTCGGTCATTTTGGAGGATAATTTTCTAAGGATGCCGTTATGGAGAATAAAACTAAAAGAAGGAGGAGGAGGAGGTGAAGACTAGATAATGGAGGAGAAAAAGAAGAAGAAGAACAAGAAGAATTGAAGATGATTACTTATCTTGTTTTGAGGAAGATACACTAAGTTATGAGCTAACCAAGGTTCTTGTGCTATTTTTGACCTAACTAAGCTAATTATGTCATAAATGAACTAAGTAAGCTAATTATGTCATTTTGGGGGATAATTAGCAAGGCATCTCATTATGGAGAATAAAACTAGAACAATACGAAGGAGGAGGAGGAGGAGAAAAAGAAGAAGAATGAGAAGACGAAGGTGAAGATAATTACTTATCTTATTTTGAGATTATTATGTCATTTTGGAGGAAAATACGCTAAGTTCTGTGCTAACCATGGTTCTTGTGCTATTTTTGACCTAACTAAGCTAATTATGTCACAACTAAATAATCTAATTATTTCATTTTGGCGGATAATTACCTAAGTATGTCATTTTGGAAAATAAAACTAGAAGAAAATGAAGGAGGAGGAGGAGAAGAAGAAGAAGAAGAAGAAGGAGAAGAAGAAGGTCAAGATGATTACTTATCTTATTTTGAGCTTATTATGTCATTTTGGAGGAAGATATGATAAGTTATTGTCACATCCCTGACCCCTTAAGCAAGTTAGTCTTGTGCTCATGTCTTCTTTGCATTGCATCTAAGAAATTGTCAACAAGAACAAACAAAGAGGTGAAGGAAAAACTCAAACCCTAGCCACTTCTTTAAATAAAGGAAATATCAAACTAGTTAAAATCAATGAACCCAAAATGGCCTCAAGAAAAGTTCAAACTTTCTGATAAATCATGAAAGTAAATGAGCAATGAAGAAAACCATTTTCTTGACACATTAAGCATTTTAAATAAATGCAAAAAAGCTACTGGTTTCAAGTTTTAAATTTGAAATCAGAAATTTTAAAATTTTAAAAATGTTGAAAACTTTAGGAATGGTTGGAAATATTCCAACAAATATACCAGGGTGCTCAACAGAGTTTTTTCAATTTATTTGGGAGTTGAAATAAATAGAAAATCAGTGAAATAGCAAAACAGAAACAAAAAAAGAAAGAAAATGAAAAAATCCTTACCTGTCGCCTAACCTGGCCCGGCCCAGCAATTCCTGTCGTCTTCCTCCCCCGCCAGTGGGCAGCAGGAGGTGGCCGCCGTGTACTCCGGCGCGGCCACGCACCTGTGCGTTGCCTAGCCGCCCACTCGCGCTGGGGCTTGAAGGACATGACGGTGTACTCGTATTGGCCATAACGAGTAACAAAAGCCGTTTTTGGAATGTCCCCGTTCTTAATCTTGATTTGATGGTATCCCAAGCTCAAATCCATTTTGGAGAAGACTGAGGATCCAGCGAGCTGATCGTACAGATCGTTGATCCTGGGGAGCGGATACTTGTTCTTTATGGTGACCAGATTAACTGGTCGGTAATCTACAACCATCCGATCCGTTCCGTCTTTCTTCTTGACGAAGAGGACGGGGCAAGCCCAAGGAGAAGAGCTAGGATGAATGAAACCTTTGTTCAAGGCCTCATCTAATTGCTTCTAAGTTGGGCTAGCTCCAGGGGTGCCATCTTATATGGTCTTCTGGCTATTGGGACAGTTCCCGGAACAAGATCTATCACAAACTCTACATCTCTGTCAGGTGGAATTCCTGGTAGTTCCTTTGGAGAAACATCCGGGAAGTCACGGAGTACCGGAATGTCTTCAAGTTCCAGAAGAGGGTTGGCATTTAGGGAATAGAGTTGGCATTTGGCAACTCGAGTAGAGACATTTACTATCTCACCGGGGGGATGGGTAAGTTGGACATTTCTAGAATGGGTATCAATCTTGGCATAGTGAGCTGACATCCAGTCCATGCCCAAGATGATATTAATATCCGAAGATTTCAATGCTATCAATGAGGCTAGAAAAACTAGCCTGTCTACTAGAATTTCATTGTCATAGGTTATCCTAGAGGTTTGCCATTTACTACCAGGAGTTTGGACAACCAATGGAATTGGCATATCACAAAAAGACATGTTATGCAACTCTGCATAACTTTCTGAAATGAAAGAATGAGAAGACCCAGTGTCAAAGAGAACGGACGCTGGGTGATGATTAACAAGAAGCGTACCCAGCATGACGTCGGGATCCTCTGCAGCTTCTTCTGCTGACACATGGTTCACACGGCCACGTGCAGGAGTTGGCTTCACATAGTAAGCTTGGCACTCACATTCTGAGGACACTCATGGGAATAGTGCCCGGGTTCTCCACACTTGTAGCATATCACTTGATTGGCACGTGGTGCAGCATTGCTAGCTGGACCACCATAAGCTTTTGCTGGAGGGTTGGCCTGAATCGTCTGAGGCGCCACGTAGGATGGCCTCGGAGTGTATCTTGGCGGCAGAGAACTGTTCGGAACACACAGCCTACGTTTTGGAAACGTGGAACCAGAAGACGAGCCGAAGTCACGGGAGTGCTTCCTTGTGGCTTTGAAATCAGTATGACCAGTCTCGGCACTGATCGCTTTGTTGACCAGGGCTTGAAAGCTTGCACACTCATGTAGGCGCAGATCACGACGGAGCTGAGGGCTCAAACCCTTATGGAACCTTGCTTGCTTCTTGGCGTCAGTAGACACCTCCTCTGTTGCATAGCGGGCGAGATTACCGAACTCGCGGCTATAGGCATCCACAGTCAACTTGCCCTGAGTGAAGGCACATAACTCCTCTCTCTTTCTGTCCATCAGGCCCTTTGGAATATGGTGCAGACGAAAGGCTGCACTGAAGTCTGCCCATGTGGCTACTGGTTCAGCAGGACGCATAGCTTCAAAGTTCTCCCACCACAGATTGGCGGGTCCTTCTAGGAAATACGCCGCAAAGGTCACCTTGTCGGCCTCAGACACATTCGCAGAGCGGATCTTGCGTGAGATGCTGCACAGCCAGTCATCAGCGTCGAGGGGATCGACGGAATGATGAAACTTTGGAGGATTCAGCTTGACAAAGTCGTTGAGGGACACTGCAGCATTCCTAGGCTGACGAGTCGTATTCTGCTCAATACGCTCTAACAGTCGGTTGGTCTCCCTTTTATTTCTCTCTGCCTCAAGCATCACTTCCGCCAGAGAGGGCGGGTGAGGCACGTCTTCATGCGACGCTTGACTACCCTCGCCTTGCTCATGACCAGGGACACGGTTCAACCTGGTGAACACCATCCTGACAAACAAACTCACAGCTTAGGCCAATATCATATAATTACTAGCTATGGATTAAGAATGTACTGAACACACGGAATGTGGAAATGAATATCCGAACAGCATGGTAACAAGCAACTGCTATATATATACACCATGGTTCATACACACCCTTACATAGTTCAGTACAACCTTAACCGAAGAGCAAACTACTGAAATTATGAAACTACTCATCAGAGGCTTACAAGCTTCCTATACATTATTTATCTAGGCCTCCGGAATTCATTTCACATTACAGGCATACTTCACAAGTCACGCAGGACTGTGAACGTACGGCTACTACCATACTATCCTTCCGCTCACAGCTCAGGCATCCGCATAGAACATCTCATAGAGATTACCTCCATGACCTGGAAGCTCAACCTGCGGATCAGGAAACACTCTAGCCTGAGATCCCTGGGATCCATAAGGACACGGATGTGGCCTTGGTCCCCTGACTGGTGGTAAGAGGGGTCCCCGAAGAGGTGTGACTCCTCCTATAGCTGGCCAGTCAACATGAGCCGGAAGATGGGTCCTAACAGGATTCAACATCTCCATCTCTCCGTACCCTGTCTGGACTACAGGTGCCAGCTGCGTCAAAGACGTCCATAGACGGGCACGGGTAGCATAAAGCTCCATGCGGAGAGCACAAGCATCCCTGTCTCTGTTCTCTAGCATCTCAACAGTGGACTGCAGTAGTGGATCCTCCATAGAAGAATCAAAATAGACTCCACTGAGGTATCCCTCTTCACCAAGCTGAGAGGCCGGAACATAGCAGAACTCTGAATTCTGCAGCAGTGCATGTCTCGCTCTCATAATGGTCAGCATTGAATAGGCAGCATCTTGTACTGCCACGTCAACAGTGACTCCCAACCCATAGGACCAATGGATTGGCTTCTCAGCTCCAGGGTAGTCTGGAAATACCCTAACAGTGCAGATGTACTGGCTCTGGTTGAAGTCTCGGTACTGTTCCTCCACTGTGTACTCGGGGTACCAGCGGTAACCGCACACCGACATCACCCTGACCAGCATGGCCGTATGACCCGGTACATCAATGCACCTGGTCAAACGTACCACCTGACGAGAAGGACGACCAGGCATCTATAATTAGAGAGTAATGCAAAAGCATTAGAGCTCTGAATGCAAAATTGGGCAGCATAACGGCTGTAAATGCTCAAAACAAATTTTGAGACAACCCAAAATGGAATAGCGTAACCACTCAACTATCAAGTTCAACTCTCTGATCATCAAACTTACTTCCTTTTTCCTAGGAATGAAAGAAACCCAAATATCTCTTGACCCGTAGTCCTATAATCTACCGATCAGAAACACGAGCCTAGAAGAAGATCAGTAACCTAGTCCTTAATTCCCGCAGAAAAGACGAGGATGACCAGAATAGAATAACTTGAGAAGAGAACAAGAGTCTTACGTTCCCTTCCACAAACAATTCCCTTATATATAACTAAAGCAATTCTAGACTCAACTACGACCAGTTTGGCTTAGTAATCCTACAGTCAGTCAGGCTCTGATACCAACGCTGTCGGGACCCCGATCCTAAGCCATAGGAATCCAGCCTGTAACACATCGCATCCCTTTGCGGTCTCACGCACGGTTAACTCCACGGCTGCAGCCTTACCTTAGTTTTAAATTTGAAATCGGAAATTTTAAAATTTCAAAAATGTTGAAAACTTTAGGAATGGTTGGAAATATTCCAGGGTGCTCAACATAGTTTTTTCAATTTATTTGGGAGTTGAAATAAATAGAAAATCAGTGAAATAGCAAAACAGAAACAAAAATAGAAAGAAAATGAAAAAAATCCTTACCTATCGCCTAACCTGGCCCGGCCCAGCAATTCCTGTCGTCTTCCTCCCCCGCCAGTGGGCAGCAGGAGGTGGCCGCCGCGTACTCCGGCACGGCCACACACATGTGTGCCTGATTGCCGCCGACTCGCGCTGGCAAGCCCGGGGATAAGCTCCCCGAGCCCGTGGCTATCCATTCCCAGCGCCAGTTCCCCCCCCCCTCCTCTCGGATCTCTCCTCCCTCCTTTTGCCGCCATTGGAGCCCGAGCAGAGCTCGAGCTCGCCGTCGATCTAGCCGACCCTTCTCCCTCCTGAGCCACGCAGTAGGTCCGCTGCACCTCTCTGAAGCTTCCTAGCCCCGAGCCCGACGCTGAGATGCAGTGAAATGACGAGCAGCTGTCGTCTTCTTCCTCGGGTCACCGAAGATCGCCGCCGACGTCCTCCCTCTCCAGGTCGTCCCCTAGCAAACTAGCGCCACCACTGCACTCCCCGTGAGCATGCGGTCATTTCCCCTAAGCTCTCCCCGTTGATTCCCTCCTCTAGACTTAGTTCCATCGGAGCCCGACGAGGACCGCCGCTGCAGCTCGTCGCCAGTAGCCCTCCGGTGACGGGTTGGTCCGTCTGAGGCCACCAACAGCCTCAGGACATCATGTAGATAGGCTAGGTGCCCAGCCCCGCGCGTTTTGACCCCGTATTCGATGGCTTCGACGATGGCCGAACTTGGTCGCCACCAAGCTCGTCGCCGGCGTTGATTCCGTCCACCCCGGCCCCTGGGGCTTGTCCCATCGTGCGCGCCATCGAGTGGTCGTTGCTTTGGTGCTCTCCGCGCCGAGTTTGGCCCTCTGTGCGCCATTTCTGAGCCCCCCCCCCCGACGTTCTGGTGGTCGCGGAGGCTCCCCGCCGGCGAGGACGACCTCGCCGCCGGTGGATCTTAGCTGGCCTGAGCCACTGACGTGTGGGGCCAGCCTCTGGACAGTTTAGAAATAATAAAAATAAATCAGATAAGTTAATAAGTCACTGACATGTGGGACCAGTAAGATTAATCAGCTAATTAAGTTTAATTATAATCTAAAACTGACCAGAGACACTGACCAGGTTTGACTTTCAACGGCCAGCTGGACCTGCTGATGTCATGCTGATGCAGTAAAAGTATTTTCCAGTATAAAAATAATTCCAGAAATGTTTAAAACTTCAAAAATTCATAGAAATTAATCTGTAACTCCAATGAAAATAATTTATATATGAAAAAGTATCAGAAAAATTCAAGGAATCTGAATATGCTACTTTCAATCATGTTTGAAAAAGTTACAGAACCCAAACATGTAGATTAATGAATAACTCAATTCTTATATTTACTTTATAAATGGAATATGAAAAGTATTTAAATTTCCTTTTGTTTGACATGATCAAACATTGTGCTAATAACAAACCAGCACCTTAAAATGACATCTCCTGCATGCTAACATCACGTTGATCTGAGCATCAGGTCGAATCAATTAAATCGGTATCCGAGAATACCTTGTTTGAATTGATATTGAATGTGATTCAAATCAAGTTCAAACCTAATACATGTTGATTATAATAGTTTATCACCTTGCATTCTCATGCCATGCTCATGCATCATCTTGTTTGCATATGATTGTTATTGATTGTTGCCATTCATTTCGGTAGGCTCCGCACCCCCGGATTCCACCGAATATCCGTCTGACGGATATTGTCCCTCCTCTGAGCAACAAGGCAAGCAACCCTTTTGATCATCCCGACAAATCCCATGTTCTTGCTCCTGCACTTATTTATTGCATTAGGATCAAATGCTTCAAATGCTTTTGCCACGTTAGTTGAACCCACTTCCTTTGCATGACCTAACCTTGTCACAATAAATAGCCCAACCTTGCAACCTAGCATACATGGTAGTTGCTTGAGCTATGTTGTGCCTTATCCTGCTATGCATGCTATGCTTAGAGTTGTGTATGGTCTGTCATCTGGGAGATGAACAGAGTTGTGAGAATGTGTCCGGTAAGCAAAGGTTGTGTGTTGAACCTAATTTGGTAAAGGTACCGGTGAAAGGTTGTGTAGGAGTACATGGCGGGTTGTTTCATTGGAACCGTCCTTAGAAACTGAGTTCCGTGTATGTAATCCAAGACTAGATACTACCACATGCTGGGCCCTGAAATATGACCCCGCTCGGCCTATTAATCGCTTAGAACTCGGTCCAGGAGTTGCAAGTAGTTTCTGGTGTTTATAGTCATGCTGGAGGCCGTGCATGGTGCTGACCTGAGAGGTGGGCTATGATGCGGTAGGCAGTGGCACGGTGTACCAAGTGGCACCCGGAAGGTGGGCTTGGGAACCCTGCGCACATCGTTTGAGGCCGTGGCGGAAACCTTGGCCGGACTTCCGTACGGGTTACTCTCAGATAGGAGATAAACCTGGACTAGGTACTAGTGTGGTTAACGGTCGTGGCCGACTCCCTCGCTAGGCTTCCGCTTGAAGGTTTCCGAGGTGCATGACGTGCACATGGCGATAAGTGGCGAGAGCGTGTGTGATGAAGTACACCCCTGCAGGGTTATGATCTATTCGAATAGCCGCGTCCGCGGATATGGACTACTTGGAGACATACGTTGTTCATAGATAACTTCAATGGCTACTCATAAAATTGTCAAGATAAGCGTGAGTGTCGTGGACAGCAATTCCGTATGGAGACGGAATGATTCCACGATAGTGTATTGTTGTGGTGTTAGTGGACTCGTGTGCGAGAAATCAAGTTGTCAAAATTATTTAAAAATGCAAGTTGTTTAGCCACGAGTCAGATGTTGGCTTTCCGCATGAAACCCCACAATACCCTTTTGATACCTTGCATGAGTAGTTAGATATCCTAAAGTCTTGCTAAGTACCTTCGTACTCATGTTTGCTTAATAAATGTTGCAGAGGTTGCTAATGACCCTAATGCAGGGTTCTTCGTAGACATCGACGACGACGAGTAGCTGGTGTCCCAGCTACGATCTGGCCCTACGTTGGATCTGTAGTATAGTCAGGCCATGTGCCTTCTAGTTGCCCTGTCTGTACTCAGACAGTTTTAAACTCTTCCGCTGGCTTGTAACTGAATGACTGCTATTATGGGTCGTGAGACCCTTAATGTGTAATATTATGTGTGTGGCTCTTCCGAGCCTCTTAAATAAAGCTTGTATGTTTATGGTTATGTTGTGATGCCATCGATGTATCTATACATATCGGTATGCCATGCGTACGTGTGTCGTACTTGATATGTATGGGGTTCGATTACCTAGTCGTGAACTTTAGTAGCACTCCTTACAAGGAAATGCCCCTTTGTGATCCAACGAGCCTTGGTAGCTCGCTACTGCCCCGGACACATTGGTTGACCGGCATGTGTCCTTCTTAGCTGCTGTGTCTGTCCCCTTTGGGGAAATGTCACGCAATGTAATGGAGTCCTTGTAGCTTGCTACGACTCATCTACATTCGCTGGTGACCGACACCTGCTTTGTTGGGTCATGTATGCCTGTCCTTGTGCGGTACTGCCACTTTGGTTTATGACTAGACTTGTCGATCTGGGTTCTTTGACATTGGAATGCTAGCGACACTATTGCATACGTGAGTCAAAAGACGCAAACGGTCCCGGCTAAGGTAAGGCTGCAGCCGTGGAGTTAACCGTGCGTGAGACCGCAAAGGGATGTGATGTGTTACAGGCTGGATTCCTATGGCTTAGGATCGGGGTCCCGACAGTTATGAGCTAACCAGGGTTTTTGTGCAATTTTTGACCTAAATTATGTGATAAATGAACTAAATAAGCTAATTATATCATTTTGGAGGATAATTAGCCACATACTTCATTATGGAGAATAAAACTAGAAGAAGAAGGAGGATGAGGAGGAGCAGACTAGAAGAAGGAGAAGAAAAATAAGAAGAAGGTCAATATGATTACTTTTTTTATTTTAAGGTTATTATGTCATTTTGTAGGAAGTTATGCTAAGTTATGAACTAACCATGGGGCTTGTGCTATTTTTCATCTCAATAAGCTCATTATGTCATAAATGAACTAAATAATTTAAATATGTCATTTTGGAGGATAATTTCCTAAGTATGTCCTTTTGGAGAATAAAACTAGAAGAAGAAGAAGGAGGAGGAGGAGAAGAATACAAGAAGATTACTTATCTTATTTTGATCTTATAATGTCATTTTGGAGGAAGATACGCTAAGTTATGAGCAACCAAGGTTCTTGTGCTATTTTTTACCTAACTACGCGTTTAACGTCATAAATGAACTAAATAAGCTAATTATGTCATTTTGGAGGATAATTAGCTAAGTATGTCATTATGCAGAATAAAACTAGAAGAAGTAGAAGGAGGATTAGCAGAAGACTAGAAGGAGGAGAAAAAGAAGAAGAAGGAGAAGAAGAAGGTGAAGACCATTACTTATCTTATTTTTTTATTATGTCATTTTGGAGGAAGATATGCTAAGTTATGAGCTAACTATGGCTTTTGTGCTATTTTTGACCTAACTAAAGTAATTATGACATAAATGAACTAAATAATCTCATTAAGTCATTTTGGAGGATAATTAGCTAAGTCTGTCATTATGGAGAATAAAAGTAGAAGAAGGAGGAGGAGGAGGAGGAGAAGACTAGAAGAAGGAGGAGAAAAAGAAGAAGGGGAAGAAGAAGGTGAAGATGAGTACTTATCTTATTTTGAGCTTATTATGTCATTTTTGAGGAAGATACGCTAGGTTATGAGCTAGCCAAGGTTCTTGTGCTATTTTTGACCTAACTAAGCTAATTATGTCATAAATGAACTAAATAAGCTAATTACGTCATATTGTAGGATAATCTAACTATGTTATTATGAAGAATAAAACTAGAAGAAGAAGAAAGAGGAGGAGGAGAAGCCTAGAGGAAGGAGGAGAAAATAAGAAGAAGTTGAATATCATTACTTGTATTATTTTGGGCTTATTATGTCATTTTGGAGGAAGATACACTGAGTTATAAGCTAACCAAGGTTCTTGTGCTATTTTTGACCTAACTAAGCTAATTATGTCATAAATGAACTAAATAAGCTAATTATGTTATTTTGGAGGATAATTAGATAAGTATGTCATTTTGGAGAAGAAAACTACAAGGAGGAGGAGGAGGAGGAGGAGTAGAAGACTAGAAGAAGTAGAAGAAGGAGAAGAAGGAGAAGAAGAAGGTGAAGATGATTACTAATCTTGTTGTGAGATTATTATGTCATTTTGGAGGATGATACGCTAAGTTATGAGGTAACCAAGGTTTTTGTCATATTTTTTACGTAACTAAGCTAATTATGTCATAAATGAACTAAATAAGCTAATTATATCATTTTGGAGGATAATAAGCTAATTATGTGATTATGGAGAATATAACTTGTCGTGGTATTTCTGGGAGAGATGCCATAGGGTGGCTTATCTCATGGTTTGGGGCCGATGGGCGCCGGCGGCGTCTGGGAACCGGTTTGGGCGCAAGACACATGACGCTGGTGTTACCAGGTTCAGGGCCCTCCGGTGAGGTAATACCCCTACGTCCCGTCTGTGTGACTATATGGGGTCACGGTACAATGGTGCTCCGGGAGCTGTATCAGTGTAGTATTCATGTGTGCTAATGCGAATGGAACTAGCCCCTCACTCGGGGGGATGGGCTAAGGCTTTATAGTGCGGCCAGGGGGGTACAATGTTTAGGTTAAGATCGTCGTTGGGATCCGGCCGTCAGCCTCTTGCCGGCCTGGGGGGAACCCACCGGCTGCCGGGTCTTGTCGTAGGACCCGCTGGCCTACACCGCCTGCGGTTTATGCGTCGGGTCACCATAACGCGTGTGCGGGAGGTACGAGGGCTACAGAGTCGCGCCGCCTAGCCAGCGTCGGGGTCGTCTAGGCCCCCTATAGCCATGTTGGCTAGACCATCATCCCGCTACGCCCCTAGCCTGTGCCAGGGGTACGCTAGCCATGTTGTGTTGTCTTGTCGGCGTAATGTTGTACGACTCGCTCGGATGGGCAGTCTGGCCGGCTGGCTACCGCATTCGGCCGTACTGCATCCGGCCGTTGGAGAGTACGGCCGGCTACCGCGAGCCGGTGATACATATGACTTGAGGGGACCGGCTACCTTCAGTCGGTCATGTGGACGGGCCAGCTGTCGCCAGCCGGCCCGGGGGGCAGGGGCCCCTAATTGTCTTGGAGAGTCATAATCTCCGCCTTTGGTACCCCCGGGTAGTATCCCCGACAGTAGTCTCCGAAATCGTTGGGGTCCGCAGGTCTTCAGGCGAGGGGGGCCAACGGCATCATCCCCCTGACATGAAGGAACTTCTTCGCAATCGGCCGCACCGCGCACGTGGCCTCGGACCCTTGCTCAGCCTGGGCGACGCCTATCTGGAGGGTAGCCGGCCGGAGCCAGAGCCGGCCAGGGTGAAGCCGGCCCAGATGCCTTGGCTTCTATGCGGGCCCTCTAGGCCACGTGGCGGACGAAGGTGAGGGGTAGGCTTGCCAGTACTCGCACGACGGGACAGCTTCCCAGACCCAGCGCGTCGTGCATCGGCCCGCGCACCGATTTACTGCGGCTGTTTCCGTCCGTTGCGGTCGTGTGCATGATTAATGCGCGTAGATCGTGGTGGGACTCGAGGAGATCGTGGAGCAGCCAATCCACTCGCCCCTAGTCTCCCTTGGTCTTTAAAAGGGGGCGTGGGGGGGCAGTTGCGGCCATTGCTTCGCCCACACCCCCACTTCCCTCGAGCTCTCCTTCTTCCTCCTCGTTCCCGGAGCGCTCCTCCGTCTCCGACCTCCCTCCGCGCGCCCGCAGCGCTCATCCTCCTCCACTCCTCAGGCTAGTCGCCGGTGCCGACAGACATGCCGGACCTGCCCTATGGCTCGTGGGAGGGGTCGAACATCACCCCGGCCCACATCGACTACCTCCGCTAGACGCAGAGGCTGCCTGCAGCAGACCTAGTCGAGGCTCGCGTGCCAGGAGACGAGCTCTCGCCGCAGCCATGAGACAGTGAGTGCGTGGTCTTCAGGGCTGATACGCCTCCAACGTATCTATAATTTTTTATGGTTCCATGCTATTATCTTGTCAACTTTGGATGTTTTATATGCAGGAATATGCTATTTTATATCTTTTTGGGACTAACCTATTAACTCTGTGCCAAGTGCCAGTTTCTGTTTTTTCGTGTTTTTGGCCCATTTTCAGACGGAGTCCAAATGGAATGAAACTTTGCGATGATTTTTTTGGACCAAAAGAGACCCCTGAAGCTTTGGAAGAAGGCCAGATGGGCCACGAGGGAGTCACACGCCCTCACACCGCCACCACCCCCCCCCCCCGATGGTGGCGAGCAGGCTTCTGACCTCCTCGTGGGCCCAACTGACGCAATTCCACCGCCATAAATTCCTATAAATTCAGAAACCTCCAGAAAGAAACCTAGATCGGGAGTTCCACCGCCGCAAGCCTCTGTAGCCACCAAAAACCAGTCTAGAGCCCGTTCTGGCACCCTGCCGGAGGGGGAATCCATCTCCGGTGTCCATCTTCATCATCCGAGCGATCTCCACGACGAGGAGGGAGTAGTTCTCCCTCGGGGCTGATGGTATGTACCCGTAGCTATGTGTTTGATCTCTCTCTCTCGTGTTCTTGAGATGTCTTGATCTCGATGTACCATGGGCTTTGCTACTATAATTGGATCTTATGATGTTCTTCCCCCTCTCCTTCTTGTAATGAATTGAGTTTCCCCTTTGGAGTTATCTTATCAGATTGAGTCTTTGAGAACACTTGATGTATGTCTTGCACGTGTCTATCTGCTGTGATCAACTTGCGGGTTTGTGACAATTGGGAACCTATGCATATGGGTTGGCACACGTGGATTCATGTGAGTACTTGATGTATGTTTTGGTGATCAACTTGCGGGTTCGTGACATTGGGAACCTATGCATAGGGGTTGGCACACGTTTTGACTCTCTGGTAGAAACTTTGGGGCACTCTTTGAAGTTCTATGTGTTGGTTGAATAGATGATTCTGAGATTATGTGATGCATATGGTATAATCATGCCCACGGATAATTGAGGTGACAATGGAGTATCTAGGTGACATTAGGGTCTTGGTTGATATGTATCTTAATGTGTTATTCTAGTACGAACTCTATGATAGATCGATCAGAAAGAATAACTTTGTGGTGGTTTCGTACCCGACAATAATCTCTTCGTTTTTTCCCCGCTATTAGTGACTTTGGAGTGACTCTTTGTTGCATGTTGAGGGCTAGTTATATGCTCCAATTATGTTATCATTGTTGAGAGAACTTCACTAGTGAAAGTATGAACCCTAGGCCTTGTTTCCACGCATTTCAATACCGTTCGTGCTCACTTTTGCCATTTGTTACCTTGCTGTTTTTGTAATTTCAGATTACAAAAACCTCTATCTACCATCCATATTGCACTTGTATCACCATCTCTTAGCCGAACTAGTGCACCTATGCAACTTACCATTGTATTAGGTGTGTTGGGGACACAAGAGACTCGTTGTTATTTGGTTGCAGGGTTGCTTGAGAGAGACCATCTTCATCCTACGCCTCCCGCAGATTGATAAACCTTAGGTCACCCACTTGAGGGAAAATTGCTGCTGTCCTACAACCCTCTGCACTTGGAGGCCCAAAAACGTCTACAAGGAGAAGGTCGCGTAGTAGACATCAAGCGCTTGAATGTATATCTTTAGACCTTGCAATCGAATCTTTTTGTTTCTTGTTCTTTCGCTACAAAACTACAAAAAAAGGAATTGAGGATGCCTCATATGCTCCATCTTTTCAATGTCTTTCGTGAGCATGATGGGAAGGAAAATCGTGCTCAAGTCTTGAAAGAAGAATTACATAGAATGCTTGGCATAGAATATGTGAATGATGAGCATGATTGTAATGTTGTTAGCACAAATTCTTTGAATACCCATGATGCTAATGATATGCAAAGCCACAAGCTTGGGATGCTATATTTGATGAAGATGATCTTTTTAGTTCTTCCACTTTGATTGATCAAAATAATTTTGATGAAAGCATGCCCCCTATCTATGATGATTATTGTCAGGATACTTATGCTTTGAAGAAGAGGGATGATAAAACTTGTCATACCATCGAGAACCCCTTTGCTAAACCTTGCTTTTTCATTGTGGACACAATTTGTAGTGCTCAAGTCTTTTACGATACTCCCACTACTATTCTTGAGAATAGATTTCCTATTGTGGAGAGTAGTAAAATTTCTATGCTTGTAGATCATGAAAAGAATGCCTTAGGTGTTGGTTATATTGTTGAATTCATTCATGATGCTACTATAAATTACTATGAGAGAGTATCATATACTTCTACTTATTGCAATAGTATCAAGCTTCCTCTCCATATGTTGAAATTTTTGAAGCTATGCTCGTTTTTCCTTCCTATGCTAGTTGATTCTTGCTCCAATAAATTGTTTGATCACAAAATCCCTATTCATAGGAAGTGGGTTAGACTTAAATGTGCTAGCCATTTGCTCCATGATGCTCTTGTTGTGTTTCAATCCTTACCTTTTATGTGAGCATCATTGAAATCAATGCCTAGCTAAGGGCGTTAAACGATAGCGCTTGTTGGGAGGCAACCCAACGAATCTATCCTTTTTCTTTCTGTTTTGTGTTTTCCACACTTTCATAATTCTGTTATGATTGTGTTTTTTGTGTTTCTTTTTGCGTTTGTGCCAAGCAAAACCGTTAATGTTAGTCTCGGTGATGATTGTTTGATCATGCTGGAAAAAGACACAAACTTTCTGCTCACGAAAAGAATTTTTATTTTTAAACTGTAAAAGATTTTGAGTTGATTCTTTTTGCTGCTGATTTATATGCAATTGATTCAGACTTTAGTAATTTTTCAGGTTTGTTGAAGTACAGAACTATACAAAATATACAGATTGCTACAGACTGGTCTGCTGTTAACAGATTCTGTTTTTGTTGTGTTGGTTGCTTATTTTGATGAAACTATGGATAGTATCGGGGGGTATTATCCATGGAAGATTGAAAGTACAGTAACCCAACATCAGAACAAGTAGAATTTAAGTTTTCTACAGTACCTAAGGAAGTGGTGGTTTTCTTTCTTGTACTAATGTTATCATGAGTTTCTGTTTAAGTTTCGTGTTGTGAAGTTTTCAAGTTTTGGGTGAAGTTCTTATGGACAAAGAGATAAAGAGTGGCAAGAGCTAAAGCTTGGGGCTTACCAAGGCACCCGGATGTCGTAAAAGCCTAAGCTTGGGGATTCCCCGGGAAGGCATCCCCACTTTCGTCTTCAATCCATCGGTAACGTTACTTGGGGCTATATTTTTATTCACGACATGTTATGTGTTTTGCTTGGAGCGTCTTGTATCGTAGGAGTCTTTTATTTTTTTTGTGTCACAATAATCCTTGCAGCACACCTAGAGAGAGATACATGCACTCACCGTGATTTTAGTCGAGCTTCACATATATCCTTTGGTAGACAATTCAGCTCACATGTGCTTCACTTATATCTTTTGAGCTAGTTGCTTTTGCTCTATGTGCTTCACTTATATCTTTTAGAGCGCAGCGGTGCGTGGCTTGGTAGTTGATCTATGCTTTGAAAGTAGTCTCAAAAGGGGTAGTTATCCAAAGGGATATGAAAGTTCCACCTTCATGTGCATTGAATAGTTAGAGAAGTTTGATTCATCTCAATTAGTTTTGAGTTGTGGTTGTGGTAATATTGAAGTTATATTAGTATGGTGTTGTGGATCTAGAAATACTTGTGTTGAAGTTAGTGATTCCCGTAGCATGCACGTATAGTGAACCGCTATGTGATGAAGTATGAGCATGATTAGTCTTTTGATTTTCATGCTTTGTGTGGCGGTCGGGATCGCGCGATGGTTTATACCTACCAACCCTTCCCCTAGGAGTATGTGTTGAATGCTTTGTTTCGATTACTAATAAAACTTTTGCAACAAGTATATGAGTTCTTCATGACTAATGTTGAGTCCATGGTTTAGATTCACTTTCACCTACCACCATTACTATCTTCTTAGTGCCGTGCAATTTTCGCCGGTGCACAAAACCCACCATTAGCCTCCCTCAAAACAGCCACCATACCTACCTATTATGACTTTTTCAAAGTCATTCCGAGATATATTGCCATGCAACTACCACCATGACATGTGCCACCACGTCTACATTGCCATTGCATTATTGTAAGATAGCTAGCAAGATGTTTCCATTAATGTCTATGCCATGCTAGATCATTGTCACGGTACACTACCGAAGGCATTCCATATAGAGTCATCGTTGCTCTAAGTTTTGAGTTGAAAGTGTGATGATCATCATTAATGGAGCATTGTCCCATGTGAGAAAATAAAAGAGGCCAAAGAAGCCCACCAAAATTAAAAAAACAAAAAAAAGAGGCCAGAGAGCCCACAAAAAAATGAGAGAAAGAGAGAGAAGGGACAATGCTACCACTTTTTCCACAATTGTGCATATTAAGCACCATGATCTTCATGATTGAGACTCTCTCGTTTTGTCACCACCATATAGCTAGTGGGAAACTTTCATTATATAACTTGGCTTGTATATTCCAATGATAGGCTTCCTCAAAATTGCCTTAGGTCTTCCTGAGCAAGCAAGTTGGATGCACACCCACTAGTTTTCTTTAAGAGCTTTCACATACTCTTAGCTCTAGTGCATCATTTGCATGGCAATCCCTACTCATTCACATTGATATCTATTGATGAGCATCTCCACAGCTTATTGATATGCCTAGTTAATGTGATCATTTTCTCCTTTTTCGTCTTGCAACCTCCACCACACTCCACACCACTTATAGTGCTAAAACCAAGGCTCACGCTCATGTACTGCGTGAGAGTTGAAAAGGTTTGAGAAAGTAAAGGTGTGAAACAATTACTTGGCCAATACCGGGGTTGTGCATGATTTAAATTCGTTGTGCAAGGATGATAGAGCATAGCCAGACTATATGATTTTGTAGGGATAACTTTCTTTTGGCCTTGCTATTTTGAAAGTTCATGATTACCTTGCTAGTTTGCTTGAAGTATTATCGTCTCCACATCAATAGCAAACTATTGTTTGAATCTAAGGGATTTGAACATTCACGTCACATAAGAGGAGTTACAAAGGACATCTATGCTAGGTAGCATGCAACATCAAAAATTCGTTCTTTATCACTTCCCTACTCGAGGATGAGCATGAGTTAAGCTTGGGGATGCTTGATACGTCTCCAACGTATCTATAATTTTTGATGGTTCCATGCTATTATCTTGTCAACATTGGATGTTTTATATGCATGAATATGCTATTTTATATCTTTTTTGGGAGTAACCTATTAACTCAGTGCCAAGTGCGAGTTTTTGTTTTTTTCGTGTTTTTGGCCCATTTTCAGACGGAGTGCAAATGGAATGAAACTTTACGATGATTTTTTTGGACCAAAAGAGACCCACGAAGCTTTGAAAGAAGCCCAGATGGGCCACGAGGGAGTCACAAGCCCTCACGCCGCCACCACCCCCACCGATGGTGGCGAGCAGGCTTGTGACCTCCTCGTGGGCCCAACTGATGCAATTCCACCGCCATAAATTCCTATAAATTCAGAAACCTCCATAAAGAAACCTAGATCGGGAGTTCCGCCGCCGCAAGCCTCTGTAGCCACCAAAAACCAATCTGGATCCGGTTCTAGCACCCTGTCGGAGGGGGAATCCATCTCCGGTGGCCATCTTCATCATCCCGGCGATCTCCATGACGAGGAGGGAGTAGTTCTCCCTCGGGGATGAGGGTATGTACCTGTAGCTATGTGTTTGATCTCTCTCTCGTGTTCTTGAGATGTCTTGATCTCGATGTACCATGGGCTTTGCTACTTTAGTTGGATCTTATGATGTTCTTCCCCCTCTCCTTCTTGTAATGAATTGAGTTCCCCTTTGGAGTTATCTTATTGGATTGAGTCTTTGAGAACACTTGATGTATGTCTTGCACGTGTCTATCTGTTGTGATCAACTTGCGGGTTTGTTACAATTGGGAACCTATGCATATGGGTTGGCACACGTGGATTCAAGTGAGTACTTGATGTATGTTTTGGTGATCAACTTGCGGGTTCGTGACATTGGGAACCTATGCACAGGGGTTGGCACACGTTTTGACTCTCTGGTAGAAACTTTGGGGCACTCTTTGAAGTTCTATGTGTTGGTTGAATAGATGATTCTGAGATTATGTCATGCATATCGTATAATCATGCCCACGGATACTTGAGGTGACAATGGAGTATCTAGGTGACATTAGGGTCTTGGTTGATATGTATCTTAAGGTGTTATTCTAGTACGAACTCTATGATAGATCGATGAGAAAGAATAACTTTGTGGTGGTTTCGTACCCGACAATAATCTCTTCGTTTGTTCCCCGCTATTAGTGACTTTGGAGTGACTCTTTGTTGCATGTTGAGCGCTAGTTATATGATCCAATTATGTTATCATTGTTGAGCGAACTTCACTAGTGAAAGTATGAACCCTAGGCCTTGTTTCCACGCATTGCAATACCGTTCGTGCTCACTTTTACCATTTGTTACCTTGCTGTTTTTGTAATTTCAGATTACAAAAACCTATATCTACCATCCATATTGCACTTGTATCACCATCTCTTTGACGAACTAGTGCACCTATACAACTTATCATTGTATTAGGTGTGTTGGGGACACAAGAGACTCAGTGTTATTTGGTTGCAGGGTGGCTTGAGAGAGACGATCTTCATCCTACGCCTCCCGCGGATTGATAAACCTTAGGTCACCCACTTGAGGGAAAATTGCTACTGTCCTACAACCCTCTGCACTTGGAGACCCAACAACGTCTACAAGGAGAAGGTTGCGTAGTAGACATCAGGGGCGCACTTCCTCGTCGGCTTTGCGTTGCCGGTGAGTGGCTTCTTTTGGCGTTTCCTGGCGTACTACGGACTCCAGGCGCACCATCTGAGGGTTAACGCCATCCTACACATCGCCTGCTTCGTCACCCTGTGCGAGGGCTACCTGGGCCTTTGCCCCTTCTCCTCCTTCTTCCGGCATTTCTTCAACTTTCGCGCTCAAAATCACATGAACAATGGCACGCCGTACTCCTACGGTGGGGTGGTAGTTTACCGACGGGAGGGACCGTTGTTCCCTAGGATCATCTTCAAGGAGTCCTGCAAGACATGGAAGCGGACGTTCTTCTACTTCCGCTACCTCGACGAGGACCGTGACTGGGTCGGCCTCGAGCCCTTCACCGACCAACCGGCCAATGAGCGGAACTTGAAGATCGAGCCCGACTTCCCCGAGATGCGGGCAATGGTGAACCTGGTGGAAAGCTTCATCAGAGCCGGCCTGACGGGTCCAGACATGATTGGCGCCTTCACCCTATGCCGGGTGGCGCCTCTGAAGGCGCGGGCGCACCGGATCTACCATATGGGCGGCCATAGGGACCCGTGCCGACTGTCGACGGTGGTGCTGCCATCGCGCAAGGTGGCCACGCACGTGAACAGCATCACCATCTTCCAGCTGGACGAGGACCGCTGGCAGTTTGGCGTGGCACCGTCTAGACGATCCAACCCGGCGCCGTAGGTAAGTTGTTGGCCGCCTGCCACCGCTTTTTTCCTTTCTGATATATAATCTCTCACGTGAGACCGCATCCGTCCTCAACTCTTCACCCGGTAGACCACCCCAGACGGCCCGCGCCCCGTAAGTGTTCCGCTCAGACCGCTCGGAGTCCTACTCCACCGACTTTGAGACGGACAACGAGAGACCTACCGCCCCCGAGAACTCAGATGTGTCGATGGCCATGGGGGGGCCTGGAGGCGAGAGCGACGAGGAGGAGCCGGCTAGCGACCCTACTGACGAGGCACAGTTGGCCCACTGCGGCCCCGAGGGGCCCAGGGACTGGAAGGACGATGACAACGACGATGCACTTGTGGTGCTGGACGAGGCTCCGCCCTTCATGGTGCCACCCCACGGCCGTCGCCGAGCATGGGGCGAGGATGCACCAATTGTGAGCCGGCTGATGATTACCTAGCCGGCTCATCGACAGACGGCAGAGGAGCGCCACCGCGACAAGTGACCGGATGGTGGCTCGGTCGGCAGCCCGGTGGCGCAGAAGGCACGGTCGTCCGTCATATCGTCGGGTGCCAACCCACCACCACGCAGGCGGCTAAAGCGCGGAGGCTGCCAGCTTCCTCTCGAATACGAGTAAATGCTCCATTGAGGCTCGTGCCTTCGTATTTTTTCTTTCTGGTGGCCTCTTGGCCTCTGAACTCATGTTCTCTTCCTTTCTCTTTGCATAGCTGCCGTTGAGCTTCCTGACGCGGAGGAGTCGGTTCTCGAGGACGCTACGCGGATCGCTCTGGCCGCCGAGCACACCCAAACGACGCGGCTCGAGCGGGGGCGCCGCGTGAGGAAGGCCACCTCGGGTGCGAGAGCTAGGGCTAGTGGCCCCTTGTGCGAGGCCAGGGAAGATGTCGCGCCATCGGTGCCGCCTACGGCCCCTTCGACCAGGCCCCCTCCTGTGCTGGCTGGCGCACACGCCGAACCGTTGCTAATGGTGACGCCTTCGCTGGCTGCTGAGCCAGCGTCGACTCCGCCGGCTATCGAGTCGGTCATGATGGAGAACGCCGCCATGGCCACAGATGAGACAACCCACGCCGCGTCTGGCAATGGGCCGCGAGCCGGATCGACCCCTGAGGCACCAAGCGACGATGACCGAGCCATCGTCGTGACGGGACGGCGCCAACGTCGAGCACGCCGGCTGGCGGTAGCCGGCCGCGGTCGTTGTCGATGGTGACGGCCGCGTGGGCGCTGCTTCTTCGCGCCCTTTCTGAGGCTGGAACGGGGTCCTCAGCGCCCGTGCAAGTGGCCAGCACACTCCTTCGGTGCCAGAAGGACATGGTCAACCTCGCCAAGACCACGACGGCCGGCCTCAAGGCCCTGGACCAGGTGCTCGGGGTAAGTTCCTTCGCTTTAATCTATTTCTTCTGTTGTCTTGTCAATGGGTGCGTGCGAGTATACCCACTGGGTGTAGTTCCCGAGATTTGGGACGGCTGCGCGGCTCTGTGGCAGCCGGGCCAAATCTTACTCTCTTCATTTCTTCTTTCAGCTCCAGCGGTCTAGCGCGACGCGATCTTCCAGTATGCGATCCACGTCGGCCGCCTCTCCAAGGCCAGCTACCGCCAAGCTCGGGAGGAGCTTACGGCTCAGACGAACGAGCTGACGGCTGTGAAAGCCGAGCTGGAGGCGTCAAAAGGTAACCTCTCTTACTTTTGGAGGGTGCGTGCGAGCGCACCCACTGTGTGTAGTCCCTGAGATTCTTGCCGGCTGCGCAGCTTCGTAGCAGCCGGGCCAAATCTCTATTTTCTTTCCTTTGTAGTCTAATGCTTGTTTGTTGTCCAGCAGCAGCCGCGTCCTCCACCGAGCTCGAGTGGCTGTGCAAGTCCCTTGAGGCGGTCCAGGTAAGCTTGACAAGATCGCTCGTGAGCACGACCGGCTGGTCCAGGAGCTGGCGATGCAGACGGCGGAGGTGACGCGGCTCAACGGTGCTCTGCAGGTGGGCGAGGCGGAGAAGGAGAAAACACTACAGGCTCCCTCGAAGAGCGATGAGGCTGCCACGGCGCTTCGGGAAGAGGTGCCTCGGCTCGGCGAGCTCAGGCAGGCAGCCGATCGGCGGGCGAACAGCGTAGTCAGCCTCGTTGCTGGTAAGTCCTTTTAATCCTCAGCCGGCTTGAATTTTGCGCTTTAACTTGTCTTATTTCTTTTCGTGGGGCCGCCCACTTTCCTGAGACTCAGGCGCGCGCCGAACGCGCGGTGACGGCCCTCCGGGTAGAGCAGAACCGAGCCGGTGCTGAAGTTGGCAAAGGGTCCATCTCGGCCGAGCCCACTGCAGCCGACGCCCTTGCTGTCGAAGGCGGAGCGTCTACGTCCTTTGCTCCAGAGGTGCCACCACCCGAAGGTGCCGGCTGGACCAGGAGGCAGCGGTGCCATAGCCGGCCTTATTTTACCTGCTTTATTTTCTTTGCACTCTTTGAACTGTTAAGAACAAGCCCACCCATTGGGGGTGTATTGTATCCGTACTGCTGGCCATGGGCCCTTATCTTATTTATGCATGTTTTTAATTTATCTATCTGTCGTCTGCCCTTTGGCTCGTCGTCGTCTCTTGTTTGAATTTCTCTTCCTATCCGCCCCGCTCCTTGGCCTTTTTTTCCTCACGGCCAGCCGACTGGCGGACTAGAGCCGAACAAAGGAGTGCGCTGCCGGAGTCGGGGCGCTAGTACTTCCAAATTTTCACAAGTTAGAATCTGAGTCCATCTGGGCAGACGGTCGAACGATCCCGCCCTTGGTCAAGTTTTCCCCATAGGCCCCGCCTCACTTTGCTTTTGCGCCTGCCGGCCTGACAGCCACGTTGTGGTGTGTAGCCGGCTAGGGTTAGGCCGTTCAGGAGGAGGACGTATAGTACTTCGTTGATTTAGGGGCGAGGGTTGGGCGAGCCGGCAGTCCCCGGGTCGGCTCGGCCAACCCGGGGGCAGCCGCTACGGAAACAAAAGTACGCAATGCCTTGCGATAAAACGACAGTCCCCAAGTCCTGCTCTGGTGTGTTGGCTTCTTTATTTATTGAAAGTAGTACAGATACATGCGTGCATACTTCAGCTGTAAAATGGACATATGAGTTGTGCATTCTGTGGCCTCTCCGACTCGGAGCTGGAGGCGTCCTTCTTGTTCTTGATGGCCTTTCGGGCGTCGACCAGATAGAAAGCATTGTTGCTTAAGGCCTTGCTGATGATAAAGGGGCCCTCCCATGGGGCGGATAGCTTGTGCTGGCCGGCTGTCTGGAAGAGAGTGGCTTGACCCGCCAGCTGTGGTAGTGGCGTAGAGCGTACTGGTAAATAGCTGCTCTAGAAAGCGGCAGCTCGCGTGCCTCTTCGAGGAGATCTACACCATCTTCCCTGGCCTCCTTGGCGTCCTCCTCAGTGTATAGGGTTTCCTGAGGCGAATCAAACTCGACGTCGGTGGGGATGATCGCCTCAGCCTCATACACTAAGAAGAATGGCGTATAACCTGTTTATCCGTTCGGCGTTGTGCGCAGACTCCATAGCACAGCCGGCAGCTCCTTGATGCAGGCGCCAACCGAGCGCTCCAGTGGCTCGACCAGCCTGGGCTTCTAGCCGGCCAAGATGAGGTCGTTTGCCCGCTCCTCCTGGCCATTCGACCGCGGGTGGGGGACGGACGCAAGGTCCAGCCGGATACCTTGTGTGCTGCAGTAGCGGGCGAGGGCGCCCTTGGCGAAGTTCGTATCATTGTCGCTGATGATGTTTTTTGGTAGACCGTAGTGGACGGCCATGTCCTTGATTGATGTGACGCCGTTGGGCCGTCCAGCTTCTTGATCAGCCTCGCCTCGATCCACTTCGTAAATTTGTCAACGGCCACCAAGAGGTGCGTCATGCCGTCCCTGGCAGTTCTGAACGGACCCACAATGTCCAGACCCCAGACGACGAATGACCATGTGATGGGGATGGTCTGCAGGGATGCAGCCGGCTGGTGGCTGCGCGCTTTGACGCATTGGCAGCCCTTGCACTTGTCCACCAGCGTCTTGGCCTCCTTGAGGGCAGTCGGTGAGTAGAACCCGTGGTGGAACGCCTTGGCCACGAGGGAGCGAGAGGCAGCGTGGTGACCACACTCGCCCTGATGGATGTTTAGAAGGATCTCGTAGCCCTTTTCTGCCTCGACGCAACACTGGGAAACTCCAAACACGCTGCACTTGCTGAGCTCGTTGTTGATGACAGTGTAAGCGCCGACTCGTATTCGGATTTTTTAGGCTTCGACCTCGTGAGTCGGCCGAATGCCGCCCTCGAGGAAGTCAAGGATAGGTTGTCCCCAGGATGGCGTTCTGGCCACGGTGAGCACAGCCACCGCTATTGGATCTTCTGGGTTGGGGGCAGCAAGAGGCTGACCGGCTGCTGCGGCCCATGAGTCGGGCGGGAGGGACCCTTGGAGGCGGTGCATCCCCCGGGCCACCAGAAGGCGTCGGCTGGAGAACTGCCGGAAGCGAGCCGGCTGGGGCAGGCGGCTGGGAGCCGGCAGCCCCCGGGCCGGACTTGGCTGCCCCCGGGCCGGTCTTGGCAGTCCCCTAGGCCAGCGACGCAGCCCCTAGGACTGGTGGCGCAGCCCTAGGGTCTGCTGGGATGAAGATGGACTCCGACTCTAGAGAAGGTGTGATGGAGGGCTTGTGCAAATGCTCCAGGGACACGCCGGCTGGCATGGACTGTCGCGTGGAGCCGATTTTCGCCAGTGTATCGGCCGCTTCATTGCCGGCTCGGGGGATGTGATGGAACTCACAGCCCTCAAAGCCTCCGGTCTGCTGCTGGACTAGAAAGCGGTAGCTCGCCATGTTGGCGTCTCTGGCGTCCCATTCGCCAGTGACCTGCTGCACCACCAGATCGGAGTCACCGAAGCAGAGGATGCGCTGGACGCCGATCTCCTTGGCTAGCCGGAGGCCTTGTAGGAGTGCTTCATACTCCGCCACATTGTTGGATGCAACAAAGTGTATCTGCAGGATGTACTGCAGCCGGTCTCCCTTTGGAGAGGATAGGACGATGCCGGCTCCCAGGCCGGTGCGCATCTTTGAGCCGTCGAAGTGCATGGGCCAATGGGTTGAGTCAGGAGGCGGCGGCAGGTACTATGTCTCCGCCCAGTCGACGAGGAAGTCCGCCAAGGCCTGCGACTTGATGGCGGTGCATGATTCATACCGGATGTCATGGTCGGCCATCTCGAGTGTCCACTTGGCTATGCGGCCAGCAGCATCTCTGTTGACCATGATCTCCCTGAGGGTAGCAGTGCTAACCAACATCACAGTGTGTTCCTGGAAGTAGTGCTTGAGCTTCCAGGCCTCCAGGAACAAACCATAGCACATCTTCTGATAATGCGGGTAGTTTTGCTTGGATACTGACAACACTTCGCTCACGTAGTAGGCCGGTCGTTGGACCGAGTGCGCTCGGCCTGGCTCCAAGCGCTCGACGGACATGACGATGCTTCCCACGTGGCTAGTCACCGTAATGTAGAGCAGCATCGGCTCTCTGTCAGCCGGCGTGGCCAACACCGGCGTAATGCGAAGAGCGCGCTTGAGGTCGCGCGGGGTGTCATCGGCCTCGTCGCTGCAGACGAAGCCGTTTGCCTTCTTTAGTAGGCGGTAGAGTGGGAGGGCCTTCTCTCCCAGCCGCCTGATGAACCGACTGAGGGAGGCTAGGCAGCCGGTGACCTTCTAGACCTCAGCCAGGTTGGCTGACTTGGCCATCCGCTCGATAGACTGGATCTTCTCCGGGTTGGCATCGATCCCTCGCTCAGAGATGACGAAACCAAGGAGCCGGCCGGCTGGCATGCCGAGCACGCACTTCTCCGGCTTCAACCGGATCAAAAACTCACGCACGCTCGCTAACTTCTCCTTCAGACTGTCCAGGAGGGTGCGGGTCTCCTTTGTCTTGACCATAACGTCGTCCACGTAGACGTGTACGTTGCGGCCGAGCTGCGTGTGGAGGCATCGCTGAATACTGCGTTGGAACATTGCATCGGCGTTTTTCAGCCCGAACGTCATGGTGATGTAGCAAAACGCCCCGAAGGGTGTGATGAAAGCTGTTTTCGACCAGTTGGTCGGGTTGAGCTTGATCTGGTGGTAGCCTGGGTAGGTGTCCAGGAAGGACAACAGCTCGCAGCCGGCCGTCGAGTCGATCACTTGATCGATACGGGCAAAGCGAATGGATCCTTGGGGTATGCCTTGTTCAGGCTCGTGTAATTGATACACATGCGCGAAGTTTTGTTTTTCTTTATCGCCAAGACGGGGTTCGACAACCAGTCCGGGTGAAAGACTTCCATGATGAAGCCGGCTGCTAATAGCCGGGAGACTTCTTCACCAATGGTTTTCCTCTTTGCCTCTGAGAAACGGCGCATGGGTTGCCTGACCGGTTTTGTGTATGGTCGGACGTGGAGGAAATACTCGGCCAACTGCCTCTGGACACCCGGCATGTCTTTGGGGGACCATGCGAACATATCCCGATTCTCATGGAGAAAGTCGACGAGCTCACTTTCCTATTTGCTGCTAAGGCCGTCCCCCACCAAGATGTACTTGCCGGTGAGATCAGCCGGGTCTAGAGGGATCCTCTTGGTGTTCTTGCTAGTGGCCCGCTAGAACTAGGCCTCCGCAGCCAGCTGCTTCAGCTTGGGCTCGGTGACGGCAGGCGGCTCGCGGGCGAGGGCCACGGCCCAGTCGAGCTGTCGCCGCTCCTCGGTGATGAGGAGCGACTCAGCCAACTTGGAGCCGGCTCGAGCACACTCAACTAATTTCTTGTAATCGCCCGAGACGGTGATGATCCTGCGCGGGCCTAGCAACTTCATCTTCAAGTAGGCGTATTGGGGCACCGCTTCATGCCGATCGACGAGCAGGAGAGGCCGGGGACGATGCCGTGGAACACCGTTCGGGTAGGCTCAAGCTCAGACTCGACGATGCCGAGCTTCTCCATCGAGTCGTGGTAGAGGATGTTGATGTTGCTACTACCAGCGACGAGTGCCCGCGTGAAGCGGCACGTGCTCCACTGGGAGATGAAGGTGGGATCCAGAACCAACACGTAGCCGCCTGGTGTGGGCATCACAGCCGGATGGTCTTCGCGGCCCCACGTGACCGTCTTGTCCGACCAGTGCATGTACTAGGGGACCGGCGGGACGATGACGTTCACCTCTTGTGTTCGCTGGCGCCAACTGTGCTTGTCATCCGGCTCGCTGGTGAAGACGACATAGGTGGCGTCCTGCTGAGGGAACGCATCGCGTTCCCCGCCGGCTGCGTGCCTGGGAGGCGGCGAAGGAGGCGGAGGCGCAGCCGGCAAGGCCTCGCCGTGAGAGATCTTGGTGAACCAGCTGCATTGCCGGGCAATGTGCGTAGCCGGCTTGGCTCCGCTGTGGAACATGCAGGGTCCGTCGAGCATAACCTCGAAGCAGTACTTGGCCTGCCATGGCTGCTTGCCTTCGTTGGTACGCTGGCGCCCTCTCGACCCGGACTATCGGCGAGCCGGCCTTCTTCGACAGCCGCTACCTATCGAGAATCCCGACGAGTGTCTGACTGGTCGGCCTTGCGCTTGCCTTTATCTGGCTGGGATCGGCCGGCTCCCGGAGTAGCGGCTGGCTTGGGCACCGTTGGCTTCCCGACCGTGTCGACGAGTACGGGGAGCTTCACGGAAGACTCGGCCATGACGTACTGGTCGACGACGGCCATCAGCTGCGTGAGGGTAGAGGGTTCTCGGCGCATGAGCTTGTGCTTGAGTAGGGTGCCATCTCAGCACCTGTCAATGAAGTACTGGATGGCTTGCACTTCATGGACGCCCTCACAAGAGTTGCGGAGCTCGTTCCACCTCGTGAGGTGGTCGCGGAGCTGCTCGTCCGGGCCCTGGATGTATAGGGCGAGGTGTCGAGGTCAGCTTGGGCGACCTACGTGCCAGTGAAGTTCCGGACGAACGCCTCCTAGAAGTCGAGCCACCCGTTGACGCTGCCAGCCGGCAGGCTATTAAGCCAGGTGCATGCCGAGCTGAGCCGGGCAGCATGACGGCCGCGTAGCGCACCGCCACACGCTTGTTGCCGCCAGCGATGCCAACTGCGGTGGTGTAATCGATGAGCTAGTCTTCGGGCTTGGTGGAGCTGTTGTACTAGGGGGTGTCGCGGGCCAAGGTGAAACCTTTGGGGAAGGCCTCGGTGAGGATGCGCGGCCCGAAGCACGACGGGCCGACAGTCCCTTCTTCCTCCGCCGCGCGCATCTTGACCATGCGGCCCACCTTGAGGAGTGCATCTTGGTCATGCAGCTGGCGACCGCCAATGCGCTCGCCTACCGGGCCTCGTGGTCCTTCCTCGCGCTTGCCGGACCGATCCGACTGGCGATCTCCTTGACCGCCCTGGCTGTTGACAGCCGGTGGGCTGCGATCCAGTCGGCCATGGCTTCTAGTCTGCTGGCTGCTGCGGTGGTTCTGTTTGTTGCCAGGCAAAGATGCCTGGTCTTTCTCCCGCCATCCGACTATGGGCACGCCGACGTTGTCGCGAGTCCTGGAGCGAGAAATGGACGGCACTGCCTGCGCTTGCTGCATGTTGGCCGCCTCGATGAGAAGACAGATGAGGTCTACCTACAACTCGCGAGCTGAACCCTCGAGCTCGCTCACCTTGGCGATTGCGGCGTGTGCCGCCCGCATGTTTTGGACGGGGGTATCATAGAGGGGACGGCCGCCTGCCAGCTCCTGGCCGACGATGCCCCCACGACGTCTCACAAAGGCGATCCGACTCGGCCCAGGGTTTGCCGGCGTGATGCAGTGGGAGGCGGTGAACTCTCGCCGCACGACCTTGAAGTCACGCTGGGTTGCCTCCAGCGCCTCCGCCTCACAAAGTAGCTCCCGGGGGTGCTTGTCGATCTCTTGGTAGGCGACCACTGGGTCGGCCGCCTGCGGCACAGGGCCGTGGAGTGACTCCACGGTCACATGGATCGGATTCCGATGGCCTGAGGCCCCAGCTACCGAAGCAGTAGTGAGCACCTCAACACGACGGCAGAGGTCGTCGATGTCGCTGGAGAGGCTGCTGCCGCCTCCCGGTGGTAGCGCATCGTCGTTGGCCACGTTAGCGGGGTAGTGCTCCGCCACCATCGCAACGTAGACACGGTGCAAGCTGAACGAGATGATGGAGCCGTCGACGGGGAAGGTCGGGTCCTCCAGGCGAGGGGCGGTGTCGTTGACTCAGTCGAACGCGTCGTAGCGCATGACAAAGTCGTGTGCCACACGCTCACCAGAAGCAGTGTGGGGTCCCTCCCGGAACGTCACTCTGGCCGGCACCGAGGTGGGCGCCAACTGTCGTCGTATTTCCGAGACAGATGCCATAGGGTGGCTTATCTCATAGTTTGGGGCCGATGGGCTCCGGCGGTGTCTTGGAATGGGTTTGGGAGCAAGACACATGACACCGGTGTTACCAGGTTGAGGGCCCTCCGGTGAGGTAATACCCCTATGTCTTGTCTGTGTGACTATATGGGGTCACAGTACAATGTTGCTCCTGGAGCTGTATCGGTGTAGTATACGTGTGTGCTAATGCAAAGGGAATTAGTCCCTCTCTCGGAGGGCTGGGGTGAGGCTTTATAGTGCAGCCAGAGGGGTACAATGTTTAGGATAAGATCGCCTCTGGGACCTGGCCGTTAGCCTCTAGCCGGCCTGGGGGGACCCACCGGCTGCCGGGTCTTCTTGTAGGACCCGCTCGCGTGCACCGCGAGCGGTTCATGTGGGGAGTTGCCATGACGCGTGCACATGAGGTACGAGGGCTACAGAGCCACGCCGTCTAGCCAGCGTCGGGGTCGTCTAGGGCCCCTGTAGCCATGCTGGCCATTATCCTGCTATGCCCCTAGCCTGTGCCAGGGGTACTGTAGCCATGCGGTGTTGTCTTGTGGGCGTACCGTTGTACGACTCGATGGGACGGGGCAGTCCGGACGGCTGGCTACTGGCCAGCCTGCCGGCCGTACTGCATCCAACCACTTCAGAGTAGGGCCGGCTACCGCTAGCCGGTCGTACATATGACTTGAGGGGACCGACTACCTCCACCCGGTCATCTGGATGGGCCAGTTGTCGCCAGCCGGTCCGGGGGGCAGGCGGCCCCCTAATTGTCTTGGAGAGTGATATTATCTGCCTTTGGTACCCCCGGATAGTATCCCCGACATAAATAGAAGAAGAAGGAGGAGGAGGAGGAGAAGACTAGAAGAAGGAGCAGAAAAAGAAGAAGAAGGAGAAGATGATTACTTATCTTATTTTGAGCTTATTATCTCGTTTTGGAGGAAGATACGCTAAGTTATGAGCTAACCAATGTTCTTGTGCTATTTTTGACCTAACTAAGCTAATTATCTCATAGATGAACTAAATAAGCTAATTATGTCATTTTGGAGGATAATTAGCTAAGTACGTCATTATGGAGAATAAAACTAGAATGATAAGGAGGAGGAGGAGGAGAAGACTAGAAGAAGGAGGAGAAAAAGAAGAAGAAGGAGAAGAAGAAGGTGACGATGATTGCTTATCTTATTTTGAGCTTATTATGTCATTATGGAGGAAGATACGCTAAGTTATGAGCTAACCAAGTGTGACATCCCCGGCTTATGCTACAATGATCGTTGTAATTAAGCTATAGTGATGACCATGATCAATGCCTAATCATTTTGCTAAACAATGCTTGATCACTTTAAACTTCATATCTCATTTCAACTTTCAATTGAAATTCAAAATTCAATTAATAAGTTAAATAAATATTTTGTCAAACACGAAAGCAAAAAATCATGCATAGGTTACAAATAATTCCTAAGTATTTCTAAAATTGAAACCAAAATTTTAGGGTATCCTTTCATGCCTCAAAACAATTAAAACTAGGGCCCAAAAAGTTATTAAATGCCCTATTGGATTTTACCGTATTTAATTAAGTTCTAAATCCCCCTAAAAACATTTGTGGCCTCGTATAAATTTTATATTAAAAATTGTGGGGAAAGTCCCATATATTTAGAAAGGTAATTTAGGCACAAAAATATAATGGAATAAAAGATAAAAGTAAAATAATAAAATTATACAAAACGAGGAAAAGGCCCTCCACACCCCATTGGCCCGACCCCAACCGGCTCACCTAGAGCTAAACCGGCTGGCCCAACCCCATCTACCCTCGGGGTATAAAAACCCACCCAAACCCTAACTCCCACCAACCCTCCAACTCTCTCCCCTCAGCCCCCAACCGAGTCCCCGTGGCTCTCTCTCCCCTCGCGGCTGCCTCCCCACCTCGACCGGACCAGACCCCGCACCGGCCGGCATCCTCGCCGGACCACCACGACACTGGCGTCCTCCGGCCACCTCCCCTGCCGGCCGCCTCTCCCCTGCCCCATCGGATCTTCCCCAGGCCGCCACCCCAGTACAACCGATGGTGAGCACCACCCGGGGGCTCTCCCCTTCTTCCCAACTCTGGTGACTCCCGACGTGCTCCGACGAACCCCGACCCTCGCAGCTCCTCCTCTGCTCCCCTCTACCGCACAACCGTGCCTCGCCCCGGCCTCCCCTAGCCGCCTCGGGCTTGCCGGCCCCACCGCGGCGTCGCTCGCCGCCGGCGCGCCCCAGCCTCCCCACCACCGTTGGTCGCCCTTCCCATGGCATCGGCCTCGATGCTCTCGGGGTTGTTCCTATTAAACCAGGGGGATTACTCCCCCCCTATGTTTGGCATTTGGGGCAGATTGCCCCTTCTCGTGGGAATGACAATGGGGCCCAATCCCCCTTGACAAAAGAACAAAAAAGAAGAAAGTGAAAAAATGAATTTAAATTAATTATTAAAATAGTTAAGTTAGTTAATTAATTAGTTGTATAATTAATTAGTTAAGTTTAATTAGATGATTAATTAAATCCCTAATATAAATCAACCTAGCTTAATTAAAGTAATGAACTAGGGTAATTAATCTGCGTAATTAGTTAAGTTAATCAAAACTAATATAAATAATTAATTTATTTTGGTAGAGTATGGCAGGTGGGTTGAACCCCCTAATTAAATATGATTAACGCTAGTTAACCCTAATTAAAAATGTGTCTATGACGTATGGGACCGAGTGGTGAGAGTTGACTCGTCAACTTAGTTGTTGACTCGTGATGTGAGCATCACATCAAGCTGATGTCATAATTCTGATTATTGAATTTAAATAATCTATTTTAATTTCTAGATATTAATAAAACTTAAAAAAATAATATTAAATAAACCATAATTCAGTTGAAAATAATTTATACATGAAAGTCGGTCAAAAAACGAGACGAACCCACATACACTATGTGTTCCTTTGTCACACGTCCCTAGCATAGCGAGCGTGGAACTTTTCCATCCGTTTGGCGTGACCGGTAGTAGCCGAAGACCCGGGAAATATATTCTGATATTTTCCCGATCCGTCTATAACAGATGATACTGCATTAGCTCATGCCTAGCCCTCCATATTTCTATGTCATGCTCATGCCTATCCATACGACTACCCGCCTAACGACCAACAATTAGCAGCAGAGCAACAAGGCAAGCAACCCCCCCCCCCTGATCATTCCTATATTTCATATTTGTTTATACCTCATGCTTGCATTAGAATTTTTCTACTACTGTAGATAGCTCCTATTCTGATGCATAGTCTTTTTTTGATGAACTGCTACCTTACTCTACCGCAATCTAAACTGTTTAGTACAGGTGGAGCAGTCATCCCCCTCGACCCCTTAGACCAGTTGCCCCCGTTTTTTTGTCAAGTCTCGATTACATGATGAAAGGATCGATATGGTTGGCTAGAGGGGGGGTGAATAGACAACGACCACTTTTTAATTAATCTTAACAAGTTAAGGTAAACACTATACGGGTTCACAAATAATATGACAAAGAGGTGAACCCTATAGAAGCTACCAACAAGAGCTATTAAGACAAGTAAGATATAGTCACAAGCATAAGCAAATACAAAGTAAAGGTTAGAGATAACCACAAGTGGAACCGATGGAGACGAGGATGTGTTACCGAAGTTCCTTCCCTTTGACAGGAAGTACGTCTCCGTTGGAGCGGCGTGGAGGCACAATGCTCCCCAAAAAGACACTAAGGCCACCGTATTCTCCTCACGTCCTCGCACGATGCAAGGTACCGTGATTCCACTATAGGTGCCCTTGAAGGCGGCGACCGAACCTTTACAAACAAGGTTGGGGCAACTCCACACAAAGCTTGGAGGCTCCCAACTAGACCTCGAAGCTTCACCACAATGGAATATGGCTTCGAGGTGACCTCAACCGTCTAGGATGCTCAAACACCCAAGAGTAACAAGATCCGCAAGGGATTGGTCGGGGAACCAACTTTTCTCTTGGTGGAAGTGTGGATCTAGGCCTTCTCAACCAATCCCTAAAGAATCAACAAGTTTGATTGGCTAGGGAGAGAGATCGGGCACTTTAGAGCTTGTGGAGCAACAATGGAGCTTAGAGAGGTAAGAGATAGGGTTCCTCAGCTAGAAGAACCCATTATATAGTGGGGGGGGAAATCAGACCGTTTTCCCACTCTCTGCCCGAGTACCAGCAGTACTACCGCTGTGCCGGAGCGGTACTACCGCTGCGTGGCGGTACTACCGCTGGCTGCAGCGGTACTACCGCTAGGCCTCCAGCGGTACTACCGCTGACACCAGCGGTACTACCGCCGGCCCCTTGGTAGTGCACAAGCACTACTACCGCCGGGAAAGTCTTCGCAAAAGGGTCCGTCCACAAACTACCGCTAGGTAGGTGGAACAAAACACCTGGAGCGGTACTACCGCTGACGAGGAGCGGTACTACCGCTGGCTGCAGCGGTACTACCGCTGGGGACCATTTTGCAGATTTTAACGAGACGAATAGGCGAGGGCCGCTCCAAAAGATAAGGAAAGGGAGAATGTGAAGTGTGCGTGTGTAAAGATAGATTCCACCCAAACCTTTCCACTACGGATCCCCTCTTAATAGTACGGCTTTCCTATGACTCAAATAAAGAGAATCGTAGAGAGCGCCGTGCTTCCGTTCCAGAAGAGAGGAGACGTGTCGTCTTGTGCCGTTGACGAGTGTTACCTGAAACCTTGACACACACGGTTAGTCCTGTACGGTACTGTCATCAATCACCAAAATTACTTAGGCATAAACTATGCCCCAACAATCCCCCCTTTTTGGTGGATTGATGACAATACCGGATTTGCATAGAGCATAATATGAGAACAAAAAGATAGAGATATATGACAGTACGGGACATATGACTCACAGCATATGATGGAAATAAATCTCACATAAGATCATGTCTCACAAAAGATAGTAAACGAGAATCAAACCAAGTTCGAAGCAAATCAAACGAGATAAAGCAAAGCAATGCAAAGTTCGAAAAATGAAAGCAAATCCTAGACACTCTCCCCCTTTGGCACAAGACACCAAAAAGGGGGCACACCTAATGCCACAGGTAAGTACTCCTTGTCTTCAGGATCACCAGACTCGTCTGCTCCTCCTCTTCTGCCTCATCGCCAGACCACTGGTACCCCTGAGCCTGCATCCAAGTGGCCTCAGGAGTGATGTCGTCCTCTGAGCCGCTGGAGATATCCACATCCAAGGTCCTGAGAACACACTTATGCCTCTGGCGGCTCTGCTTCTGAGCCACATGTGTCTGGTACTGACCCTTGGCCTACATACAGAAAAGTGTCTTCATCTTGTCCTGCAGTTTGATCGCCCAAGATGGCATGGCAGACGAGCGGGACTGAGAGGCAGTTCCTCTGTCAGCAGCGGTCTCTGTATCTGTATCCATGTGCTGAGAGGATGTAGATGGGTTGGCCCACTTGTCCTTGACGCGAAGCCTGATCGGGTCATGCACTATGTAATCAGACTATGCATAGAGCACCTCATCCGGAAAAGCCTGCTCCCACTTATGGCAAATGTATGCGAACAGGTAAGGCCCGTAGATAGGAACCTTACGATTGATGATGCAGTTCCAGAGCTCTGTGAACATCACATGTGAAATATCCAGCTGAGCAGACTCGTGAGACATAGCGTCCTCATACAGTAACAGCATCTCAGCCAAGTATCCATGGACCTCATCAAAGTTACCACTCCGAGGGAAGAGGGTGTTGCGAAAGATCCGATGCATGATGTCCAGGTGCTTGGGAAGCACCCCCTTCCTCAGATACAGTGACTGCAGTCTGTCCTTTGCGGGGGGCCCTGTCGATGGGGGCTGCAGCATGAGGACGCAGCCCAAGAGGAGTGTCAGGACCCTGAAAGTCAATGTGAAGGAACTGCATGAACTCAGTCCAGGAACCGGTCATCTTCTTCGACCCAGTCATCCAGATCATGGAACGTTGTGCATCAGGAGAAAAATGGACTGTGACATAAAACTGAGCCACTGCAGTGGGATCAAAGTCCGTCTTGAAGGTGATGATGTCTTTGATGCCCAGTTTGTCAACCAGAGAGAGGGCATCACCAAAGTAGTCCATGTTCCGCTGAAGATGTGCCAGATCAATCCACTGAACAAGGACATGGTTCTTCTTGAAGGAAGCAATAACATCCCGGTAAATCCTGCACTGGTCCCTCACCCAGACATTTTCAACCCCATCGATCACTTCCCTTTCCTTGAGATAGGGGTTCTTGGTGCGAAATTGCAGAAAGTCCTTTGGGGACATTGTACGGATATTGACCATCTTGTCCTTGTGAGCGACCTTCTTGAAGGACTTCTTCTTGGGAGGCAGACCAGACGTGGCAGACCCCTCGGGCGCCTCTGTGTTGCGAAACTGTTTGGACGCCGTATCCCGTGGGGGGTTCGAACGGCGAGCAGAGCCACCTGTGACATAGACCACAAAGAGAAAAAGAGGCGACAAGAAAAGTCAAGGCAATGAATCTTGAAAACGCAGAAAAAAATAGAACACGCATTGCTAAGCACAAAACAAAAGAATACACGGTGAATGCTCCTGGCGGTAGTACCGCCACCCCTGGCGGTAGTACCGCTGGGGCCTAGCGGTAGTACCGCTACCTCCTGGCGGTAGTACCGCTGGGGGTTTGACTTTCAGATCTAGACATATAAAACTCGTTTTCGAGGGCATGGACTGAATATGAACACTAAGACGTACACCCCAGCCCTACTGACAAGAGGAACACTTAGTAACAAGAGGTACAAACATGCCTAGGCAAGAGAGAGCACGTTTTAGATCTAATCCAAAAGTTCAAGTATTCGATCTAAGATGATGAAATCCTAGAGCATGGCAGCAAACACAACAACAAAACATCGGACCTATACTCCCCACAAATATTTCCTTTATGCCATCCAAGAACTAGCCATAGGATCAAAATATGAGTCCACTCCCCAATGCTCCTAACCCTAGAACACGACCAACAACAAAATAGAAGAAGGGAGGAGCCTTTTTACCGGGATTCATGGCTTTGGAGGAGGAAGAAGAGATGAAGCAACCCTTCCACACCAACTGGGAGAAGGAGCTCCTCGAAGAGAGATCCAATCTGGGGGTTTTCGGGCTAGGGGAGGGAGGAGCTGCGAGGATGAAGAAACAGATTGAAAATCGGGCTCCCCCTCCCTTTATATAGCCCAAGGGTACGGGCCAGTGGTAGTACCGCTGGGGTACAGCGGTAGTACCGCTGACCTGGCGGTACTACCGCTGGGGTGCAGCGGTAGTACCGCTGGGGTCCTGGCGGTAGTACCGCTACCCCCGGCGGTAGTACCGCTGGGGTCCTGGCGGTAGTACCGCTACCCTGGCGGTAGTACCGTTGTACATGTTTCAACACGGCTAAGGAAAACGAGAAACTTGGGCACATGACAAGTGAGTAAAAAGGGATGACTTCGAAGAAAATGTACTGACTTGTCATTGTATATCCTCTCCTTTATACGCAAGAGAGGATGGAGGGGCGGTGGCCGAGGCCACCTATGTTTGAGACAATGGTATGACACCGCGAAGAATTATCCTTGGGTTCATGACCAATGCTCGTCTTTGAAGCACAAGTGCCATTTGACAATGGCTAAAGTGTAAGACTAGATTGATTTACGCATAATGGGGGGAGGGAGAGTTCATTGAGAGAACAACACTCGCCCTATGTCCATGCCTACATCTAGACTAAGATGAAATGTAAAGTGAGGTGCAACATGCCTAGTTTCAATCCACATTAATTGAATCAATGATATTTAGCTCATGCCTTAACTCCCGGAACCTTGCTTCATCTAGTGGCTTGGTGAAAATATCTGCAAGTTGCTCTTCAGTGTGGATGAAGTGAACCTCGATATCACCTAGCTTGATATGTTCACGGATGAAGTGATGACGAATATCAATATGTTTGGTTTTGCTATGTTGCACTGGGTTGAGGGAAATCTTGATGGCACTTTGATTGTCACATAGAAGAGGCACTTTGTCACAAGTGACACCATAATCCTTTAAAGTTTGCCTCATCCATAGCAATTGTGCACAACAACTTGCAGCTGCCACATACTGAGCTTCGGTGGATGATAAGGAGACACAATTCTGCTTCTTTGAAGACCAACTTACCAAAGAGCGACCAAGGAATTGGCACCCTCCAGATGTTGACTTCCTCTCCACACAATCTCCAGCCCAATCTGAGTCAGAATAGCCAACTAGATTGAAGTTTGCTCCTTTGGGATACCAGAGGCCAAAGTTTGGGGTATGAGCCAAATATCGAAAGATTCGTTTGACAGCCATGTAATGACTTTCTTTTGGTGCGGATTGAAACCGTGCACATATCCCTACACTCAACATAATATCCGGTCTAGATGCACAGAGGTAAAGGAGGGATCCAATCATGGAGCGGTATACCTTTTGATCCACTGCTTTACCATTGGGATCACTGTCAAGCTTGCATCTGGTTGGCATGGGGAACTTGACCGGTTTGACATCTTCGAGCTCGAACCGTTTGAGCATGTCTTGAGTGTACTTGGCTTGTTTGATGAATGTCCCTTCTAGACCTTGTTTAATCTCGAATTCGAGGAAAAACTTCAACTCTCCCATCATGGACATCTCAAACTTCTCAGTCATTAGCGCAGCAAATTCTTCATTGAATGAAATGTTAGGAGAGCCAAAGATAATATCATCAACATATAGTTGGCATATGAACAAATCCCCTTTAACCCTCTTAGTAAAAAGAGTGGGATCAATCTTCCCAATTTCAAACCCACGATCTTGTAACAACTCAGTAAGGTACTCATACCACGCGCGTGGGGCTTGTTTAAGGCCATAGAGTGCCTTATTGAGTTTGTACACATGATTAGGGAGCTTGGGATGTTCGAATCCCGGGGGTTGTTTGACATATACCAACTCATTTAAAGGACCATTAAGAAATGCACTTTTCACATCCATTTGTTGTAATTTGAAGTTATGATGAGAAGCAAAAGCAAGTAACATGCGAATAGATTCTAGACGAGCAACAGGGGCAAAGGTTTCACCGTAGTCGATACCCTCGACTTGGGAGTAGCCTTGAGCCACCAATCTTGCCTTGTTTCAAATCACAATTCCATTTTTATCTTGCTTGTTCTTAAATATCCATTTGGTCCCAATGACATTATGTTCCTTCGTTGGTCGAGGCACTAAATCCCAGACTTGGTTGCGCTCGAAGTTGTTAAGTTCTTCGTGCATGTCCATAAGCCAATCCTCATCATCGAGCGCTTCCTGTACCTGTTGAGGTTCACAATACGAGACAAACGCGTGATGCTCACAATAATTCCAAAGCTGTTGACGGGTAGATACTCCCCTTTTTAAACTACCAAGAACATTCTTCATAAGATGTGACTTGGCTTTCAGCTTGTTCGCATTCTTGGCTGCTCGACGCTCCAAGAGTTCTTCATTAGATATCGGGGGAGCATCGACTTGTATCTTTTGTTTGCCCTTGCGTCTTGAGCCGGTTGTTGGAGCTCCAGACGGGAATTGTGAGGCAGTCTCCTGATCATTTTGTCCTTCGACTTGAGCAGGTTCACTAGTTTGATCTTGTATTAGTGGTTGCTCTTGATCTTGATCTTGTGCTGGTTCAGGGTCTGGTAGTAGTGCTTGAATATCATGGGGCATATCACCATTGTTAGGCAATTTATCTTGACCGTGAGCTTGATCAACTTGTTGAGAGTCTTCTCTTTGTTCATCGGAAGCATGTGGGGCTTGTGGGGGTGATGGCTCCACTTGAGTAGAGCATTGTCCTTCTCCTTCGGCCACAAGGGGTTCCTCAATGGGGAGTATTTGACCAATCCCCATTCTTCTTATGGCTTCGGGAGGAATTTCATCACCTATATCACAAAGACCACTTTGCTCCACTTGGGAGCCATTATTTTCGTCAAACTCTACGTTACACGTCTCCTCAATTAGTCCGGTGGACTTGTTGAGGACACGGTAAGCATGAGAGTTTGTAGCATAACCAACAAAGATACCCTCATGTGCTCTAGAATCAAATTTAGCTAACCGAGCTCCCTTTTTAAGAATGAAACACTTACAACCGAATACCCGGAAGTACATGAGATTGGGCTTGTTTCCAGTTAGAATCTCATACGGAGTCTTGTTCAAGCCTTTGCGGATGTAGAGCCGATCGGACGCATGACATGCTGTGTTGATGGCCTCTGCCCAGAAGTTGTATGGACATTTGAATTCTGCCATCATTGTTCTTGCAGCGTCTATCAAGGTCCGGTTCTTCCTTTCTGCCACGCCGTTTTGCTGAGGGGTATATGGTGCAGAATATTGGTGCTTTATTCCCTCATCACCTAGAAACTCATCTAGGGTGTAGTTCTTGAACTCCGTGCCGTTGTCACTCCTAATCATCAAGATATGTGCTTCATGTTGACGTTGCGCTTCATTAGCAAAGTTGATGACTGTTTGTTGAGTTTCACTCTTCCTTTTGAAGAAATATACCCAGGTATATCTTGAGTAGTCGTCAACAATCACTAAGCAATATTTTCTGCCTCCAGGACTATCAAATGTTGGAGGACCAAACAGATCCATATGGAGGAGTTCCAATGGCCTCTTAGTGTAGATAAGAGTTGTTGGACGATGAGCAGTTTCATGAATCTTTCCTTCAATGCAAGCACTGCAAACACGATCTTTAGCAAAGCTCACATTTGTTAGTACACGAACATGGTCCCCTGTCAGGAGACTTTGCAAAGATCTCATATTGACATGAGCTAAACGGCGATGCCAAAGCCAGCCCACGTCAACTTTAGCCATTAAACATGTCGCAGTCTTAGTGGGTCGCCTTGAGAAGTTCACCACATAGAGACCATTTTCGACATGTCCAACATAGGCTACTTTAAGAGTCTTGCTCCTTAGGAGGACCACTGTGTCAATATTAAATAAAGTGGAAAAACCCATGATTGCAAGTTGACGAACTGAAAGTAAATTGTAGGCAAGTGACTCAACAAGCATGACCTTCTCAATAGATAAATCTTGAGAGACGACCACCTTACCAAATCCCAAAACCTTTGACGAGGATGCATCGGCGAATTGGACATGGGTGGGCATAGATGGAGAAGGATGCACATCCACCACTAAGTCCTTTCTTCCGGTCATATGATTTGTTGCTCCACTATCGAGCAACCATGACACCCCACCGGAAGCAAACTCCTGCAAAAGATCAAGGCTTGGTTTTAGGTACCCATTTTTTAATGGGTCCTTTTATGTTAGAGACAAGGGTCTTAGGAACCCAGTTAGCCCATTCAATATCTTCATCATAGGAACCAACAAATCTGGCATAAACATGCCCATCACTAGAACAACATAAAACATAAGAAGAATTGAGTTTGCCGGTTGTGTTAGTAGGAGCATTTTTGCCCTTCTTGGGGTTCCCATAGTCCACCTTGTTCCTGTTCACCTTCTGAGTCCCCTCACCCTCTTTGACAAAGATGTCCATGAGGGTGAGAGATCGTTTGTTCTTGTTCTTCCTTTTACCTTTTGACTTGGAGGTAAGTCCAAGTCCTTCCTTTCCTACAACACCCTTTTGAGTGCTCAAGAGATCGTTCAGACTCTTCTCACCTTGTCTGCATGCCACACGGCCCTTCTCAAGTTTCTCTTTTAACTTGGCATTTTCCTCCATAAGATGGACATGCTCACAACAAGGGTTAGTTGCACAAGTATTATCAATTAACACAAAGGGAGGACAAGTAGAGATCTCCTTGGTAAGCTTTGCTTGGAGTTGATCATGAGACTCTTTCAGAGAGAAATGAACACCTTTCAAGGCTTTGTGGGCCTTGTCAAGTATGTCAAACTCTTCTTTGAGTCTGTCACGGCCAACTTCAAGAGCATACTTTTCAGATTTAAGCATGCGAGTAAGAACAACATCATGATCTAGTTTCTTTTGCATTTTAGCGCAGTCATCGTTATATGAGTCCTCAAGAGCCAAACGAAGAGTGCGCTCTTCTTCTAGAGCACTAGATAATTTGGCAATTTCATCGGCATAGTCACGGCTATGTCCCTATAGCTCGAAGATAGTCTCCTCATGAGACTCAATGAGGTCAGTGGCCTCACCCAGTTGTTCCAAGAGAGCAACAAAGTGCTTATTGGGTTCTCCCTTAATAGTGCATAGAAACTTATCAAGGTCATGCTCATTAAGCTCTCCAACATCACTACCTTCTACACAATTTAACAATGAAGGAGCAGAAGCAATGTTGGTCTTAATGATGGGAGTTACCTGATTGGTACCTTTTGCCATGAGGCACTTGGTGATGTGGTTCTCGTTGGGGGCGTTGAAGAGAGACACCTTCTGGGAAGACATAGTGGCGATAGCAACAGTTGCCGTTGCCACTGTATCATCATCATCGCCATCATCATCAGAAGGATACTCCTCCAGGGCCACCATCCCTTTTGGGTGAGGTTTCTTCACAAAGTTGTTCTTGATTGGAAATGATTTGGTTTTGTCTTTCCGAATTAGCTTGCCTCCGTTGTCTTCCCTCTTCTCATAGGGACATTCTGCCACGAAGTGACTCACGTTGCCACAGTTATAACATGTCCTCACTCGTTGTTTGGGTTTGAATCCACTCGAGTTGTTCTTGTTGAAGGTGGGTCTTGAGTTCCTTTTATTTCCCCAGAATTGCCTTGATGCAAGAGCCATGTGCTCATGATAAGCATACCTTGTGTCTTCAGGGCAGCTCTCCTCTTCCTCCTCTTCTTCTTCTTCTACAAGCATTGCTCTTGCTTTCAACACCAGGTTGGGTGAAGTGGTTTTTGATCGGACACGAGCAAGTGCATTGTCGGCTGTTTCGTTCATGATTGACATTGCAATGAACTCATCCAACACTTCACTGGAAGACAAGGAGTGGAAGTCTGGCCGCTGACGAATGACAGATGACATGGCTTTATTGAAAGGCATGATGGCTTTGAGAAACTTGCGCTTGACCCATGTATCATCCACATCCTTACTCCCATGATCCTTTAGTGCCACAGCTATAGCAGTCACCCTCCGATAGAGATCACGAGGGTCCTCGTCTTCCTTCATCACAAACTCATCGGCCTTATCAAGTATCACTTCATAGTTGGATCGTTGAATACTTGAGCTTCCCTTGTACAGTACCATAATATGCTCCCAACAATCCTTGGCCAATGTGAAGGGACGCAAGTGGGGAAGATCTTCAGGTGGTACAGCAGACTGGAGAATAAACAACGCAGAGTAATTATATTGATTGTCTGCATCTTCTCTTGGAGTGAGGTTGCTTGGGTCATGGGGATAATATCCTTGCTCGATAATTCTCCACAAGTTTGTTGAGCTGTGATTCAAATGAGACTTAATAGAAAATACCCAGTTAGCAAAGTCACCTTTCACAAGTTTAGGAGGAGGACCAACAGGATTAAGACGAGGTGCGAGAACGGGTCCTCCATATGTCATGGGAGGTGGAACCGAAGCATATGTTCCAGTCCCATCCTTTTCGTGAGGTGAAGCAGGTTGCATACCTTTAGCCGCTTCCTTAGAGGAGTTGGCCTCCGAATCGGAAATGGTGGGTTTAACCACTAAAGCCGGTTCGGGTGAACTTTTAAGACCATCAATTAATTCTTTAAGCATGGTTTTGACTTCGCTCGTCAAGGACGTCTTGAGGGCGGCCATAGCCGTATTCAAGTCGTCCCTTGTGACCGAAGTCAAGTCCATGTCCTCGGGTTGCCCACGGTTAACTTCCTCTCCGCCTTCCATACTCTTCGGGTGGTTAAACCCTTAATAAAGAGACGTGGCTCTGATACCAATTGAAAGGATCGACATGGTTGGCTAGAGGGGGGGTGAATAGACAACGACCACTTTTTAATTAATCTTAACAAGTTAAGGTAAACACTATATGGGTTCACAAATAATATGACAAAGAGGTGAACCCTATAGAAGCTAACAACAAGAGATATTAAGACAAGTAAGATATAGTCACAAGCATAAGCAAATACAAAGTAAAGGTTAGAGATAACCACAAGTGGAACCGATGGAGACGAGGATGTGTTACCGAAGTTCCTTCCCTTTGACAGGAAGTACGTCTCCGTTGGAGCGGTGTGGAGGCACAATGCTCCCCAAAAAGCCACTAAGGCCACCGTATTCTCCTCACGTCCTCGCACGATGCAAGGTACCGTGATTCCACTATAGGTGCCCTTGAAGGCGGCGACCGAACCTTTACAAACAAGGTTGGGGCAACTCCACACAAAGCTTGGAGGCTCCCAACTAGACCTCGAAGCTTCACCACAATGGAATATGGCTTCGAGGTGACCTCAACCGTCTAGGATGCTCAAACAGCCAAGAGTAACAAGATCCGCAAGGGATTGGTGGGGGAATCAACTTTTCTCTTGGTGGAAGTGTGGATCTAGGCCTTCTCAACCAATCCCTAAAGAATCAACAAGTTTGGTTGGCTAGGGAGAGAGATCGGGCACTTTAGAGCTTGTGGAGCAACAATGGAGCTTAGAGAGGTAAGAGATAGGGTTCCTCAGCTAGAAGAACCCATTATATAGTGGGGGGGGGGGAAATCAGACCGTTTTCCCACTCTCTGCCCGAGTAACAGCAGTACTACCGCTGTGCCGGAGCGGTACTACCGCTGCGTGGCGGTACTACCGCTGGCTGCAGCGGTACTACCGCTAGGCCTCCAGCGGTACTACCGCTGACACCAGCGGTACTACCGCCGGCCCCTTGGTAGTGCACAAGCACTACTACCGCCGGGAAAGTCTTCGCAAAAGGGTCCGTCCACAAACTACCGCTAGGTAGGTGGAACAAAACACCTGGAGCGGTACTACCGCTGACCAGGAGCGGTACTACCGCTGGCTGCAGCGGTACTACCGCTGGCAGTCCAGCGGTACTACCGCTGGGGACCATTTTGCAGAGATTAACGAGACGAATAGGCGAGGGCCGCTCCAAAAGATAAGGAAAGGGAGAATGTGAAGTGTGCGTGTGTAAATATAGATTCCACCCAAACCTTTCCACTACGAATCCCCTCTTAATAGTACGGCTTTCCTATGACTCAAATAAAGAGAATCGTAGAGAGCGCCGTGCTTCCGTTCCAGAAGAGAGGAGACGTGTCGTCTTGCCGTTGACGAGTGTTACCTAAAACTTTGACACACACGGTTAGTCATGTACGGTACTGTCATCAATCACCAAAATTACTTAGGCATAAACTATGGCCCAACACATGATCAACGAGCCATGAACCGATAACACACTCACACCCCCCTTAGTTGTACGACGCTATAGGGCTACTATCAAGTATCGAGGGTGACACCTCGATACGTACTCCTGATACTAGCTCTCTAGTGTAGTTAACCGGCGGTGGTTCTCGGAGGGTGATTCCTTGTTCTCCACCTCCGATAACGACTCTGTCGTACAACCCCTTAAGCGTGCTCCATCGAGGTTGATTCCTCCGTGACCACCCTGATGGTTACATCATTCGGAATCCATCGAGGGTGATACCTCGGATCCGTATGATGTTATAGCCACATGGTTACTTGACCTTGTTACTAGCAACATTGATGGATGATGTGTTGCGGGTGTATTCCCGCGTGGATGTGTCGATGAGTTAATTAAAATGCTAAGGATTTGGGTATTTGATCTAGGTTGGTCGGAGAACTTATTGCACTAACCGTCTACATGGGAGAAGTTATGGGTACTCGACGTCATAGTATCAGCCGAAGCTCTTCAGACATCAGCAATGGAGCGGCGCGCACCCGAGTGGTCAGGATAAGCATCGTTCATATACAAGAGGTGACAGGACTGACCTCGGCCGCCCATGCAACGTGCAGGAGCGCAATTGGTGATGGGCCCATGAACACTTACCGCTTAGGATTTAGACCGGCGGGTTAGCCTCTTTGTTGAGCCTAGGTGGGGCTGCGACGTGTTGATGTTTCGAGGCCGGGCATTTCCCAGGAAAGTGTGTCCGGCCAGAGTTTATCGAGCGTGATGGGAAACTTGGTGCACCCCTGCAAGGATGAAATTAACTATTTGAATAGCCTTGTACATGGTTACAAGACGATTTGTAGTCGTGCCCCGATCTTATACAACTTGAATGGTTACTTAACTAGAATGTTTGCTCCGGGATTGATTCCTCGTAGGGAGTCGAGGAAGGATCTCTGGGCGTGACCTCATATTATTTTTTTGCTGCAACAATAAGACTATTAATTGTGTTACTTCCTCTACTATCGTCTATTGCTGCAAGACCCGTGAAGATGCTAGTCTTTGATAGGACTAGTCCCCTCTCTCTCTATTCTCTTATTGCTGCAGTCAGTCCACATATAACCCCTTCCTTTGACACTGATGCATTACTTAGCATAGTTCTGATGTCAGTCTTCCCAGTACTTTGCATGAGTACTAACCGTTGCTTTGCTCCCCCTTTTCCCCTCGATATGTTGCTGCGACCAGATGATGGAGCCTAGGAGATGGCGTATCCTGTCGACGACGGCTGCTACCCCAATGGTGCCTACTACTACGTGGAGGCTGTTGACGACCAGGAGTAGTTTAGTTGGTTCCTAGGCAGGAGGCCTCGCCTCGTTCGATCGTTGTATATTTTGTGCTACCCTTCTCTAAGGCATTATCATGTTTCATGTCTGTACTCAGATATTTGTTGCTCCCGCTAACTCGTGTGTTTATCGAGCTTCTGTATTCTGGCCCTCGAGGCTCCTGGCTTGTAATATGAAGCTTGTATGTTTTTATTCGTGTCTAGAGTTGTGTTGTGATATTTTCGCATGAGTCCTTGAGCTTGGTCGTATGCATTTGCGTGCATGATTATCGTACGATCAAATCGAGGGTGTCACAAGTTGGTATTAGAGCCAATTTCCTGTAGGTAGCCCCCTTTCCAACTCCTTGGCCAAAGTTGAGTCCAGTACTTGAAAAACTTACTAACTTTGACGTTGTGTGTTGCGGGCCCACATCTCAATCGGGTGGTATTAGTATATTTTACTCCTTTTCTATACTTTGGGTTCTACTGTCTCTTCTCTTTCGGGTTAAAGAATTTGCTAACTCTAACATTAGGTTCTCCTAATCACATCGAACCGGAGAGATGGATTATCTAATGTTGTTGTTCTCATAATATGATACACACACTACCATTTGACATCGTTGAATCTTCCTTTTCAGATGTGTCCCGCAAGGCAGCGCGTACGCTGGACACTAGCTATTGAGGCGACTCGGTTCCCGGCCATTTTGGTCGACCTCTTGACCAGTCTAGGATATCGCTGGTACCCCGAGTACAGTGTGTACGGGGACTTCCGCGAGTTCAACTAGTACCAATACCAAGATGAGGTTCACATCTTCGATCGGACAGACATCTCCATCTGTGAGCTCCACACCTTCTTCGGTATTGGGTTGAGAATCGAAATGGTCGTCCATGATGCGGTCTATATCGCTATCAGCCATCTCCGTGGAGTGTACCCTTGGCTGGACGAGATTGCTTTCAGATACATCACATATACTCCTTTAGGGGATGAGACCGGATCTGATCCTACTGCCTATGCTACTAGCGTTCGGGAGCGCAACAACCGATCCTAAGTCACTATTTGTACCGCCAACATGAGGCATCGTTACAACATACAAGTTTTGGTGCAGTACACTGAGGCACTGGATCGTGCCTTCCGAGCTTAGTCTGTGGAGCTGTACGCCATGAGTACCTGTCTTTACAACTTGTTGACACAACTTCAACCAACAGTCAACGCGAGGATCCACCCTATGTTCATCCTCCAGCTGTGCAGGACAAAGCTACCACCAGGTCTTGAGTGGCCTACTGTTGGAGGTCAGACCCCTGCACTTGGACCTCTGCTCCCCGATTCGATGTGGTACGAGCACATGAGTCACCACGGGATGCAGAATCCCGCTGCTAGGTTCTCCTACCAGGGTCACCCTCAGCTACCTCGATTTAGCCATTCTCTCCGACGTTGATGTACCCTTATCGCTATATCTCGTTGTTGTATCCATCCACCGTGTGCGTGCGTGTCGCCTAGTGAGTCTAGGTTATCTTCTAATGCGTCCAGGTTATCGCCAAATTTCGAATTTGTAATTGATGGTCTGTAATCGAACTTATGTATGGGTCTGTATGTCGAACTTATCTACTATGGAGAATCTACCGCATTTCCCTTTTCGTCATGCTTGATTTCTTCATGAATGATTACAATACCCCTGCAATTTTGTTTACGCTAAACTACCCCTGTTAAATGTGAGCAGGATGGTTAGACCAGCCGGCCACCCGCGTGACCCCACCTAAGATGCACCACCCCCACCTCCCGAATATACGGAGGGGATGATCCACTAATTTGAACTAAACCGCTAGTTTATGCAAGGGCTCATGGACCAGTTCCAAATGCCGAACATGAATCAGCAGCAAGGTGTGACACTGCAAGACTTCTGCCGCCTCAACCCTGCGATCTACCACAGCTCAACTCAGCCCCTTGATCCTGATGATTGGCCCCGTGACATTGCTTATGAGCTAGAGTCTGCTAATGTGCCCCTGGCGAACTATGTCAACTTTGCAGCTTACTTTCTGAAGGGTCCCACTGCTCAATGGTGGGACAGTCACAGGCGCTCTCAACCTGCTGGAACACTTCACTTGGACGAAGTTCAAGGCTGCCTTTCGTGCTCGCTACATTCCTCGCAAAATCATGGACCGGAAGAAGCGTGAGTTCCACAACCTTGTCCAGGGAAACAAATCTGTAGATGCTTATCAGCAGGAATTTCTGGACTTATCACGCTATGCCGAAGAAGACATTACAATTAATTCACACGGACAGGAGAAATTCCATGACAGCCTCCACCCTGACATCAAGCTCGCGCTCCTTGTTCAAGACTATGCTGATTTTGACACCCTCATGAAGAAGGCCATTCAGGTTGAGACTGGTCTGCAGGAATACAAGGATAACAGCAAGCGCAACCATGACATGGGCTCATCTGCACAGAAGCGGAAGATCTGGATTCCCCACAACATGTACCATGCACGTGCTCCCGCTCCTAGGTCGTCCTATACTGCACCTCATCTTCCTCCACCACCACATAGGTTGTGACGCCGTGGATTTCTGCTACAGTAAACTTTGTAATCAAGCTACAGTAATGTGAGGATTATGCTAATCAATTTTTCTAATCCATGTGTGATCACTATTGGAATCAAACTCTAGTTCGAATCCCTATGCAATTCAAAATTATTTGAAATGTGAAAGTAAAATTTTAGCAAACTTCTAATTAAAAATCATGCTTAGGTTGAAATTACTCCCTAAGCTATTCAAAAATTGGAACCGACATTTTATCAATTGGTTTAGTGCCTCTAAGACATTTAGAATAGTGGAAAAACAATTATTAAATGCCCATTTGGATTTGTGTAGGTTTCAATTATTTTTCAAAAGGCCCCTAAACTTTTTATGTTGCTGTCTAATATTGCCTTTGTAATATTGGGCATGTCCTCTACTTTTAAAAAATGATTTTATTACTAAAATAATTAAAAACAGAAATAGAAAATATAAAAATAAAAGAAAAGGAAATATCCCTCTCTCCCCGGCCCAATTGGGGCACCGGCCCAGCAGGCCGACCCACCCCAGCCAACCAGCCCATTACCCACGTGGTATATAACCCCTCCCACAAACCCTAGCCTCCCCACCAACCCCTCATTCCTTTCCCCCTCACCCCCGCAGCCACCAGCCGCCACCTCGCTCAGCCTCTCCCTCTCCCTCCCGATCCACTCTGGATCGGGGCACGGATGCCAAGCCATGATACGTCTCCAACGTATCTATAATTTTTGATGGTTCCATGCTATTATCTTGTCAAACTTTGGATGTTTGTTATGCCTTTTATATCTTTTTTGGGACAAACTTATTAACTCAGTGCCAAGTGCCAGTTCATGTTTTTTCCGTGTTTTTGACCCTTTTCACAGGAGGATTTTAAACGATGTCCAAAGGAAATAAAACTTCTGAAAAGATTTTTTCCGGAACATAAGATACACACGAGAGTTGAGAACCAAGGCAGGGGCCACCAGGGGACCCCACAAGCCCACTAGGCGCGGCCAGGGGGGCCATGCCTAGCAGGCTTGTGGCCCCCCTGTGGCTCGTCTGCCCTACCTCTTCCGCCTATAAATTCAGAAAAATTCCAAAACTGCGGGAGAGATCCACGAAAATACTTTTTCACCGTCGCAAGCTTCTGTCTCCACAAGATCCCATGTGGGGCACGTTCTGTGCCCTGTGGAGGGGGATTCGGATCACTACAAGAAATATGCTCATACATGACGTTTTTTAAGACGTCGTTGATGAATTCGTCATAAATCTATGACGATTTCACCCGAGATTGTCGTAAACCATTTGAGGGATCAAATCTACATATAAATTATGACGATGTGAGTCAAAAACGTCGTAACCGCATAAGATGAGATCGTCATAACTTTTACGACGATTATAAAAATGTTGTAACATGTTCTAACTATGTTGACATGTCACTCGTGGGTCCATTCTATGTCACACGTCAAACCCGCCTAGTTTGTGAAGCAACCTACTATTCGGTCATTCCAAAAATTCTCAAAAAATTCTCATAAATACTTTGGATCATATATTCCTCAAATATGTGAAAACTCTTCCTTTCATAGTTCAAAAATAATTCAGCAATATTCATTTTCCTATTCTGTTTAAAATAGCACTTTGTGAAGGAAGTGTCACTTTGACATGTCCAAATGGTATAAAAAAATTACAGTGCCTTCATATGCCTAAATTAGCATCATACACCAAATTTCAGCTCAATACATTCATTCATTTGATCCCAGCTTCAACATCCATATTTCTGCATAGTGTGGTACTTTGCAAAGGAAGTGTCACCTAGGTTCATCCATTTGAGCTAAAAATTTGCCAAAAGAGTGTCCTTAGTAGATGATCACCCTCATCCAAAATTTAGGCCCATTGTCTATGTGCATTTCCCGCACCACTAATCAAACACTTGGTTGATAATTCATGTTTGATCTTAGTTCGGTCTCCTCGCGAGATTCTTTTATTGTATTCTTCTTCCTAACACCTACCGAGAGATTTTTCCAACCTACCATACATGCCTATTCCACCCCGAACGCGTGGCAACACAACGGTCAGGCGGTGACCATGCGGCTGGCATGCAAGTTCACGCGCTCTGGAGTTGGAGCCTTCGACCACCATCCAAACCTCGACGTCAAGCCACCACACCATGTATTTCTGATTAAATAGATAGTTATATACCTATAAATGATTTTTATAAAAAAATAAAGAGCAAACTATAATGCAGCTGTAGTTTAAATTTAACCCGCTTCCATCTGAATCAACATAAAATTGTCTTTTTTCATGAGAGGTGGATAAAAGATTTTAACACCCAACCATTTTGTCCATCGTACATTAAATATGGCCTAGTATTTTATAAAAATGATTTGGTCCAATTTTGAAACAAATATATGGTAGGTACTTCACAAAAAAATTCATTTGGTCACTTGAAAAATGGAAAATGAATTTTTCATACAAGGTAAATGAAAACTTCCTTAATCAACATTGTTTGACATACCAATATGCACCCTTGTGCATAATATTATATCATTTCAACAAACTATGTCATGAATGTGTCTATAAGATTGATCATTTGGCTTGAAAGCCATGAATCTTCACACATGATAGCCCATTTATAAGAAGACTTTTTAAAATAATTTTCATATTACAAGTTTATTATTTTTCGTGGTAACTTGGTCACATATAATGACACAATGCAAAGGTTTTCCATTTTTTGATTTTCTTTGAATTTTTCATGGCCATTTCAAAATGCGGTCAAAATAGCGGGTATGACCGTTCCTACCTAGTGGTTGAATCTTGGAAATATTTTGGTTTTTCTCTGATTAAATAGATACTTTTGTACCTATAAATGACTTTTGGGAGAAATAAAGAGCAAACTATAATGTAGTTGCAGTTCAAATTTGACCCGCTTTCAGTCGATTCAACAAAATTTGTCTTTTTTAACGAGAGGTCGATAAAATCCTTTAACGCCCAACCATTTGATCAATTACACATTAAATATGTCCTATCATGTTAGAAAAATGATTTGGTCCAATTTTGCTACAAATATATGATAGGTCCTTCACAAAAAAAACTCATTTTGGTTACTTAAAAATGAAAAATGAATTTTTCATACAAGGAAATTGAAAACTTCCTTAAGAAACATTGTTTGTCATTCCAATACACACCCTTGTGCACAATATTAGATCATTTGAACAAACTATGCCATGAATGTGGCCATAAGATTGATCATTTGGCTTGAAAGCCATGAATCTTCACACATGATAGCCCATTTCTGAGAACATTTTTTTAAAATAATTGCCATATTACAATTTTATTATTTTTACTGATAACTTGGTCACATATAATGACATAATGCGGAAGTTTTCTAAATTTTTGATTTTTTTTTGAATTTTGCATGCCTGTTTCAAAATGCGGTCAAAGCGGAGGGCATGGCCGTTCCTATCTAGGGGTTGAATCTTTAAAAACTTTTGGTGTTTCTATGATTAAATATATATTTTTGTACCAAAAAATATTTTTGGAAAAAAGAAAGAACAATGTATGAGGCTGTGACGCCCTCGATTTAATCGTACGCTAATCATACACGCAAATGCGTACGATCAAACCCAAGGACTCACGGGGAGATATCACAACACAACTCTAGACACAAATAAAATAACATCAGCTTCATATTACAAGCCAGGGGCCTCGAGGGCTAGAATACGAAAGCTCGATAAACACACGAGTCAGCAGAAGCAACAAATATCTAAGTACAGACATAAAACATGGGGTTCCTTAGAGAAGGCTAGCACAAAAGATACAACGATCGAACGAGGCGAGGCCTCCTGCCTGGGAACCTCCTAACTACTCCTGATCATTAGTGGCCTCCACGTAGTAGTAGGCACCGTCGGGGTAGCAGTCGTCGGCAGCGGGGACCTCCATCTCCTGGGCTCCATCATCTGGTCGCAGCAAACGGATCAAGGGGACAAGGGGGGAGCAAGGCAGCGGTGAGTACTCATCCAAAGTACTCGCAAGTCTTACATCAGAACTATTCTAATTATGCATCAGTATCAAAGAAGGGGGTTATATGTGGACTGACTGCAGCAATGCGAGAATAGAGAGAGAAGGCCTAGTCCTATCGAAGACTAGCATCTTCAGGGTCTTGCAGCAATAGACGAGAGTAGAACAGGGGTAACACAATAATAGTCATATTGTTGCAGCAATATTAAAGTGAGGTCATGCCTAAAGATCCTCCCTCGACTCCCTGCGAAGAAGCAATCCCGAGGCAAACTAATTCCAGTTAAGTAACAATTGTAGTTGTAAAAGATCGGGGCACAACTCCAAGTCGTCCTGTAACCATGGACACGGCTATCCGAATAGTTAATTTTCATCCCTGCAGGGGTGCACCACATGTCCCGTCACGCTCGATAACACTCTGGCCAGACATACTTTTCTGGGTCCTGCCCGGCCTCGGAATATCGACACGTCGCAACCCCACCTAAGACTAATCAGAGAGGCCAGCCCGCCGGTCTAAATCCTAAGCACAAAGGGTTCATGGGCCCAGTTCCCCTTCACGCTCCTGCACGTGGCGTGGGCGGCCGACGTCAGTCCTAGCATCCCTTAATCACAAGCGCGATGCATCTCGGGACCACTCGGGCACGCGCCGCTACATTGCTGGCATCTGAAAAGCTTCGGCTGATACCGCGACGCCGAGTACCCATAATTCTTCCCACGTAGCCGGTTAGTGCGAAAAGGTCTCCGACCAACCCAGATCAAATACCCAAATCCATTAGCATTTTAATTAGGCCAGCAACACAGTCTAACGGGAATCCACCCGTCTTACAACTAATCACCGAAGATCCCAGTAACATGGTCGAGTAACTGTGTGGTTGTAACATCGGGGGAATCCGAGGTATCACCCTCGTTGGATTCCGAACGATGTACCCGTCAAGGTGGGCTTAGAGGAATCACCCTCGGGGGTCCCACACTCGCGGGGTGGCACGACACAGACGTCATCGGGAATGGTGAAAGAGGAATCACCCTCGATAACCACGACCGACTAGCTATACTACAGAGATATCATCAGGAGTACTTAGCGAGGTGTCACCCTCGGTACCCGATAGTATCTCTGTAGCGTCGTACAACGAAGGGGGTGAATGTGCTGTGTCGGGTCTGGCTCGTCGATCAGAGATCGAGATTTGAAAATAAGCGGAGCAACTGAACTACGGGGTCAGAGGGGATGACTGCTCCACCTATACTAAGCAGATTAAAGGTACATGACTGAAAGTAGCAGTTCATCAAAAACAGGCTATGCATCAGATATAGGAGCTAACTACAACAGTAGCAAAATACTAATGCAAGCAGTAGGAAGAAAGACATAGGCGATATAGGAATGATCAAGGGGAGTTTGCTTGCCTTGCTGCTCTGCGGCAAAGGACTGATCGGCAAGGTCGTAGATGTACCCGGCAGCAGCGTCAGTCTCGGGGTCTACCGGTAAGAAGAGGGGGAAGAAACAATAAATAATAACACCGATGCAACACAAAGCATGACATGGCAAGATGCAGGCTAGACATGAGCTAACGCAGCAACATCCGTCATAGACGGGTCGGAAGAATATCTGATGATATTTTCCGGGTCTCGGGCTACTACCGGTTACACTAGAAACGGAGGAAAAGTTCCATGTTTGCTATGCTAGGGACGCGTGACAGACGAACGGGCCGTGTATCCGGGTTCGTCTCGTTTTGCTGATCAACTTTCATGTTGAAAATATTTCGATCTGACTTACGGATTATTTAATATTAATTTTCAAAGTTTTATTAATTATTTAAGAATTAAAAACAGATTTAAAAGATTTAGTAAAATCCTATTATGACATCATCGCGATGTCATGCTGACATCAACATTTGACCGGTCAACTGACCTGCGGGTCCCGAACGTCATAGGCACAAGTTTTTATTAAGATTAATTATTTATTAATCAGATTAATTCAACGAGGGACCCACGTGTCATACTCTAATTATGTTAATTAATTATTTTAACTAATATATCTATTTATTTATTTAATAAAACATTTTTTTTTATTTATATTAACTACCGCGTGGGGCCTCCCTGTCATAGACAGCGGGTGCATTGGCCCCACCGGTAAGTGGCCTAAGGTTATTTTCTCATTTTATTATTAGATACCTAACCGTGCAAATACCGTTTTTCTTTAAATATCCATATACGCAAATACATACATCACATCTCATACATACATACATACATACGCATCTAATACAACATTTGTTTTTATTTATTTTCTCTCAAAACTCTCATCTCCCTCTGTGTTAACATAGAGACAGAGAACTCTCTCTGCTCCAACTCAACCTAGAAGAACCAAATATTCAATCCTTCCTACCGGAGTCTACCGTCGACGGATCGAGGTCCCGTTTGCCGGAACGGAACCGGGACGGTGAGGAGATCGACACGGTGGGAGGAGCCCGAGGAGGGGCTCACCGACGGTGACGAGACGGCCCGATGAAGCCGGAGTTCGCGGGAAGGGGCGGAGGAGACGGCGTGGTTCCGGTGGTGAAGGGGACGGTGATGATGGTGGTGACGTGCCGGCGAGGGGGAGCCGGCGGGATCCGGCGAGGTGATGACGCCTCCCTGCCCGGTCCCTCCCGGACCGAGCGGGAGAAAGCCGACGGGGGGGCGGGGTGGTAGGCCGGCCAGGTGGAGGCCGAGGCAGCCGGGGCCCCCTGCCGGCGGGGTTAGAGGGGAGGGGCCGCCGGGGGAGGAGGGTCGTGGGGGGGCTGTCGGCGGGAGGAGGAGAGGCCGCCGGGGTGGCTCAACGGAGGGAGGGCTGCTCGCCGGGGGGGGAGGAAGGCCGCCGGCGGGAGGATCTGGGAGGGGGGAAGGCGACGGGAGCAGAGAGGGTCGTGGGGAGGGGGCTAGATGGGGTGGCCGAGGGAGAGAGTCACGGGAGGAGAGGAGGGTCCTCTCGTGGGGGGGGGGGGGTTGTCGGTGGGGGTGGGGGAGAGGACCGAGAGAGGGGGGGAGGTGGCGCTGTCGTGGGGGTGGGGCCCCCCACGAGGGGGAGGCTGGGGGCGCTGGCGGCGCCCACGGGGGGAGGGAGTAGCGAGGTGGCGGCTAGGGTTTGAGCCAGGGAGGGGGCGCGGGGGCCTGGCCAGTTGGGCCCTTTTGGCCCAGCTCGGCGGGGGGGGGGGGGGTGGGGTTGCTTTTTTTTTTGCTTTTTTTTGGTTGTTTTGTTTTGTTTTGCCTTTTCTTATTATTTCTTTCTTTCCTATTTTATTTTCACTAACTGATTTTTCTTTTTAAATACTTTCTTTTATTATACTTTCTTTTTCAATTTATTATACATACTTCTAAATCTCTCTTTCATATTCATATTCTTTTAATATTTGAAATGAACTTATAAAGTACTTTACTTTTGTTTTCAAATTTGGAATCCGGACAAACTCGAATCAACGCGGGTCTGAGATGGAAATTCGATGACGTGGCATCATTAGCGGTTGATCACTGTAGTTTAATTACAATCGCTACTGTAGCAAAAGTCGAGGATGTCACAGAGGCAGTTGTAGTTTAAATTTGACCCGCTTTTTGCTGAATCGACATAAATTTGTCTTTTCACGAGAGGTGAAAAAAAAACTTTTAACACCCAACCATTTTGTCAATTGGACATCAAATATGACCTTGTATTTTAGAAAAATGATCTGGTCCAATTTTTCGTCCAAATATATGGTAGGTCCTTCACAAAAGAAACTCATTTTGGGCAAAATGAAAAATGAATTTTTCGTCGAAAGAAAATAAAAACTTTCTTAGGCAACATTGTTTGTCATTTCAAGATGCACCCTTGTGCAAAATATTACATCATTTGAATAAACCATGGCATGAATTTTAACATAACTTTGGTCATTTAACTTGGAAAGTAGAAATCTTTATACATAATATCTCATTTTAGAGAATATTTTTTTGAAATATTTACCGTATTTCAAGTTTGCGATTTTTCCTCATGACTAGGTCACATGTAATGATATAATTTGAAAGTTTTTCATTTTTAAATTTCTTATACTGTTTTAAAATGCATTTTAAATGAAACATATCTCTGACCAATCAGAGCGAAGAACTACCCTTCCCACGGATCACACGAGTGTAGCTGATCTGAGCCGTCAAAGCTAACCTGATCCAACGTCTCTCAATGGATCCAAATGCAAACACACACAAAAAAATGCAAACCCTACACAGATCCACCCCTCCCCTCGTCCCCCACATCGCGGCTGGCTCCTGCGCCGTCAACGGCTGCGACGAGCCGTCTCCAAGGGCTCCTCCTCAGATATGCAAACCCTACCCAGATCCAAAGTACACCGCTCAACACGCAGATGGCCGGCTCCAAGGGCTCCTCCTGCACCGTCAACGGCTACGACGCCAAGGTCATGAGCGACGAGCGCGGCCAGGACATCCTGCCATGCGAGTGGGACTTCAAGATCTGCGCCGAGTGCTTCGGCGACGCCGTCACAACCATTGTAGACCAAGGGGACGTGCCCTGCGGCGCGACGGAGACGCGCGAGCGCGAGGCGTCCTCGGCGCCCCGGGCGGCGCGGGAGAGGCCGAAGTCGGCGAGCTTGGCGCGGAGGTCGGCGCCGTGGAGGATGTTGCCGGACTTGACGTCGCGGTGGAAGATGGGCGGGCGCGCGGCGTGCAGGTACGCGATGGCGGCCGCCGTGCCCGCCGCGACGCCGAGCCGCGCGCGCCACGGCAGCGTGTCGCCGTCACCGTGGAGGTGGTGGGGGAGGGTGCCGTTGGGGATGAGCTCGTAGACGAGGATCTACTCGCCGCGGTCGAGGTAGCAGCCGAGGAGGCGGACCAGGTTGGCGTGGCTGAGCGAGGAGATGAGCCTGATCTCGTTGAGCAGCAGCGCCACCGCCCTGCTGCCGTCGTTGCCGTCGTCGTTGTGGCGGCACCGGAGTCGCTTGATGGCCACGAGCGCCGTCGAGTTCGCCGGGAGCCTCCCGACGTAGACCGTGCCGTAGGCTCCCGTGTCGAGCCTGTGCGTGTGGGAGAAGGAGTTGGTCGCGCGCGCCACCTCGTTGTACGAGTACACCGGCACGCCGCTCGACGTCGCCGCCTCCGACAGCAGCCGCATCGCCGGGAGCCTGTTCGACCCGTGCCTCCCCTTGCCGCCGGACCGCCGCTGCCACGCCCACCACCACACCTGCTATTAACATACATACATCGTCAGAGTACGTAAAATGCCACGTGGTGGTTTAACACGAAGTTAACTTCATTCACAAATGCACTTGGCTAGGTTGTGAATGCGATTCTTGTCTTGGTCAACAGGTCAAGCCAAGCAGTAGAATTCATCGAACCAAATTCAACATTTTTTAGCCTGGTCAGCAGTCAAGCATGCATGCATAGCTGCTGCATAACGGCCGGGGCGACAAGGAGCCAGACCGGGGACTGGGATCACAACCGCTGGCTACCGGGAAGCTTCTTAGTCTAGTGCAGTATTTAATTAGGTGGTGCTACATGTGGATTATGATATGACATCTTCTCCAACTGGGTACAGGTGGAAAAAAAAGCACCTATGCTTATCTGAATGAGCCGGCAGTGACAGCATCGGTGGATATATTCCATTTCTTGCAGAATTCTTCAAGGTACATATATTGCAATTCTCTGGAGTCTTATGCTATTGTCCATAACACCTTCCCCCGGTTCATCCTCGATTTGCTCTGATTCTTCTCGGCCGGCGTCTCACAGATGTGGCAGCTCAAGGGCGAGGTTGGCGTCATCTCCAAGGCCGACGGCTCGGCGCTCTTCGAGATGGGCAACACCAGGATCATCGCCGCCATTTACGGGCCCCGAGAGGAGCGTGCATGTCCCTTCTGTAAATTCAGTGTAAAGATGAGCCCGATGTTAGGCTAACAAGGGCCTGAGTCAAGCCGGTCATATGCTGAAATAGATTAGGGATGGTGGTTTCTTTGTTGGCCCATAACTCATATCGATCGAACTGGTGTGGTGGGTAATGTAGAAATAGCACCACGGAAATAGTTTCCAGCAATGCTGCATCGTTGTACTCTCCTCTTTCCTGTTAATGTTTTCTTTTAAAAAAATAAATCCTTTTAATGTTACTGTACCCATCCCCAAACGCCAACTATGCTATTTGCACATCTTGTAGGTTGAGTTCCTCCGTAGATTAGCGCTTAACAAATCAGCATCTCATACTAGCTAGGAGGCCACTGATTGCACCTTCTTTTAAAATGTTTTAATGTCCAATGAACTTGCAGGCCTTTGTTATTTTGTCATCTGCTAGTTGCTGGTAGGCTGAATATGTTGTTCGTGATGTGTTCTGTTACCTCTGTCGACCTGTTCATCAAGCATAAATGTTTATTTTCTCAACGATAAGTGCTTTCCAAACACTAATGATCTAATCATGTTTTTATTGCAGCGAACAGACGGTCTGTCGTAGCTTGGTCCTTGAAGGCAGGTCTATGGGACTCTCTCAAATCTGGGTAAAGTACATTATGTACCCTTTTAAAATTTTGTGTGATGTTCATGTTTAAAAAATATCTACATATTAAAACATCTATGTACTATTATTAAAGACACATTATTTCCAGAGCTTCCCACCTTGATGAAAAAGGTTAAACCATTAAACAAGTTCGAGTTTCCCACATTATCTTGGCTAGGACAAAAGTTTTATTGGATCAATTATTCGGTATGCGATTCATCTCTGTATGTTACTGAGATGGACAGGAGAACGATTCAGATATTTGTGAATCATAGGCTTTATTTCGTGTAGATTGGTTTCAGCCAGCGGTTTCGCTCACCCTATCAACTGTGATTTAGGATTATGATGATTATTGATGTAGCCAACATAAAATCCTGCCTGCACAGTTTGAAGCACGACTCCTGTGATGATTTATACTACACTCTGTTTGTGTTTTATCTTGAAATTTAAGCTTACTGTACACTGAGTATAAGATGTTACAGTGTTGGTACCTTCACTTATGTCTCAATTAGTGGTAGTTTAATGTCTACTGCACTAAACACCCAGCTGGTCTTTTTTCTACCACTATGTTGCAGCCACCAGCATTCTTGTAGTTGTTGCTCAGCTAAGTTTGGTTCACATGATTGCATCCTACGCTTTGATATTTTGTTCCTCATGGTTGTTATTGTTATCCATGGCCTCATGCTTCAGGATTGACTCCTAACTTCTTGAGCTCTTTAGTCCTTCCAAAACAAGGTCTTGATGTCCCCCTTACAAAAAAATGTTCATATATGTTCCTGCATGATGCGTGTATGTATGTTGGATGGTCACGTTCTAGTTTAGCTAGTAAAGCATTAGTGCTCTCCTGCTTGGTTGGCTAAACATATCCGTTTGTTTGATTTGGCTTCAGAGTTACATATTTGATTTGAACTTAGTCTATGTTTATGCCCAATTTCTGTTAATTATCTTGAATGGTGTGGTACCGTGTCTATGGGCGCACAACTTCCTCTCACAAAAAAAAAACTAAGTGCATGTCTCTCTCACTTTTTTTCGCATTTCTTTTAACATCATCTTCAAGATGAACAAATGTTTTTATTTCTAATATTTTTTATATTTATTTTGTTTTGATTGATTCATGTGCAGTGTAATGTTCTTGTAGGATGACAAGTTGTCGCATCTCGAGCATGTCTCATAGGAGAGTGGAATGAAGTCCATTGTATTGTTGGGATAGTAGCAGATGTGCCATTGTTCTGTTGTGCAATTTTGTCCGTTCTTGCTATATTCTTGTGTAAGGAAATGTATTAATGAGATGAGTTATTGTGTTATGTAAACCTGGGAGATGTATTATGTGATGTTATATGATTGATGGTTTTAATTTTACGTGGATTTTTCTTGATTTGAATATGAAATAGTGTTGGATTTAATATCGGACAAATAATTGGGTTGAAAAGGCCTAACAAACAGAAATGAAACCAAGTTTTGAAACAAAAAGTTGTGAATTCAAAAATGAAAAAAGGCTAAAACTAAAAGGGCCCAAATTATAATGATACAAATTTTTTTGAAAAAAAACTAGAAATGGCTATAAATAGGCTAAGGCTCAATAAGAAAAATGTTAAAAAAATAAAACCAGCCCATGTGATAATTTGAAATGGGTTGGGCTAATTTCAACCATGATGTTTTGATTTCGTCGTAATTTTGCCATGTAGGACTGCCACGTAGGATTGGGTTAGATTGCCAACGACGATTTAGGATCGTCGTAAAGGTTACGCCGATCCAGGAATCGTCGTAAAAGTTACGACGATTTCGATCAAAACGTCGCTGCTGTTCATTTGTGATGCTCCGTTTTCGATGCTTGGTTTTTCGTCGTGAGATCGTCGTAAATTAAAAACTGTGACGATGTAGCAACGAAAAAATAGCATCGTGTATTAACATATTCCTTGTAGTGGATATGGAGGGCTTGTTCATCAACACCATGACCTCTCCGATGATGCGTGAGTAGTTCACCATAGACCTTCGGGTCCATAGCTAGTAGCTAGATGGATTCTTCTCTCTCTTGGATCTTCAATACAAAGTTCTCCATGATCTTCATGGAGATCTATCCGATGTAATCTTCTTTTGCGGTGTGTTTGTCGAGATCTGATGATTTGTGGATTTATGACCAGATTATCTATGAATCTTATTTGAGTTTCTTCTGACCTCTTATATGCATGATTTCATATCCTTGTAATTCTCTTCGAGTTGTGGGTTTTGTTTGGCCAACTTGATCTATGATTCTTGCAATGGGAGAAGTGCTTGGTTTGGGGTTCATACCGTGTGGTGACCTCACCCAGTGACAAAAGGCGTAGCGAGGCACGCATCATGTTGTTGCCATCAAGGGTAAAAATGTGGGGTTTTCATCATTGGTTTGAGTTTATCCCTCTACATCATGTCATCTTGCTTAAAGCGTTACTCTGTTCGTCATGAACTCAATACACTAGATGCATGCTCGATAGCGGTCGATGTGTGGAGTAATAGTAGTAGATGAAAAAAGTATTGGTCTACTTGTCTTGGACGTGATGCCTATATGTATGATCATTGCCTTAGATATCGTCATCACTTTGCGCGGTTCTATCAATTGCTCGACAGTAATTTGTTCACCCACCATATTATTTGCTATTTTGAGAGAAGCCTCTAGTGAACACTATGGCCCCCGGGTCTACTTCACACCATATTTTCAGCCTTACAATTTTACTTTGATGCACTTTCCGCCTTTAGATGTCACTTTGCAATCAATCTTGAAGGGATTGACAACCCCTTTATAGCGTTGGGTGCAAGTTCTTTTATGTTTGTGCAGGTACTCTGGACTTGGCGTGATTCTCCTACTGGATTGATACCTTGGTTCTCAAACTGAGAGAAATACTTACTGCTCCTGTGCTGCATCGCCCTTTCCTCTTCAAGGGAAAAACCAACGCAAGCTCAAGAGGCAGCAGAAGGATCTGTGTCGCCGTAGCAGAAGAATTTATGGCGCCGTTGCCGGGGATAATCAAGTCAAGAAATCATCCAAGTAAGTGTCGCAAACTCATCTCTTGCATTTACTTTTTTTCCTCTTGTTTTCCTCTCCCCCACTTCTGAAAAACAAAAATTTACAAAAATATTTGCCCTTTTCTTCGTTTGCCTTTTTTGTTCGCCCTTTTCTCTCGCTTGCTTTCTGTTCGCTTGTGTGCTTGCTTGCTTGCTGAAGTCACCATGACTGAAAACACCAAACTTTGTGACTTCTCGAATACTAATAATAATGATTTTATTAGTACTCCGATTTCTCCCGCCACTAGTATGGAATCATACGAAATCAATGCTGCTTTGTCGAATCTTGTTGTGAAAGTGCAATTCTCCGGCCTTCCTAGTGAAGATGCCGCATCCCATCTTAATACCTTCATTGAGCTTTGCGATATGCAAAAGAAGAAAGATGTGGATAATGATGTGCTAAAATTGAAGCTTTTTCCTTTCTCGTTGCGAGATCGAGCAAAAACTTGTTTTTCGTCTTTGCCCAAAAATAGTATTGATTCTTGGACTAAGTGCAAAGATGCTTATATATCCAAGTATTTTCCGCCGGCTAAGATTATCTCTCTCCGTAATGATATTATGAATTTTAAGCAACTTGATCATGAACATGTTGCACAATCTTGGGAGAGAATGAAATTGATGATTAGAAATTGTCCCTCTCATGGCTTGAGTCTTTGGATGATTATACAAATCTTTTACGCTGGCTTGAATTTCGCTTCTAGAAATATCTTGGACCCCGCCTCAGGTGGAACGTTCATGGAAATCACGTTAGGAGAAGCCACAAAACTCCTGGACAATATCATGACGAACTACTCTCAGTGGCACACTGAAAGGTCACCTACTAATAAGAAGGTACACGCTATAGAAGAAATTAACTCGTTGAGTGCTAAGATGGATGAGTTAATGAATTTGGTTGCTAGTAGAAGTGCTCCTTTATATCCTAATGACATTCCCTTGTCTTCCTTGATTGAGAGTAGCAACGCTAGCTTGGACATTAATTTTGTTGGTAGGAATAATTTTGGCAACAACAATGCTTTTAGAGGAAACTATGTTCCTAGGCCTTGTCCTAGTAACCCCTCTAATAACTTTGGCAACTCCTACAACAATACTCATGGAAATTACAATAGATTACCCTCTGATCTAGAGAGTAATATCAAAGAGTTTATCAACTCACAAAAGATTTTTAATGCGTCCATAGAGGAAAAACTACTCAAAATTGACGATTTGGCTAGGAGCGGTGATAGAATGTCTAGTGATATTGATGCTTTGAAAGTTAGATGTGCTCCTCCCAAGATCAATATGGATGAAACTTTGAAAGCTATGCGTGTTTCCACGAGTGAAAGCAAAGAAAGAACCACCCAAATTCGTGCTAGACATGAATGGCTTATAAGGGCGTGTTCTAGTGATAAGAATCACGAAGATCTTAAAGTGAACAAGGCCTTTACCGATCATATCGTCGATGCTATGATAAAATCTCTTGAATAAAAACTTGAATTGAAAGTTTCTATCCCCAGAAAACTTCATGATGAGTGGGAACCTACTATCAAAATCAAATTCAAAAACTATGAATGCAATGTTTTGTGTGATTTGGGTGCTACTGTTTCCGCGATTCCAAAGTCTTTATGTGATGTTCTGGGTTTTAATGAGATTGAGGAGTGTTCTCTTAATTTGTATCTTGCAGATTCTACTATCAAGAAACCCATGGGAAGGATCAATGATGTTCTTATTATTGCAAATAGGAACTATGTACCCGTGGATTTCATTGTGCTTGACATTGATTGCAATCCTACATGCCCTATCATTCTTAGTAGACCTTTCCTAAGGACTATCGGTGCTATCATCGATATGAAGGAAGGGAATATTATATTTAAATTTCCTTTAAAGAAGGTCATGGAGCATTTTCCTAGAAAGAAAATAAGATTGCCTTATGAATCTATGATGAGAGCTACTTATGGTTTGAGCACCAAAGACGACGATACGTGATTCTATCGCCTTATGCCTAGCTAAGGGCATTAAACAATAGAGCTTGTTGGGAGGCAACCCAATGAATTTATCTTTTTCTTTCTATTTTATTGCGTCCACACCATCATAATTCTGTTATGATTGTGTCTTTTGTGTTTCTTTTTGTGTTTGAGCCAAGCAAAACCTTTATGACTAGTCTTGGTGATGGTTGTTTGATCCTGCTGGAAAAAGACAGAAACTTTTTGCTCACGAGATTATTTTTCATTTTTATTAAGAAAGAGCTTTTGAGTTGATTCTTCTTGCTGCTCGTTAATATTCCCACGCAGTCGTAATTTTTCAGAATTTGTGATGTACCAGAAGTATATGAAGTACACATATTTCTACATGCTGCTCTATTTTTGGCAGATTATGTTTTTGTTGAGTTGGTTGTTTGTTTTGATGAAACTATGGATAGTACCGGGGGGTACTAGCCATGGAAAAGTGAGAATATAGTAATCTAACACCAATATGAATAGAAAACAAGTTTGCTACAGTACCTAAAGAGGTGGTAGTTTGTTTTCTTGTGCTAATGATATCACGACTTTCTGTTTAAGTTTTGTTTTGTGAAGTTTTCATGTTTTGGGTGATGTTCTCATGGAAAAAAGGATAAAGAGTGGAAAGAGATCAAGCTTGGGGATGACCAAGGCATCCAAAGCCAAATTCAAGGACATTAAAAAGCTTAAGCTTGGGGATGCCCCGGGAAGGCATCCCCTCTTTCGTCTTCAATCCATCAGTAACATTACTTGGAGCTATATTTTTATTCATCACATGATATGTGTTTTGCTTGGAGCGTCTTGTATCGAAGGAGTCTTTTCTTTTTGTTCTGTCACGATCATCCTTGCTGCACACCTTTTGAGAGAGACATGCACGCATCGTGAATTTGCTAGAATGCTCATCGTGCTTCACTTATATCTTTTGAGCTAGATAATTTTGCTCTGTGTGCTTCACTTAGATCTTTTAGAGCACGGCGGTGCGTGACTTGGTAGTTGGTTTGTGCTATGAAAGTAGTTCGAAAGGTGATAGGTACCCAAAGAGGATACAAAAAACTTCCATCTTCATGTGCACTGAGTAGAAAGAGAAGTGTGATTCCTCTCAATTAGTTTTCAGACGTGGATTTGGTAATATTGAGAGTTATGTTAGTTGGGTGTTGTGAATCTAGAAATACTTGTGTTGAAATTAGTGATTCTCGTAACATGCACGTATGTTGAACCACTATGTTAGGAAGTCGGAGCATAATTAATCTATTGATAGTCATCCTTTGTGTTGCGGTCGGGATCGCGCGATGGTTAACACCTAACAACCCTTCCCCTAGGAGTATGCGTTTAGCACTTTGTTTCAATTACTAATAAAAACTTTCGCAATAAATATGTGAGTTCTTCATGACTAATGTGAGTCCACGGTATATATGCACTTTCACCTTCCACCATTGCTAGTCTCTCTAGTGCCGCGCACTTTTTGCCGGTGCACAAACCCACCATCTGCCTTCCTCAAAACAGCCACCATACCTAACTACTATGGCATTTTCATAGCCATTCTGAGATATATTGCCATGCAACTCCCACCGTTCCGTCTCATGACTTGTGCCGTCACTCTCATATTGCCATTGCATGATCGTAAGATAGCTAGCAAGATGTTTCAACGTCATACGCCAAGCTAGATCGTTGCACATCCCGGTACACTGCCGGAGGCATTTCCTATAGAGTCATCATCGTTCTAAGCTTTGAGCTGTGAGTAAATAAAAGTGTGGTGATCTTCATTATTAGAGCATTATTCCATGTGAGGAAATAAATAAAAAGAGGCCAAAGTTGCCCACAAAAAAAAGATAGATATGGAAAGAGGCCAAAGAGCCCAAACAAAAAAAGAGAGAAAAAGAGAGTCTCTCATTTTGTCACCACCATATACTAGTGGGAATCTTTATTATATAACTTGGCTTGTATATTCCAATGATGGGCTTCCTCAAAAATTGCCCTAGGTCTTCGTGAGAAAGCAAGTGCATCCTTTGTATGGAAATCCCTAATCATTCACATTGATATCTATTAATGGTGCTCTCCATAGCCCTATGATGCACCGAGTCAATATGACCATCTCCTCCTTTTTGTCTCACAACCAACACCACACTCTATTCCACCTATAGTGCTATATCCATGGCTCATGCTCATGTATTGCGTGATAGTTGAAAAAGGTTTGAGAAAGTAAGAGTGCGAAAAAAATTACTTGGCCAATACCGGGGTTGTGCATGATTTAAATTAGTTGTGTGGGGATGATGGAGCATAGCCAGACTATATGATTTTGTAGGGATAACTTTCTTTGGCCTTGTTATTTCGAAAGTTCATGATTACCTCGCTAGTTTGCTTGAAGTATTATTGTTTTCATGTCAATAGAAAACTATTGTTTTGAATCTTACAGATCTGAACATTCAGGTCACATGAAAGAAGTTACAAAGGACAACTATGCTAGGTAGCATTCCACATCAAAAATTATGTCCTTATCACTTCCCTACTCGAGGACGAGCAGGAGTTAAGCTCGGAAATGCTTGATACGTCTCCAACGTATCTATAATTTTTGATGGTTCCATGCTATTATCTTGTCAAACTTTGGATGTCTTGTATGCCTTTTATATCTTTTTTGGGACTAACTTATTAACTCAGTGCCAAGTGCCAATCCTTGTTTTTTCCGTGTTTTTGACTCTTTTCGGAGGAGGATTTTAAACGGTGTCCAAATGGAATAAAACTTCTGAAAAGATTTTTTTCCGGAACAGAAGATACGCACGAGACTTGAGAACCAAGGCAGAGGCCACCAGAGGACCCCACAGGCCCCCTAGGTGTGGCCAGGGGGGCCCGCGCCTAGCAGGCTTGTGGGCCCCCCTGTTGCTCGTCTGCCCTACCTCTTCTGCCTATAAATTCAGAAAAATTCCAAAACTGCGGGAGAGATCCACGAAAATACTTTTCTGCCGCCGCAAGCTTCTGTCTCCGCAAGATCCCATCTGGGGCACTACCTCTTCTCTCTCTTGGATGTGAAGTACAAAGTTCTCCATGATCTTCATGGAGATCTATCCAATGTAATCTTCTTTTGCGGTGTGTTTGTAGAGATCCGATGAATTGTGGATTTATGATCAGATTATCTATGAATCTTATTTGATTTTCTTCTGATCTCTCTTATGCATGATTTCATATCCTTGTAATTCTTTTCGAGTTCTGGGTTTTGTTTGGACAACTTGATCTATGATTCTTGCAATGGGAGAAGTGCTTAGTTTTTGGTTCATACCGTGCGGTAAACTCACCCAGTGACAGAAGGGGTAGCAAGGCACGCATCGTGTTGTTGCCATCAAGAGTAAAAAGATGGGGTTTTCATCATTGGTTTGAGTTTATCCCTCTACATCATGTCATCTTGCTTAAAGCGTTACTCGGTTCGTCATGAACTCAATACACTAGATGCATGCTGGATAGTGGTCGATGTGTGGAGTAATAGTAGTAGATGCAGAAAGTATCGGTCTACTTGTCTCGTACGTGATGCCTATATGTATGATCATTGCCTTAGATATCGTCATGACTTTGCGCGGTTCTATCAATTGCTCGATAGTAATTTGTTCACCCACCGTATTATTTGCTATTTTGGTAGAAGCCTCTAGTGAACACTATGGCCCCGGGGTCTACTTCAGCCTTACAATTTTACTTCGTTGCACTTTCCGCCTTCAGATCTCACTTTGCAATCAATCTTGAAGGGATTGACAACCCCTTTATAGCGTTGGGTGCAAGCTCTTTTGTGTTTGCACAGGTACTCTGGACTTGGCGCTATTCTCCTACTGGATTGATACCTTGGTTCTCAAACTGAGGGAAATACTTACTGCTCCTGTGCTGCATCGCCCTTTCCTCTTCAAGGGAAAAACCAACACAAGCTCAAGAGGCAGCAGAAGGATTTTTGTCGCCGTAGCAAGCCCCGCCTCCGCTGATGCCACTCCCCGGCGCTTCCCTAGGCCTCATCCGTTGCCCACGGCCTCTTCGCGAGCCTCGCCAGCTGCCTCCTCATCGGAACATCGCCGGATCCGCTTCGCCCAGCGCTCGATGCTGTCTCCTCTACCTCCTTCCAGCCTCCATGTCGGACTCCCCCGACCTCCACCAAGCCGCTGCAACGCCTGCAACACCGGTGAGCACAGCCTCGGGGCTCTTCCCCCCATCCCCCCAGCTCCGCCCGGTTGCACCCCGAGCCGCACCCCCACGTCGCCCCTCTAGCTCCAGCTCGCCCCTCCCACCGGCCCGCGACCGAGCCCCTGCCCTACGTCCACCCGCGCCTCCGCACGTGCGCCCCCACGCGCTAGCCTCGCATGCGCTCCACTTCATCCGCCCATGGCCGCGCCTAGCACCACCCCACCGTCGCGGTGACGCCCTCCTCTCCCCACGCTCGCCGCAACCGCACCGGACCCGTGCCCTGGCCGCTCGCCCCTAGCTGATTAGCAGGGGGATTACCCCCCCCCTATGACATAACACTTTGGGGGATTAGCCCCCCAAATGACTTTTTCTGTTTAGGCCCATTTTGCCCCTTCCCTGAGACTCACAAAGGGGGCCCAGGACACCCCCCTCGGTAAATACATAATATATATAAAAAATTAAAAAAAAAGATATAACAATAAAATAATTAATTAATTAGTTAAGTAATTAATTAATTAGATGATTAAAGTTAATTAGTTAATAATTCCGTTAATTAAACACTTAACTTAATTAAGGCTAATTATGTTAATGAACTAATACATTAATTAATTAACCTGATTAGGATTAACTAAACTTTAATTAATCTTGTGCCAATGATAGACGGCCCCACCCGTCAGTTTGACCCAGTCAACATACCTGTTGGCTGCTGGCATCATGTTGATGTCATAACTGCATTTATTGAATTAAAATGATCTATTTTAATTTCTGAATATTGAATAAAACTTTAAAAATTAATATTAATTAAACCGTAAGTAATATGAAAATATTTTGAACATGAAAGTTCATCAGCAGAACAAGACGAACCCGGATACGCTGTCCATTCGTCTGTCACGTGTCCCTAGCATAGCAAACGTGGAACTTTTCCATCGTTTTCGTGTGACCGGTAGTAGCCAGAGACCCGGGAAATAACATCTGATATTTTCCCGACCCGTCTATGACGGATGATACTGCGATAGCTCATGCCTAGCTTTGGATCTTCACATGTCATGCTTAGTTATTGCATCCGTGTTTATATTTATTGTTTCTTCCCCCTCTTCTTACCGGTAGACCCCGGGACTGACGCTGCTATCTTGTACGACTACCCTCCTGACTGCCAGCCCTTTGCAGTAGAGCAACACGGCAAGCAAACCCCCCTTGATCATCCCTATATTGCCTATTTCTTTCTCCTTCGTGCTTGCATTAGAATTTTGCTACTATTGTAGTTAGCTCCTATATCTGATGCATACCTTAATTTTGATGAACTACTACATTATTCTACTGCACCTTAAAACTGTTGAGTATAGGTGGAGCAGTCATACCCTTTGTCCCCTTAGTCCTGTTGCCCCCGCTTTATCGTCAAGTATTGATCCCTGATCGACGAGCCAAGAACCGACACATCACTTACTGTTGGGGAACGTTGCATGGGAAACAAAAAAATTCCTATGCACATGAAGACCTATCATGGTGATGATCATCTACGGGAGAGAGATCGGATCTACATACCCTTGTAGATCGCTAAGTGGGAAACGTTAAGAAACGAGGTTGATCTAGTGGAACGTCTTTGTGATTCAAATCACCTTATCCCACGATCCGTCCCGATCTAGTACCGAACGGACAACACCTCCGCGTTCAGCACACGTACAGGTCGATGACGATCTCCGCCTTCTTGATCCAGCAAGAGAGACGGGGAAGTAGATGAGTTCTCCGGCAGCGTGACGGCGCGCCGGCGGTTGTGGTGATCTATTTCTACAGGGCTTCGCCTAAGCACCGCAGAAATCCGATCTAGAGGAAGAACTACGAACTAGAGAAGAGGGTTGCACATGGCTGAAATTGTGTCTCAAAAACCCTAAAAACTCTAGTATATATAGGAAGAGGGAGGAGACAGTCTTTCCCACCAAGGCAAACCCTTTGGCATCGGCCGAACCAAAGGAGGGAGGAGTCCCCCTCCAATCCTACTTGGATTAGGACTCCTTCCCAAATTGTCCACCTCTTTTGGATTTTCCACCTTTTTCCACATGGGCTTTCTTTGGTTGACTAGACAGCCTACTAAGAGCTACCGCGCCACCACCAAGTCCAGGTGGCCCTCTTGGGGAGTGGTGGGCCCACCTGGTGGGCCCTCGATACCCATTCGTCACTCCTGGTACACTATCGGCAATGCCCGAAAAGTCTTCTGGAATCCAAATATCAACTTCCAATATATCAATATTCGTTTTCGGACCATTCTGGAACTCCTCGTGACGTCCGGGATCTCATCTGGGACTCCGAAAAAAACTTCGGTCACCAGCACCTATAACTCAACTATACCGAAACGTCACCGAACCGTAAGTGTGCAGACCCTGCGGGTTCGAGAACTATGTAGACATGACCTGAGATACTCCCTGGTCAATATCCAATAGCGGGACATGGATGTCCATATTGGATCCTACATATTCTACGAAGATCTTATCGGTTGAACCTCTGTGTCAAGGATTTAGTTAATCCCGTATGTTGTTCCCTTTGTCCATCGGTATGTTATTTGCCCGAGATTCGATCGTCGATATCTCCATACCAAGTTCAATCTCGTTACCGGCAAGTCTCTTTACTCGTTCCATAATACAAGATCCCGTAACTAATTCCTTAGTCACATTTCTTGCAAGGCTTGTTGTGATGTTGTATTACCGAGTGGGCCCCGAGATACCTCTCCGTCACACGGAGTGTCAAATCCCAGTCTTGATCCATGCCAACCCAACAGACAACTTTGGAGATACCTGTAGAGAACCTTTATAGTCACCCGGTAACATTGCGATGTTTGATACACACAACGTAGTCCTCCGGTGTCCGGGAGTTGCATGATCTCATGGTCATAGGAACAGATACATAGACATGTAGAAAAACAGTAGTAATAAACTGACGTGTTCATATGCCACGTTTATAGTTTGGGTCTTGTCCATCACATCATTCTCCTAATGATGTGATCCCGTTATCAAGAGACAACACTTGCCAATGGCAAGGAAACCTTGACCATCTTTGATCAACGAGCTAGTCAACTAGAGGCTCACTAGGAACAGTGTGTTGTCTATGTATCCTCACATGTATTTGAGTTTCCAATAAATACAATTCTAGCATGGATAATAACCGATTATCATGAACAAGGAAATACAATAATAACCAATTTATTATTACCTCTAGGGAATATTTCCAACAGTCTCCCACTTGCACTAGAGTCAATAATCTAGTTCAGATCACTTTGTGATTGTAATGAATCTGACACCCATACAGTTCAGGGGTTCGATCATGTCTTTCTTGTGAGAGAGGTTTTTAGTCAACGGATCTGAACCTTTTAGATCCGTGTGTGCTTTACAAATCTCTATGTCATCCTATAGATGCTACTAGTACGTGCCATTTGGAACTATTCCAAATGACTACTCCACTATACAAATCCGGTTTACTACTTAGAGTTATTCAGATTAGTGCCAAAGCTTGCATCAACGTAACCCTTTACGACGAACTCTTTAATCACCTCCATACTCGAGAAAAATTCCTTAGTCCACTAGTTACTAAGGATAACTTTGACCGTTGTTTTGTGATTCAATCCTGGATCACTCTTTGTACCCATTGACAGACTCATGGCAAGGCACACATCAGGTGCGGTACACAACATGGCATACTTTAGAGCCTACGGCTAAGGCATACGAGACAACCTTCGTCCCTTCTCTTTCTTCTGCCATGGTCGGGATTTCAGTCTTACTCAAATTCTCACCTTACAACACATCCAAGAACTCCTTCTTTGCTAATCTATTTTGAACTCCTTCAAAAACTTGCCAAGGCATGCATTTCATTGAAAGTTCTATTTAGCGTTTTGATCTATCTCTATAGATCTTGATGCTCAATGTTCAAGTAGCTCTACCTAGGTTTTCCTTTGAAAAACTCCTTTCAAACAACCCTTTATGCTTTCCAGAAATTCTACATTACTTCTGATAAACAATATGTCAACCACATATACTTATCAGAAATTCTATAGTGCTCCCACTGACTTCTTTGGAAATACAAGTCTCTCATAAACCTTGTATAAACCCCAAAAGCTTTGATCATCTCATCAAAGCGTATATTCCAACTCTAAGATGCTTGCACCATAGAAGGATCGTTGGAGCTTGCATACTTGTCAGCATCCTTATGATCGACAAAACCTTCTGGTTGTATCACATACAACCTTTCCTCAAGGAAACAGTTGAGGAAACAATGTTTTGACATCCTATGTGCAGTATTTCATAAATAATGCAGCAACTACTAACATAATTCCAACATACTTTTAGCATCGCTACAATTGAGAAAGTCTCATCACAGTCAACTTTTTGAACTTGTCGGAAACATCTTTCCGACAAGTCGAGCTTTTCTTAAAGGTGACTTTTCACCATCATCATTTCTCTTCTTTTTAAAGATCCATATGTACTTAATAGTCTTACGACCATCAAGTAGTTCTTCCAAAGTCCACACTTTATTTTTATACACGGATCCTCTCTCAGATTTCATGGCCTCCAACCATTTGTCGGAATCCGGGACCACCATCGCTTCTCCATAGCTCGTAGGTTCATTGTTCAACAACATGACCTCCAAGACAGGGTTACCGTACCACTCTATATAAGTACGCGACCTTGTCGACCTACAAGGTTTGTAGTAACTTGACCCGAAGCTTAATGATCACTATCATCAGTTTCCACTTCAATTGGCGTAGGCACCACAGGAACAACTTCCTGTGCCCTTCTACATACTGGTTGGAGTGACAGTTCAATAACCTCATCAAGTTCCACCACCGTCCCACTCAATTCTTTCGAGAGAAACTTTCCCTCGAGAAAGGACCCGTTTCTAGAAACAAACACTTTGCTTTCAGATCTAAGATAGGAGCTATACACAACTGTTTTGGGTCGCCTATGGACATGCATTTATCCGTTTTGGGTTCGAGCTTATCATGCTAAAACTTTTCCACATAAGGATCGCAGCCCCAACCTTTTAAGAAATGACAGCTTAGGTTTCTCCAAACCATAATTCATACGGTGTCATCTCAACAGAAATACATGGTGCCATATTTAAAGTGAATGCGGTTGTCTCTAATGCATAACCCATAAACGATAGTGGTAATTCATAAGAGACATCATAGTATGTGTTGGGGATATTACCTGTTAATGACCCGCCCTAGTTGGGCCGGGTTACCAATCAGGCGATTCACCCAAACTATTATTTGGGCCTTGTCCTAGCCGGATCAAGGTCGTATGATGGTTTGTGATTTCTGGAAGGTCTCCAAGCTTTGGAAGACGGCGATTTAGAGACCATAGGGGTCACGATTTGTAGGAAGGAAAAAACCCTTGTAAACCCTAGGAGTTCGACCTATATATAAGGCGAGTCCCAGGGGAGGAGAGGGCAGGTTAGAAATCATCGAGTGCTAGGTTCGGCGAGTTACGCCCTCCTTGTAATCGAAACCACATCAATACAAACCAAAGCAGGACGTAGGCCTTTACCTGCTCACGAGGCGCCGAACCTGGGTAAATCGCCGTGTCTCTCCTGCTTAACCCCTTTGAGTCGCCACCAAGGTGCGATGGCTCGAGTACTAAGTCCTTTCAGGAGGACATCTGCCGTGACAAAACCACGACAGTTGGCGCCCACCGTGGGGCCTACGCACGGTGGAGTTGAGTTTTCAAAGGGAGCCCTACCAGGGTTTGGGAGTTATGCGACAGGGCTCATGACTCGGAGCCGCCTCGGCGTAACCTACATCGACAACCAACGATGGGGACCTGAAGCGGATTCGATTGAATCTGGTTACAGGGTCCCCTTCGGCAAGATCAACATCTTCATCGGCATAATTGGATCATCCGCGCCTGAGCCAGACATCTCCACCGACATCATCGAGCCGGCCAGGTACGTCCGCCCAGTGATAACGCCAAATCTGACTCGCCCGGTTTTTGTGGGGTTCACGCAGGGATCGGAGGAGCCAGAGCGCTCGGCGACTCAGGAAACTACACCGGTCAACTCTGATGACGAATCATCCATGGGCGACTCAGATTCAATCCGGTCTCTGCATAGGGATTGTCTTGGGGGCTTGTCGCTGGCCATGGACCCTGAAGTCCTCGACCGAACCCGCCGCCAGATCGCCATCTACATGGCAGGGGCGACTCAACCCACACAAAACCCTACTGGAGGTGATGGAACCGGCAAGACGTCCAGGAGCCCGGCCGCAGTCCTGGTGGATTTAGCGGCGGAGATCACGAGGCTAATGGCGGCTCCCCTCACACCAGAAAACCAGGAGGAGATAAACACGGAACTGGCGAAACTCAGAGAGGCAGTGGCAAAGGCTCATCGGGATGCCGAGATAGAGTCCGCCAGGATCGAGACTCGGCAAGCTCAAATTACGGCCGAAAGGATGCGTTTAAGCACTGACAACTGGCAGCTCGAGAGACAGCAGCGCGCATCCGACGCCGTCCATCAGCTGAGACACCAGGGTCGCCTGCCCCATGATCTCAACCCGACCCGCCTGTTCGACACTCCACGAACCCCTGGGGCGGGAGCCGCCCCGGGGGGAGGACCGGGCCGCCCGCCTAACCCGCCGGCTCAGCCAGTTGAGGGTCACATTCCCCGATTCCGGACGCCTCAAGGCCAATTTTCCAACCCGGTGGATAACGTGCTGGCCGCAACTCATCATCTAGAGTCTCTTCCGATTCACGGCAACACCCCTGTTGAGATAGAAGCGAAGAACGCCATCGAGATGTTGAAGACAGTGGTTGTTCAAAAGGCCCAGTTCTCACATAGCCTCGAGAGGTTGCATTCCACCCCCCAGGAAAGTTACACCAGGAGTCGGCCAGAGGACCAGCCCGCAGTAAACAGCGGACCACGACACGTCCCACAGGACAACCCGCCTGAACCGAACCCGCCGGGCCGGGATCTCGCAAACGTCCAAAACGCCCCGGCCCCCCTCGTCGGGGGCGGAGGGCGAGTAGGAGTACCATGCTTGGCCCTCGACCTTCATAACGAAAGGATGCCCAAAGACTTCAAGGGGCCAAGAAAGGTGCCTAATTACACCCTAGACCTTGAGCCGGCGTCATGGATCGAGAGTTATGAAATCGCCATGGACATGCTCGATGTAAACGAGGCGGTTTACGCCAGATACTTCACGATGATGCTCGAGGGGTCAGCACGTACTTGGTTGAAATACTTACCTCCCAACTCCATCCAGACCTAGGCCGAGGTAAAAGAGCATTTCATCAAAAACTTCCGAGGAACTTGCAAACGCCCGATGACGATCGTCGATCTACAGCAGTGTGTCCAGCGCCCGGATGAGTCGGCTCACCATTGGTCACAGCGGGTCGAAGAAATTATCCATTCGCCAGATGGCATTACGGCGGCTCAGGCTGTGCTGATCCTCGAGCAAAATTGCCATTACGAACCCTTGGTGCAAAAATTAGGGCGACTCAAGCGAAAGGTCCAAGACATGGGAGAACTGATGGACACCCTCACTAGGTATGCTGAGGCTGATGACACCAAAGATCCTGGTGAAGACGGTAAGGCTAATTCTCCCAAGAAGGGCGAGTCATCCAAGAATCATACCCGCTTCCAGGGACGTAACCGCCACAATCAAGGGACCAACAGCAAGCGAAGGCCGCAAGAAGAGCCCTCGGATTTAGTCGCCAATACCAACGCCAACAACGGCAAGAAGAAAAACAGGGGGTTTAGCGGGAAGAGGCCGCGTAACTACGAAGAGCTACTCAAAGGCCCTTGCCCGCACCACGCCACGGCAGACGGTCCGGCGACTCACTCTTGGGAAAACTGCTTCGTGATGCGAGAGTTTCGGGCGGAGGCGATCAAGAAGAGTCAAAACGATGACCCGGACCAGCGCTAGGAGCAATTCGCCGCACCCAACCAGAGACAGAACCCCTTTGGCGGTTTTCCCGAACAGGGGGCTCAGGGAGGCCCACAGCCAGGCGGCGGCCAATACCCGGTGCACCACCAGCGGCGGTATAACCCGCCAGGTGCCTTTCAGCAGCCACCCCCACAGGGAGCTCCGCAGGGTCAGGACGATAATGGGGGCTTCCGTAGCAACCCCAAACAGTTAAGTAATGGGCAGTATCATGTTTTCACCACTAATGCGTGAAGGCGTGATAAGAAGGTGAGTCACCGGGCGTACAGTGTGTCTGAACCGGCGCTTCCCAGATACCTCCATTGGTCTGAGCAAACCATAACGTGGAGCACGGAGGATCACCCGCCGAGAGTTGATAACCCCGGCGATTTGGCGTTGGTCGTGGCTCCCCAAGTTGGGGGTTACACCCTATCAAAAGTGCTAATGGATGGTGGCAGCAGCATCAATATCCTATACTTTGACACTTTCCAAAGGATGAACCTACTGGAAAAAGACCTGATGCCTTCAACTACGGTTTTCCACGGAATCGTCCGAGGCAAGTCGGCCTATCCCATAGGCCGAGTCCGGCTCACAGTGGCATTTGGAATTGCGTAGAATTATAGGTCGGAGTCACTGATCTTCCAGGTGGTCAAATTGAAAAGCCCCTACCATGCGCTGTTTGGGCGGCCGGCTTACGCCCGCTTCATGGCTCGCCCGTGCTATGTCTACCTTAAGCTCCAAATGCCTGGTCCCAAAGGACCCATCACAGTTGATGGAGATAGAAGGATTGCAAAGGAATGTGAAGAAGGGGACGCGGCTTATGCGGAAGTCGCCTGTGCTGCGGAAGAGCTCAAACACCATCGGGCCAATGTTGACCCGGCGGACATGTCACCCCTAAAAAAGTCGACTACAGATTCTGAGTCGCCCCTCAAGTTCGTGCCTGGCGACACTAAGACGATCGATTTCATGCCTGGCGATTCATCCAAGCAATTCACCATCGGGATGGGTCTGGACCCCAAATAGGAAAGCGCGCTCATCGAATTCATCCGTGACAATCGGGACATCTTCGCATGGAAACCTTCTGACATGCCTGGTGTACCGAGAGAATTCGCTGAGCACCATCTTAATGTTGACCCAAAGTGCAAACCCATCCAGCAGTACCTTCGCAGATTTAACGAGGAGCGACGCAAGGTGATTGGGGAAGAGGTTGCCCGTCTTTTAGCCGCCGGTTTCATTGTGGAAGTTTTTCACCCCAAATGGCTAGCTAACCCAGTTTTGGTACTCAAGAAGAATGGTACTTTCCGTATGTGCATCGACTACACAGACCTCAACAGAGCCTGTCCAAAAGATCCCTTCGCTCTTCCCCGCATCAAGCAGATCATTGACTCGGTGGCCGGTTGCGAACGATTGTGTTTTTTGGACGCCTACTCAGGATATCACCAAATCAAGATGGCCGTGGAGGATCAAGAGAAAACAACCTTCATAACCCCCTTCGGGGCTTTTTGTTATGTGTCCATGCCCTTTGGACTCAAGAGTGCGGGAGCGACTTATCAACGCTGCATCCAGAATTGCCTCCGCAACCAAATCGATCGCAACGTTCATGCCTATGTCGACGATATTGTTATCAAAACCTGCCAGGAGGAGACGCTACTAGAGGACCTCAAGGAAACATTCGATAACCTACGGGTATATCAGATGAAACTAAATCCCACCAAGTGTGTTTTTGGTGTGCCTGCAGGGAAATTGCCGGGTTGTCTGGTATCGGAGCGCAGCATTGAAGCTAACCCGGACAAGATCGAAGCAATTACATCCCTTGGAAAGCCGGCAAACGTTAATCAAGTTCAACGACCGGCGGGTCGCATTGCAGCCCTAAGTCGTTTTGTGAGCCGCCTGGGGGAGAAGGCGATCCCTCTTTATCAGTTATTGAGGAAATCCGATCGGTTTGTTTGGACGAATGAGGCAGACGAGGCGCTCGAAGCCCTGAAACGCCAATTGGTTAACCCGCCGGTCCTGGTCGCCCCGATTGAAAAAGAGCCCATGCTTCTGTATATCGCGGCAAATTCCAAAGCAGTAAGTGTGGCAGTGGTCGTTGAGATAAAGGAGGAAGGGAAGGAATACCCAGTGCAACGCCCGGTATATTTTATCAGCGAGGTGCTAACTCTTTCAAAGCAGCGGTACCCACACTGGCAGAAGTTGGTATATGGGGTGTTTATGGCGAGTCGAAAACTTAAGCATTATTTCCAAGAACACCCTATCATAGTGGTTAGCTCTGCCCCCCTTGGGGACATCATCCAGAATCGGGAGGCAACAGGGTGGATCGCCAAGTGGGCAATAGAACTTGGGCCCCACCACATACAGTATACCCCCGCACAGCCATCAAGTCCCAGGCCTTAGTTGATTTCGTCAACGACTAGACTGAGCTACAGGCTCCGGAAGACCGGCCTGATCTCACTTACTGGACTATTTATTTTGATGGATCTAGGCAGGTGGAAGGCTCGGGGGCTGGCGTGGTGTTTGTGTCCCCTCAAGGAGAGAAATTCTGTTACGTTCTCCGACTCATGTTTCCGTGCACTAACAATGCGGCGGAATACGAAGCTTTGCTTCACGGCTTGCGACTCGCCAAGGAGATGAATCTAACACGAGTCAGATGCTTTGGCGACTCTGATTTGGTAGCACAACAAGTTTTGGGTACCTGGGATTCTCGGGACCCCATGATGGCGGCTTACAGACGAGCTGTGTCTGAAGTGGCGGGTCATTTTCATGGTTATCAGGTGGACCATATTGATCGGTGCCTCAACGAGGTAGCTGACGCCCTTTCGGGACTTGGCTCCCAGAGAAAGCCGGTTCCTCCTAATGTTTTTCTGGATATCTTGTATAAACCGTCCGTGATTCTACCATCAGATGAGGAATTGGCAGTACCAGATCCTGAATCCCAGCTCGTGGTGGCTCTCCATGTCACTCCGGATTGGGTTCTTCCTTATCTGGCCTATCTCGCTCGGGGCGAGTTACCAGCAGACGAAGTTTTGGCTCGCCAAATCGTTCGGTGCAGCAAATCCATGGTCATCATCAATGGCAAGTTACATAAGCGGAGCGCCTCTGGAGTTTTTCAGCGATGCGTTTCTTCCGAAGAAGGATGCATAATCTTAAATGACATTCATTCCGGAGATTGTGGGCACCATGCGGGGTCACGCTCTTTGGTGTCAAAGGCTTTCTGTCATGGTTTCTTTTGGCTGACGGCTCATGTAGATGCGGAAGATATAGTTCGTCGGTGCGAAGGATGCCAACATTATAGGCGGCAGGCTCATGTGCCGGATCAGGAATTAAGGATGATCCCCATCACTTGGCCTTTTGCAGTCTGGGGGCTGGACATGGTCGGCCCTTTTAAAATGTCCTCTAACAAGAAGTGGCACCTATTGGAGCTTGTGATGCGGAGACAGCGGTCAAATTCTTGAAAAAGTTGATTTTCCGGTTTGGATACCCGCAGAGCATCATTACTGATAATGGTTAAGTACTAACTTGTCCCAAGGGGCGATGCAGGAGTTTTGTCATCGAGAACATATCCGGCTTGATGTTTCTGCAGTCGCTCACCCGCAATCTAACGGGCAGGCAGAACGGGCGAATCAGGAGGTTTTGCGAGGGATTAAGCCCCGACTCATGGTTCCCCTGGAAAAAACCCTAGGGTGTTGGGTTGAAGAATTGCCTTCAGTATTGTGGAGTATCCGGACTACCCCGAACAGGTCCACGGGTTTCACCCCTTTCTTCCTGGTCTACGGAGCGGAGGCTGTCCTTCCTATTGATATAAGGCATGATTCACCTAGAGTCGTCGCATATGTGGAACAAGACAATGAGCTGGCGCGTCAAGATTCTTTGGACGCGTTAGAAGAGGCACGTGACCTAGCTACGGCCCGTTCAGCTATCTATCAACAGGATCTACGACGTTATCACAACCGCCGGGTTAAAAGTCGGACCTTTCAGGAAGGCGACTTGGTTCTTCGGTTGATACAAGATCGTGCAGGCATGCATAAGTTGTCGCCACCTTGGGAAGGATCGTTCGTCATCAGTAAAAATCTCCGCAATGGCTCTTATTATTTGGTGGATCTCCGGCCTAACCGGCCAACCACGGAGGCTGAGTCAATTCGCCCCTGGAATATTGCCCACCTGCGGCTTTATTACACTTGAGCTCTTAAGCTCTACATTTTGTAAGATTTTCAGTTTCATTATAAAGCAATAAAGTTGAATATACTCCCTGACTTGGGGGCTTCTTCATTAAGAGAACAATTTTTGTCATCCTGTTGCGACCTTATGAGCCGACAGAATCAGCATTTTAGGGTGGCACTTGAGTTTTCTGACTCGCCTCATCCTGTCGCGACCTTATGAGCCGACGAAATCATCTGCATTTTAGGGTTGCGCTCGAGCTTTCTGACTCGCCTCATCCTGTCGCGACCTTATGAGCCGACGAAATCATCTGCATTTTAGGGTGGCGCTTGAGCTTTCTGACTCGCCTCATCCTGTCGCGACCTTATGAGCCGACGAAATCATCTGCATTATAGGGTGTGTGCTCGAGCTTTCTGACTCGCTTCATCCTGTCGTGACCTTATGAGCCGACGAAATCATTTGCATTATAGGGTGTGTGCTCGAGCTTTCTGACTCGCCTCATCCTGTCGCGACCTTATGAGCCGACGAAACCTGCATTATAGGGTGTGTGCTCGAGCTTTCTGACTCGCCTCATCCTGTCGCGACCTTATGAGCCGACAAAACATGCATTATAGGGTGTGTGCTCGAGCTTTCTGACTCGCCTCATCCTTTCGCGACCTTATGAGCCGACGAAACCTGCATTATAGGATGTGTGCTCGAGCTTTCTGACTCGCCTCATCCTGTCGCGACCTTATGAGCCGACGAAACCTGCATTATAGGATGTGTGCTCGAGCTTTCTGACTCGCCATGTCCTATCGCGACCTTATGAGCCGACGAAACCTGCATTATAGGGTGTGTGCTCGAGCTTTCTGACTCGCCTCGTCCCGTCGCGACCTTATGAGCCGACGAAACCTTCATTCTAGGGTGTGGACTCGAGCTTTCTGACTCGCCCCGTCCTGTCGCGACCTTATGAGCCGAGGAAATTGCGGTTTTTATCTTTTTTGGCATAGCCATGAGGGTTTTTAACTTTTCTTTCTGATTCCTCTTGAAAATATTTGTTATCATTTATTTGGTTTCACATATGTTGTTTTCAAAGCTTAAGTCAGGATGATGATCAGAATTACTTCGTCCATGACGGATTAAGCATCATAAAGGATTCTCAAATGGTAGGTCAAATATTTCAAATCGCCTTAAGGGCGACATAAAGATTCTTTCGAAGAGTATCACAAAAACAGTATCGACTTACGAAAAAGACCTATTACATGGCTCTCAGGCCAAATCGATGAGGTTTATTCTGTTGGCGCCTTAGGATCATTTGGCTGGGAGCTTTGGCCGACCTCAATTTGCAAGTTGCCCAATACCCAGTTGCACTTAGCCAGAGCTGCGAAGTCATCTTCATCAGTCAGGATGGATGCCAGGTCTGCTTCCAAGTCAAAAGGGTTCTTGGGTCGCCGAGGAGTTAAATTGGTCGTCACAAAGGCAGGCGGGTTGACCTTCTTGTTTTTGCTGTCATAAGACGCCTGATACTTTGATAAATCAAGACTTGCTGTGAGTTGGGTTGCTGCCAGTCGGGAGTCCTTGACAACACGTTGATAGTCCTCTTCAACGAATTCTGACCCATCATCTTTGAGTTGCAGAAAGCCTGCCGCTACTTCTTCCAGGTTGATCTCTCGAGCATACGCCAAGCAGCGACTCAAGGCAGTTAGAACACCTTTTCGGGCGGCTGACCGAGTTAACTCGCCAATCTGAGGGGGAAGTGTGGATAGGCAGCCAAGCACCTTCTTTATGGAAGTTATTGGCTCTTTGGCACCCATCACAGCCTTAACAGTTAATACACTGCCGGTGTATAGTTGTTCTATCAACGTGTAAATCGCCTTTAGCATCAGCACACAATCTTCCTGAAGGTTGGCGGCTCTCGGACCTGAGTAAGGGGTCATGATAATCAGCGAGTTACGATAAAAAGGAAAAAGGAGGCAGAAAAAACCAAAATTTGAGTAAGTTTACCAAAGACGGCTTGCGTCATGTTTAAGATATGACGCTTTAAGCCGGACAATTCTTGTTGCACAGTGGCCAGCCTGCCTTGAGCCTTTTCTGCTCTTTTTATGGCAGCATCTTGGTCAGCTTGAGCTCTTTTCAGATCGTCTTTTAGTTTTTCCAGCTCAGCCAAGGCCAATTGATATTTCTCCTCCGACTTAGCTCGGGCATCTTGCTGACCAGATAAGTTTTTCTTTAAATCGCCAAGCGCCGATTCAGTCTGAGCAAGAGTTTCCTGTTGAAAGTACAAAAAAGGGGCAAGTCTGAGAAATATTGCAAGCAAATATCCCTGACACTTGGGGGCTAATGTATAGTTTTTTCTTTTCAGATGAAATTATACAATATCAAGACCCGGCTCATCTTTTTACTCATGACTCGGCCCTTGGGGGTTACTTGTCGCAAAGTTTTTCCTAAATTTTTCAAGACCCGACTCATCTTTTTACTGATGACCCAACCCTTGGGGGTTACTGGTCGCAAAGTTTTTCCTAAATTTTTCCAGACCCGGCTCATCTTTTTACTGATGACCCGGCCCTTGGGGGTTACTGGTCGCAAAGTTTTTCCTAAAGTTTTCAAGACCCGGCTCATCTTTTTACTGATGACCCGGCCCTTGGAGGTTACTGGTCGCAAAGTTTTTCCTAAATTTTTATCAAGACTCGGCTCATCTTTTTACTGATGACCCGGCCCTTGGGGGTTAATGGGAGTAATACAATATAATAAAACTTACCTCATGTTTGTTTTTTAACATCCGCAGCAGGCTTATCTCCATCTCGTAGCTCGCCTCCAGGCGACTTGAAAAACCAGAGCAGAGTTCCTTGAACTCCAGATTTTCATATTCAGAAAGCTTCGTCTTGGAGAGTCCAGATTCGGGAATGGCTTGAGAGGAGGATGCCACATGCCTTGACAAAACCGTTGCCGCTGGCTTAGAGAAGCCAGTACCAGTAATAACTACAGCATCCGGGTCTTCTGTTGTCATCAATGAGCTTGGCGACTTAAGGGCATCCATTGCTTCCTTGGGCGAGTCTGGAAGATCCATTTGATTTTCAGGCTCGCCTTGGTCCGGGTTGTCCTGAGTCGGCATTGATTCTTTGATGGGCTCTGAAGTTGTGACAGGAGTTGATCCGCTGGTTTTCCTTTTCTTGGCCTGTGCCCTAAAAGAAGGGAGAAGCGCATTAAGGAACTGGAAGTCTATTACCCTCAGAATTCAAAGTAAGATTATCAAAAGACTTACCCAGGAACTCGAATCATTTGCGGAAGTGTCGACATCACTGAGTCGCCAGATGTAGGAGGAGAGTTCTACAAGAATTATACGTCAAAGATATAGGCGGGTCACAGATGTGATCCAAAGAAACATGAAGAATTGTTATTCATAAGTACCTCATTTGGTTTCCTTTTGTTCGTTGCTGGTAAGCCGGACACCTGATCACCAGAATGACTTCGGGTCTTCCGATTTGAAGTATGCTGTGCTTTCTTTAGTAGGAAATTTGGGTCCAAACAAGCATTTGGGTGTGAGAAGGGAACTTCCCACAAACTCACCTGGCCGGCTTAGGTGGAGAAGGAGATGAATCGGAGGAAACAGAAATTACCTCAACAGAGTCCTCCTGGCTTTCGTTGTCTTTATTCTATTTCAAGAGAGGCAGAGATATAAATACAAAGATTAACAGTAGTGAATGGCAAGTAAAAAGAGGATGAACTTTTACCTCCCAAAGTGCATCGCCGACTTGAGATTCATCCACTTCGGATGGCTCAGCCGTAGCAGCTTTGCCCTTACCCTTGGTTTTCTTTGAAGGCGGCTTAACATTTTTCATGGCTCGCCTTTTGGGCTTCCTGGAACAATACTTATCGCCTTTCTGAAATAGCGGATGTTACAAAAACCACAATACAAATGAAGCATAAGAAGTAAAGACCAAAGGCGGGTTAGATTTGTTCACCTTGGGCGCCGGGTTAATTTTGCAGAAAGGCTTGAGGCCGATTTGGCCACATTTTCCCACAGGCTCGCGAGTCAGCTTCTTGATAATGGTGACGATGTCCTTTTCTGTTAAAGCTGTATGGAAATAACATTGAGGATGATCTAGGGTGCCATCAAATTCGCACATCATACCGTCCCGGCGACTCAGAGGGAGAATACGCCATTCGACCCAGCAACGGATTAGGTCAACCCCAGTAAGGCCGTTGTTTGTCAAGGATCTTAACTCAGACAGTACTGGGACGAACTCTGATTCCTCCTCCTCGGTAAGCTTGTCTGGAAGCTTGAAGTTCGTTGGAAGGCGATTTTTCCTGTAGCCCAGAAGCTTGTTTTCGCCTGCAGGAGAAGTCTCTTGACAGTAGAACCAAGACTCGCCCCAACCTTTGGGATGGCTGGGCATGGCGAGTGAGGGAAATGGGCTATCCCTGCGGCGCTGGACATTAACACCGCCGAGTTCCAGGCTGGGGCCGTTGTGGAATTCCGTTTGGCGATTCAGATGGAAAAAGTGCCAGAATAAAGGAACGGAGGGCTCAATCCGCAGATAAGCCTCGCAGAACACTTGGAATTGGCATAAGTTACTTATGGAATTGGGTCCCATATCCTGGAGGCGGACGTTCATGAAAGCCATTGCGTCTCTAAGAAACTTCGATCCGGGCGGCTTAAAACCTCGCTCCAGGTGTTCAACAAAAACGACTATTTCCCCTTCTTTGGGGTTAGGGAGATCTTCTCCGAACCCGGTACGCCCGCCAATAACATTCTGAGGGTCCAAGTTGCCCGTTTTCACATAGTGTGCTAGTATGGTGTCATCGACCTTGGTAGGAAGCCAGTCACTTTTGAAAACGGCGCCCATGCTACAAAGAAGTAAAGTATGGATTTATACGCCTTGAACATCTACTGTAGGGGGTGAAATAAGTTCATCTATGGCGCCAAGTAATTTGTTCACGGACGGAGAGGGAAACTTGACCCGCCATATCAAGAGCCGAGTTGCGTTGCTATGGCGACTTACGAAGTCTGGTTATTGTCGGGAGCTACGTTCTAAGGATGATGGACACGTTTGTTCAAAACGTCAAAATGTAAAGACTACAAACAACTTTTTGCAAAACAGTAGGTAAATTATGGATCTACTGGATAGATGGAAAAACATGAGAAAAATGGCTGGGCACAATAAATTTATCACCGGGACGAGGTGATGCCCTTCGCTTGATGAAACGTTATAATAGGTTCGCAAGTAAGAGCGGATAAATGAAGATATTCGAAGCATTTGGCTATCTCGTCGGCATTTGTGCTAATCAGTTCAGGCAACATATGCTCATGAAGAACATCTAGAACATGGCGGCGCTGGAGCTTCAAACGAGGATTGGATCTATTCTTAAATGGGCGATGGCCTAACCTGATGCTCTCGGTCAGAGAAGGCCGACGGCGACGAAGGTCGTTGGAGAAGCACGGAGGTCCCATCAAGCAAAGAGATCTTCGACGGTGGTGGAGCTCGTGGCGAACGGCGAGATGGTCGACGACGGTGCAGTGGTGAATGGCGGTGGACGGATCGGCCGCGGTGCGAAGCTTGATGACGGCGAAGGCCTATGGGTGGCGCCGAAGCTTCTCGGGCGAAGGCGGAAAGAACGGTCGGTGGCGGAGCCCTCGGGAGGCGATGAGAGTTTCTTGCTGTAATAATGGGGAGGAGATTGACGAGACTGGTAGGTGGGAAGCGTCAGTCTTGTCCCCCCGTCTATTTATCAGGGCGGGCGCTGGAATTGAGGCGCCGCGAGCGGGAACCGCCGGGGAATAAAAAGATTCTCTATAAATGCGTTCCGAAGATTTTGGGATAATGATGCACTAAGATCCGTTGGGGTTATGTCAGTCTTCCGGAAAATCGAGGGATAAGAAGAAGCCAACAAGAAATGGTTTGGCGACTTAAAGAGTTTTCGGTGCCAGATGGCGGGTTACAATTTCTGACGTATGAAGAAAGATGAGGAATGAATCGCCTTCAACTAAGCGGAAGTATTGGTGTGAAAAAGATGTTCAAGTCAATCTGAGGCCTAATGTTGGGGATATTACCTGTTAATGACCCGCCCTAGTTGGGCCGGGTTACCAATCAGGCGATTCACCCAAACTATTATTTGGGCCTTGTCCTGGCCGGATCAAGGTCGTATGACGGTTTGTGATTTCTGGAAGGTCTCCAAGCTTTGGAAGGCGGTGATTTAGAGACCACAGGGGTCACGATTTGTAGGAAGGAAAGCACCCTTGTAAACCCTAGGGGTTCGACCTGTATATAAAGGCGAGTCCCAGGGGAGGAGAGGGCAGGTTAGAAATCATCGAGTGCTAGGTTCGATGAGTTACGCCCTCCTTGTAATCGAAACCACATCAATACAAACCAAAGCAGGACGTAGGCCTTTACCTCCTCACGAGGGGCCGAACCTGGGTAAATCGCCGTGTCTCTCCCACTTAACCCCTTTGAGTCGCCAACAAGGTGCGATGGCTCCAGTACTAAGTCCTTTCACGAGGACATCTGCCGTGACAAAACCACGACAGTATGCACCATATCAAATAGGGTGCGGCTATGATGTTTGTACACACCATCACACTATGGTGTTCTAGGTGGCATGAGATGTGAAACAATTTTCACATTTGTCTTAATTGTGTACCAAACTCGCAACTCAGATATTCATCTCTATGACCATATCGTAGACATGTTACCCTCTTGTCACGACGATCTTCAACTTCAATCTGAAACTACTTGAACCTTTCAATAATTCAGACGTGTGTTTCATCAAGCAAATACACTAGTATCTACTATAATCATCTGTGAAGTAAGAACATAGCGATATCCACTACGTGCCTCAGCACTCATTGGACTCCATACATCCAAATGTATTACTTCCAATAAGTTACTTTCTAGTTCCATCTCACTAGAAACCGAGGGCTTCGGTCATCTTGCCCATGTGGTATGATTTGCATGTCTCAAGTGATTCAAAATCAAGTGAGTCCAAACGATCCATCTGCATGGAGTTTCTTCATGCGTTTATACCAATAGGTATGGTTTGCATGTATCAAACGTTTCAAAAATGAGTGAGTACAAAGATCCATCAGCATGGAGCTTCTTCATGCATTTTATACCAACATGACTCAAGCGGCAGTGCCACAAGTAAGTGGTACTATCATTACTACTTTGTATATTTTGGCATCAATATTATGAACATGTGTAGCACTACGATCGAGATTCAATAAACCATTGCAGGTATTTATTCAAGCAAATAGAATAACCAGTATTCTATTTAAATGAATAATGGTATTACAATAAACACAATCTAATCATGTTCATGCTCAACGCAAACACCAAATAACAATTATTTAGGTTTAACAATAATCCTGATGGTAGAGGGAGCGTGCGATTTTTGATCACATCAACCTTAGAATTACTTCCAACACACATCGTCACCTCACCCTTGCTAGTATCAATTTAATCCGTAGCTATAATTTTGAGTTACTAACACTTATCAATTTAATCTGTTCGAGAAGGTGTACGCCAAGGGCTTGTGTGATCTTTGTGGCTTCTCGGGCTTGTGCAGAGTGCAGAGCAGGGGATACCCACGCTGTAGTAGTGGATGTGTAGATGTTCCCCGCGGCGCAGCAGCAGTAGTAGAGATGCTCTATTGGCGTTGCTGCCGTCGACGTCTCTGTGTGCAGGCAGAGCAGGGCGATCCATCTTGTGTGTGAGTTACCTAGCTTGTTGCCTGTGTTAGGCCAAGTCTCCGACCGTAGCCCCTTGGTTTGGCGTGTGTGTGTTGGCTTGAGGGTGTGGGTTGGAGTCCCGGCGGCAAGACCCCCCTTTTGTTGTGGTATTTTTTGGCACAGTGGGTTTAGGGGGAAGGATAACTTGCTTACCCTCTTCCTTCTGTCGAGCTAGAGTGTGCAGCGCAGTGGCTTGCTTGTGTGTTGGTGTCCAGGGGGTCTTGGGATCGAATCCGAGACCAGCCCCTTTTTTGTTGTTGCATTCTCTTACTGTTTTGCATCTGCTTGCTTGTACAGTTGCTGTGGCATGCTAGGTTAGCATATGTGGTATTTTGCTTGCCTCCAACAGTAGATGTGCCTAGTTATTTTTGGTAGTTTGTGTAGTTATGCATGTGTAGGATTGAGTGCATATGTGCTATGTGCACTAGATATCTTGTATGTGTGTGGTATTAGCTTGCAGGTTTTGCACTAGAATAGTTATGCATGTGTGTGTGTGTGTTACTTATGTGCATGATGTAGAGCTGATGCACTATCTTGTGCTAGTGTGTGATCTTGTGTGTGTGTGAGGGTTCACCCCCTCCCCACATACTTTGTGGTGTAGGAATAGTGGCTCTTATGTGTGTGTGTGTATATGTAGGTGCCCATGTGTTGTTGTGTGTGCTTGTGTGTGTGTGTATCACACATGCCCAAGGCATGGAGTGCCTTGATGAGCACATGAGCAAGCTTGTATGTGTAGGAAGCATGATGTGAGTGTAAGTAGTGTGTGTGTGTGTGTGTTTTCCAATTGTTTTATGCATGTGCTTGATGTATGTGTGTGTGTGGTTGTGTGCTAAGGCACATGAACATGAGGTCTACCCGTCATGTGCACCATTGGTTATGTGAGAGTGTGCAAGTGCATGTGTAGGTGATAATATAGTGAGAAGCACATGTGATGGTGCACTATTCACTTCTTTGTGATTCCATGTATAGTTTCTTCTTAGCTTTGTGTTCTTTTGTTCTATGCAAGTGCCTATGTATTATATATCTTTTCGGGGTAGAATCATCCCAGGAATCCAATATACTTTTGTCGCCTTTGCCAACCTTCTCATCTACCAAGTCTCTAGGGTAGTTCCGCCTCAGTGACTATTCCCCTCATAACAGAAGCATTTAGTCTCTGGTTTGGGTTGAACCTTGGGTTTCTTCACTAGAGTAGCAACTGGTTTGCCGTTTCATGAAGTATCCCTTCTTGCCCTTGCCCTTCTTGAAACTAGTGGTTTTACTAACCATCAACAATTGATGCTCCTATTTGAATTCTACTTTAGCGATGTTAAACATCGTGAATAGCTTAAGGATCATCATATCTATCCTTGATGTGTTATAGTCCATCACAAAGCTCCAATAGCTTGGTTGCAGTGACTTTGGAGAACCATCACTATCTCATCTGGAAGATTAACTCCCACTCGATTCAACCAATTGTAGCACTCAGACAATCTGAGCACATGCTCAACGATTGAGCTTTTCTCCCTTACTTTTTAGACAAAGAATCTTTTCAGAGGTCTCATACCTCTCAACAAGGGCACGAGAATGAAATCCAATTTCATATCTTGGGACATCTCGCATGTTCCATGATGTTCAAAACGTCTTCGGTGCCTCAATTCTAAGCCGTTTAGGCATTACGCACTGAACTATCATGTAATCATCAAAAAACGTGTATGTCAGATGTTCACAACATCCACAGACGACGCTCGAGGTTCAGCACACCGAGCTGTGCATTAAGGACATAAGACTTATGCGCAACAATGAGGACTATCCTCATTTTACGGGCCGAGTCCGCATAATTGCTACTATCATCTTTCAACTAAATTTTCTCTAGGAACATATCAAAAACAGTAGAGCTACAAAGCAAGCTATAACATAATTAGCAAATACCTTTTGACTATGTTCATGATAAATTAGTTTAGCTAATCATATTACTAATAACTCCCTCTCAAAACAGATAGCCCTCTAGTCATTCGAGTGGTGCATGATCCAAATCCACTAACTCAAGTCCAATCATCACGTGAGTTGAGCATAGTTTCAGTGGTGAACATCTCCATGTTGATCATATCAACTATATGGTTCATGCTCGACCTTTCGGTCTCTTGTGTTCCGAGGCCATGTCTGTACATGCTAGGCTCATCAAGTTTAACCCAAGTGTTTCGTGTGTGCAACTGTTTTGCACCCGTTGTCTGTGAACGTTGAGTCTATCACACCCGATCATCACGTGGTGTCTCGAAACGACGAACTGTCGCAACGGTGCATAGTCGGGGAGAACACAATTTTTATCTTGAAATTTTAGTGACGGATCACCTTATAATGTTACCGTCGTTCTAAGAAAAATAAGGTGCATAAAAGGATTAACATCACATGCAATTCATAAGTCACATGATATGGCCATGATCTTGTGCTTCTTGATCTCCATCACCAAAGCACTGGCATGATCTTCATCGTCACCGGCGGCACACCATGATCTCCATCATTGTGCATCCATTGAGGTTGTCGTGCTATCTATTCTATCACTACTAAAGATACAACCTAGCAATATAGTAAACGCATCTGCAAGCACAAACGTTAGTTTAAAGACAACCATATGGCTCCCGTCGGTTGCCGTAGCATCAATGTGCAAGTCGATATTTAACTATTACAACATGATCATCTCATACATCCAATATATCACATCATGTCTTTGGCCATATCACATCACATGCATACCATGCAAAACAAGTTAGACGTCCTCTAATTTGTTGTTGCATGTTTTACGTGGCTGTTATGGATATCTAGTATGATCGCATCTTACTCACGCAAAGCCACAACAGTGATATACAATTTTCTATTTAACCTTCTCCAAGAACCGCCTCGGTCAAATCCGATTCAACTAAAGTTGAAGAAACAGACACCCGCCAATCATCTTTATGCAACAAGTTGCATGTTAGTAGATGAAACCGGTCTCTCGTAAGCGTACGAGTAAGGTTGGTCTGGGTCGCTTCAATCCAACAATACTGCCGAATCAAGAAAAGACTAAGGAGGGTAGCAAATCGAACATCAATGCCCACAAACTCTTTTGTGTTCTACTCGATATATCGTCTACGCATGACCCTAGCTCTGACACATTGTTGGGGAACGTTGCATGGGAAACAAAAAATTTCCTACGCACACGAAGACCTATCATGGTGATGATCATTTACGATAGGGAGATCGGATCTACATACCCTTGTAGATCGCTAAGCGGGAAGCGTTAAGAAATGCGGTTGATGTAGTGGAACATCTTCGTGATTCAAATCACCGTGGTCCCACGATCCGTCCCTATCTAGTACCGAACGGATGGCACCTCCGCGTTCAGCACACGTACAGCTCGAGAACGATCTCCTCCTTCTTGATCCAGCAAGAGAGATGGGGAAGTAGATGAGTTCTCCACCATCGTGACGACGCGTCGGTTGTGGTGGTGATCTATTCTTGCAGGGCTTCGCCTAAGCACCACAGAAATTCAATCTAGAGGAAGAACTATGAACTAGAGGAGAGGGTTGCACGTGGCTGAAATTGTGTTTTAAAAACACTAAAAACCTATAGTATATATAGGAGGAGGGAGGAGGCAGCCTGTCCCACCAAGGGAAACCCCTTGGCGTCGGCCGAACCACAGGAGGTAGGAGTCCTCCTCCAATCCGACTTGGATTAGGACTCCTTCCCAAATTGTCCACCTCTTTTGGATTTTCCACCTTTTTCCACCTAAGCTTTCTTTGGTTGACTAGGCAGCCCACCAAGTCGACGTCGCCCTCTTGGGGGAGTGGTGGGACCACCCGGTGGGCCCTCGGTACCCATTCGTCACTCTCGGTACACTGCCGGCAATGCACAAAAATTCTTTCGGAATCCAAATATCAACTTCCTATATATCAATATTCGTTTCTGGACCATTCCGGAACTCCTCGTGACGTCCGGGATCTCATCCGGGACTCCGAACAAAACTTCGGTCACCAGCACCTATAACTCAACTATACTGAAACGTCACCAAACCTTAAGTGTGCAGACCTTGCGGGTTTGAGAACTACACACACATGACCTGAGACACTCCCTCGTCAATACCCAATAGCGGGACCTGGATGTCCATATTGGATCCTACATATGCTACGAAGATCTTATCAACCTCCATATTGTTCCTCAGGGTTACCTTGTTCCCTGTAATGCCCCAAGAGTGTAACTTGCCATATTTGGATCCTTCTGTACGTGGGTCCATCATGTCAGTGCCATGAGAGTTATTCCATGTGTTATATTATTTGTGTCACCTTGCCATGTCTCCCTTTGCATTCATGCATCCATTCATCCATGCCTATTGTATTTTTTGCCTTGTGATCATATGTATGTGGTGTGATGTCATGTGATGATGTATGATGTGTGTTTATAAGTGTTGATGAGTGGAGTGTTGTGGAGTGGTGCAATTGTACTAGAAGCACTATGTCGATTTCAAATAGGATTTAAAACATTCCCTTTCTATATTTACGTCAAACCCAATATTCACTTGTTCCTTCCCTGTTTTAAAATGCTCATGATTTAGTATGATTTGTGGTGGATGTGAAGATATGTATTTGCTGTTTTGGAACTTTGGTTGAGAGGTGCAAATATTCACAAAACAGAGGATTATATTCTATTTTGTAAATATTTAGTTCCTCCAAATATTCCTTTTATGTTTTATTCAAATAGGTCACAAGTCATTATGAGCAGGGGTATGTTTGCTTTATTTTTTAGCATCAATAGTTCGCCTATGCATTTATTTTTTTTGTTTGTATTGGGTTTAAATAAGAAACCCCAGTGGGTTTCTTTTCCTCTATCAGGCGCCAGGTTGGGCCTCTCTTCTCCCTCACGAGGCCCTTCACTCCTCTCTATTTCCTAGCGGCAGCCCAAGCGCTCCTTCGCCTTTCTCTGACGACGTCGTCCCCATGCGCTTGCTTTCCGTCAGAACTTCAGGACAGAGCGAGCAACGCCGTGAGGCTCACGGACGTCGAGGCCCCCATTAATCCTCGGCGTGCGTGCCCCCTTGGCTTAGGGTTCCGCGTTCCCCCTCCTAGCGTCGCCACCTCCCTCCATCTCCTTCTTCCTCCCAGGTAAGGTTGCTCTAGATCAGGGTAGCAGAGAGAGAGAAGTAGATGACCGTCGTCCATCGTGCGTCTCTCACCTCCGGCACCGGCAGGCATGTCAGGGAGCTCGGGGAAGGCGCTCGCGCTCCATTCCCGTCCTCAGTGAGGCCGGGGAGTGACCACACCGACGGGCAGCTCCACGTCTCCGGCGTGTTCCCGGCGAACTCCTTCCGCTACTCCGGTTCTGCAGCACGCATTCTTTAGATTGTCTTCGCTCGCCTTCGGCTCCTTCCTCCGATCGACCCTCTTCACTCCTTCTCTAGGTGAGCCTAGATCCTCCTCCCTCCCCCCTCGGTAGATGTGGAGTAGGTGCTCGTGGCCGGACCTCTCTGTTCGAGAAGGTGTACGGCAAGGGCTTGTGTGATCTTTGTGCGTGCTCGGGCTTGTGCAGAGTGCAGAGCAGGGGATACCCACGCTGTAGTAGTGGATGTGTAGATGTTCCCCGCGGCGCAGCAGCAGTAGTAGAGATGCTCTGTTGGCGTTGCTGCCGTCGACGTCTCTGTGTGCAGGCAGAGCAGGGCGATCCATCTTGTGTGTGAGTTACCTAGCTTGTTGCCTGTGTTAGGCCAAGTCTCCGACCGTAGCCCCTTGGTTTGGCGTGTGTGTGTTGGCTTGAGGGTGTGGGTTGGTGTCCCGGCGGCAAGACCCCCCTTTTGTTGTGGTATTTTTCGGCACAGTGGGTTTAGGGGGAAGGATAACTTGCTTACCCTCTTCCTTCTGTCGAGCCAGAGTGTGCAACGCAGTGGCTTGCTTGTGTGTTGGTGTCCAGGGGGTCTTGGGATCGAATCCGAGACCAACCCCTTTTTTGTTGTTGCATTCTCTTACTGTTTTGCATCTGCTTGCTTGTACAGTTGCTGTGGCATGCTAGGTTAGCATATGTGGTATTTTGCTTGCCTCCAACAGTAGATGTGCTTAGTTATTTTTGGTAGTTTGTGTAGTTATGCATGTGTAGGATTGAGTGCATATGTGCTATGTGCACTAGATATCTTGTATGTGTGTGGTATTAGCTTGCAGGTTTTGCACTAGAATAGTTATGCATGTGTGTGTGTGTGTTACTTATGTGCATGATGTAGAGCTGATGCACTATCTTGTGCTAGTGTGTGATCTTGTGTGTGTGTGAGGGTTCACCCCCTCCCCACATACTTTGTGGTGTAGGAATAGTGGCTCTTATGTGTGTGTGTGTATATGTAGGTGCTCATGTGTTGTTGTGTGTGCTTGTGTGTGTGTATCACACATGCCCAAGGCATGGAGTGCCTTGATGAGCACATGAGCAAGCTTGTATGTGTAGGAAGCATGATGTGAGTGTAAGTAGTGTGTGTGTGTGTGTTCCAATTGTTTTATGCATGTGCTTGATGTATGTGTGTGTGTGGTTGTGTGCTAAGGCACATGAACATGAGGTCTACCCGTCATGTGCACCATTGGTTATGTGAGAGTGTGCAAGTGCATGTGTAGGTGATAATATAGTGAGAAGCACATGTGATGGTGCACTATTCACTTCTTTGTGATTCCATGTATAGTTTCTTCTTAGCTTTGTGTTCTTTTGTTCTATGCAAGTGCCTATGTATTATATATCTTTTCGGGGTAGAATCATCCCAGGAATCCAATGGTGGGTTCGAATTCCACTTTAGAACACTTTCTGGGAATGTCATATTTCTGTTTTGTTCAATATTTAGAGCTTAGTTCCGTGTGATGTGATGAGCCCAAGAGGGTGATTCTTTATTGTGGCAGTAGAGGGTGACCCCATCTATAGCATATTGGTTTTGTTTCATGCGTAGGAGTTCATATGTGCAAGTGGTGCTTAGTCAAAGTAGGCATGTGGCTGGAAATTCACTAAGTCTGAGAATCTGCTTATATTTTCTTCTCATGTTGTTGTGCTTGTAGAAGTCCATGTGTTGGGAATCAGCCCGGGCTATCAACTGGAAAGTTGTAGCTTTCGCGTTTGTCTAGCTCTCTTTCAATTTTCGTTCCATTTGGATTCCGTAGATATGGTTTTGGGTGCTGTCAAAATGCTTCAGAGCATAAACAACCAGTGAGAATCTGGAATTTTTACTAAGTCCCTCAAAACTGATATTTTTGGCCAAGTTAGCAGCTGTAGAACTTTCTGTGTGGACCTCCTTTGTATTATATTTTTGCTTGTTCTTGTAGAGCTTTTGAATAGCTTCTGCCACATATCTTATTTGGCACATTTGGGTGGCTATAGGTGCTTTGCATGTAGCCCTCAAACTGCTATGATGTTGTTTATGGTAGATTGTATAGTTTTGGTGTTTTGTTGCTTGTGAGTGCATAGTTGATGGTGTGGTGATATTCCTTGCACCAACCCATCCATACTTGTTTGTTTTGTGATATGGAAACCTGGGAATACCATAAGCATGCCATTGGAGAGTGTTCTGATGGATTTGATCCGTAGGACTCCATTTCTTGTTTCGTTGTTTCCGGTTGATCCGTAGCTCCGTTCGTAATGTTCTTTATATGTTTTCGCATCGTTTTCGTGTGACGCGTCTGTTCATGTCATCCTCATGCATGTGAATATAGGTTAGAGTGCAGTTCTTCCCAGAAGTTTGTATTTTCTTCTCAGTCATGTGCTAGTGACTAGAATAGAGATGCATGCTCATTTTTCATCTCATGCATCACGTGCTTGTTGCATCTTGTTGTGTTGTTGTTCATTGGATGCTATTTTTATGTTGGATAGCACCGGGATCAGAGAACGAGTACGTGGATCCGGGAGAGTACGTGCAAGACGTACAAGAGCAGTTCCAAACTGAGGACATCACATGCAAGATGATATGACCTTGATTCCATCTCTAGACTTGTTATGCTAGATTCACGTTTCTTCGTCATATGATCGCTGCCTACCAATGAAACAATTGCCTCCTGATATTGCCATGAAACCCAAACACTTATCCCTTCCTAGAAAATCTTGAATGGCTAAGTAGGCTTGCTCAGCTTCTAATGTTAGCGTTGCTAGTTGCAGGTGCTTTGTCTCATGTGATAACATGAGTTTGATATCATTTATCTTAAACCTGATAATTAATTAATGCACCTATATACTTGGTAAATAACGGAAGGCCTAGCCTTTTGCCGGGTGTTTTGTTCCGTTATTGCCACCATAGTTTCCGGCTACCGGTGTTTGATTCCGTAACAGATCGCTCCTAACACGTTCGGGGTTGTTATGGGGACCCCCTTGATAAATCGTGTAGTGTTAAGACTTGTCCGGCAGGACCCAACATTGGTGTTATTTTGTTATCACTTAATAATAATCTGCATAGGGAATGGCAACCCCGAGGAATTAATCAACAACCCGGGCCAGTGCTCCTCATGAGTGTTGGTCCAACCTGGTCTGCCTGCGGGGCCACCACAAGGAAACTTGAGGTTTGGTTCTCGTAGCTTGTTCCATCCATCGTGTCCTAAGACTGAGATACGCGGCTCTTATCGGGGTCGTCGACACGACAGGAGGTCCTCCTAGTCTTGTCTTACCTTAGCGATATATCTTGCGTATAGGAATCCCGGTGAAGCTTTGGTTCTCCCCAGAGTTGAGGTTTTCCTCTAAGGAATCCAACGAGATCACGAGATTCGTGATAGAGGATTACTTTGTGGCCCGTGACCGTTTGTGATGGACTATTTGGAGCACCCCTGCAGGGTTTAATCTTTCGGAAAGTCGTGCCCGCGGTTATGTGGAAACTTGGAATATTTGTTAACATCCGGTTATAGATAACTTGAACCTAAGTTAATAAAATTGCCAACTGAGTGCGTAACTGTGACTGTCCCCTTCGAAGACCTCTCTTCGATCGGGAACATGGTGGGGTTATGATTGACGTAAGTAGGTGTTCAGGATCACTTATTGATCAGCTAGTATTCGCCCGCTAGTATAGACCACCTTCAAATACTTTTTCTACGTAAGCTAGCCATCACAAAGCTTAGGATGCTACAACCTAATCACTGAACCTTCCTTACCTAATAACTTGACTAGTTCTGGCACCGAGGTCATAGATTGCTGAGCCCCGTGGCTCACAGATTACTTCAACACCCCAACACGTACAGGTACGCCCGACAGAGGTGATCCCGACGGCACGCAGCTGGCGTGGCAGTACGATGAGGAGAACGATCGCCTGTGCGTGAACTATCCAGAAGACTGAGGCGTGGCGGTGATCGTGGGCAAGCATGCAGGTTAGCATAGCCATTTCTCATGTTATGTAGTCCGTAGTGGAACTACCTTGTCTGAAATTATGTGTGATGTATACTCTGATATTATTTATGTGATGGCAGATGAATCCATATTTGTCATTCTGTTATTGTGTATGTGGTATGTTATCGTGCTTGCGAAACGCTTAGATGCTCTTCGTTCCATTTTGGGGGCCTCGTTCCCTAAATCGGAAAGGACCACATCTTAGTCGTTACATTCCCCCTCCTGAAGAGTATCGAAAGATGAACCTTCGTGTTGTTAATCAAGCTTCCCTCAGTAACCTAGTTGTTGAACCAGACTTGTGGGCACCATAAAAAATCTGCAAGGCTTTGACGATGATGTCGATAGGATGAAGAGCTATATTACGAAGGGTAAACCCTTCTTTGTCACTGTTGCTGAAGATGGCGCCTTGTACTTCAAGGGTCGCCTATTCGTCCCAAATAAGAAGGAAAATCTCAGAATGACCGGAAAGGTGATGAAAGAAGCTCACGAAACACCATTGTGTATTCAACTGGGTAGTACCAAGATGTACCAAGACATCCAGCAAAGATTCTGGTGGCCCAATATGAAACAAGACATTGCATGCTATGTGGGAGAATGTGATATTTGCCGGCGTATCAAAGCAGAACATCAAAAGCCTGCTAGGACAGTGCAACCTATCTCTATTCTTGAGTGGAAATGGGACCATGTTGAAATGGACTTTGTCACTTGTTTTCCCAAGTCTCAGAAAGTTAATGATGCTATTCTTGTCGTCATTGACCAACTGTCCAAGGTTGCACATTTCCTGGCCATCAAAGAAACAATTAATGCTAGTCAGCTGGCAGATCTTCATATCTCAAGAGTTGTTTCACTTCACGGTATTCCATTGGTAATCAGCTTGGACCGTGGCAGCTTGTTCACTTCAAAATTCTGGGAAAGTTCTCAAAAGGGTATGGGGACTCATCTGTCCTTCAACACAACATTTCATCCTCAATCCCAGGGACAAGTTGAACGTGTCAACCAAATTCTCAAGGACAAGCTTCGAGCTTGTGTCATTTCTTTCGGTAAGAAATGGGAGGAATCTCTCCCGTATGCCGAGTTCTCTTACAACAATAGCTATCAAGCTAGTCCGAAGATGTCCCCTTTCGAAGTATTGTATGGACAAAGGTGTCGAACTCCTCTGAATTGGTCAGAAACTGGGGAACAATCACTCTTCGGTCCGGATATTATTCGACATGTCGAAGATCAAGTCTGCATTATTCATGAGAATCTGAAGGCTGCTTAGTCTCGTCAGAAGAGTCAGTATGACTGTCATCATCAAGATATGGTCTATCAACCTGGCGAAAAGGCTTATCTTCGTGTCACACCAATGAGAGTTGCACATCGTTTTGGGATCAAGGGCAAGTTAGCTCCTCGCTATATTGGTCCTTTCACTGTTCTCGAAAGGCGTGGAATAGTGGCTTACCAATTGGAACTGCCAGCGAACCTTTCTCAGGTTCACGATGTCTACGATGTTTCTCAGCTCCGCCGCTGCTTCAAGGATCCTATTCGAATAGTGGATCATGATATGCTTGAGCTGCAACAAGACCTCTCTTATAAAGAGCATCCGGTCTGATTCTCGACAAGGCCGAACGTAAGACTCGTCGCAAAGTCACCAAGTTCCTTAAAGTGCAGTGGTCAAATCACTTTGAAGATGAAGCCGCGTGGGAACGCGAGGATCATCTTCGTGATGAATACCCCGAGCTCTTTCCTTCTACCTCTTAATTCTCGGGACGAGAATTCTTGTTAGTAGGGGAGAGTTGTGACATCCTCAGCTTTTGCTACAGTGATGATTGTAATTAAGCTACTGTGATCCCACGCTAATGATGCCACGTCACCGTGATTCCCTAGCGTTGATCTCAGGTTAGTTCAAAAAACCATTGGAATTCGAAATTTAAAAATGAAATCAAGCGGGAAAGTTTTATGATGTTAAAATAAAATGTTGGGAGAGATATAAAAATTCCCTAATGATTTATAAAGTTAAACATGGTATTTTGAATTTGTTAAAACCCTATATATTTAAAACACAGATAATAAAAGAATATATATATATATATAAATAAAATGAATAATAAAAAAAGGAAAATAAAACCCCCATTTTCTCCCCTGGGCCGGCCCACTCCTAACCTAGCCTATATAAGGCCCCATCTAACCCTAAAATCCCTCCGCCCCCCACTCCCTTTACTCCCTGCCCCACCGCCAGGGGGACTCCCCTCATCAGCGCCACCCCGTGGCTCCCTCTCTCGATCCCACAACCCCCACCTACCGCTCTCCAGGACCGAGAGCCCCGCACCCTACCTACCACCCCGGCACTCGCGCCCCTCTCCCCTCGCCAGAACTAGCGAGCGCACCAACCCCCACGACCAAACTCCCAACTCTCTCACTATCGGTGTCTCCCACCCCCCAGCACCCCTGGGTCCCGATCGCCCTGCCTCTCCTCCCAAGCCGCGCCACCCCGCTCGCCCACTCCCACCGATTGCCGCTCACCCACTCCCACCGATCGCCCCTGGCCTCGATCTCGCCCCTCCCTTGGAAGCCCCCGTCACGGCGACCCCTCGATCCCGTCGGCCGGATCTCCCCACGGCGGCCCTGTCCCCGGGCCCCCTCCCCACCGAAACTCCCCACGGTGGCCCTCCGCCGCGCCGCCCTGTCACCAGAGCTCCACCACCGGTGCCATCTCCACCACCTCATCGGCATCGCCACCTCGACCTCCTCCTCACTGGATTCGATAGCCATCGGTCTCCTCCGCCCCTCCCCGAGAACTCCGGCTACACCGGGCCTTCCCGTCAACGCCGGTGAGCCCTTTTTCGGGCTCCTCCCACCATTTTCTTCCTTTCACCGTCACGGTTCCGTTCCGGCAATCACCGCTTCGTTCTGGCGTCGTTGTGCTCGTGTAGGTGTAGTTGAAATTGTCTCCTTTCTCTGTGTTGAGAGAGGTGTTGGAGACAACACAAAGATGTGCAGAGAGATGTGTTAGAGAGAAAATAAAATAAAAGATGTATGTATGTATGTATTAGATGCCCGTATGTGTGTATGTATGTATTGGATATGTATGCATGTATGTAGAAAAAAAAAATACATATATGTTTTTATTAATAAAATAAATTAATTAATAATTAGATATATTATTTAATTAATTAGTTAATTAATTAAATGGATAATTAAGTAATTAGGATAATTAGAATATGACACGTGGGTCCCCCAGTAAATTAATCTGATTAATTAATATTAAACCTAATTAAAAACTTGTGTCTATGACACATGGGACCCACTAGTCAGTTCACTAGTCAACTTCTGATGTCAGCATGACATCATGCTGATGTCATAATTGCATTTAATCAAATTAATTAAATCAGTTTTTAATTCCTAAATATTGAATAAAACTTTAAAATTTAATATAAAACAATCGGTATGTGAGTTCAAAATATTTTCAACATGAAAGTTCATCAGCAAAATGAGACGAACTCGGATACACGGTCCATTCGTGTGTCACGCGTCCCTAGCATAGCAAATGTGAAACTTTTCCATCGTTTTCAGTCTGACCGGTAGTAGCCCGAGACCTAGAAAATATCGTCAGATATTCTTCCGACCCGTCTATGATGGATGTTGCTGCATTAGCTCATGCCTAGTCTGCATATTGCCATGTCATGCTTAGTGTTGCACCCGTTGCTATTATTTATTATTTCTCCGCCCTCTTCTTACCGGTAGACCCCAAGACTGATGCTGCTATCGGGTACATCTACGACCCTGCCGACCAACCTTTTGCCACAGAGCAGCAAGGCAAGCGAACTCCCTTGATCATCCCTATATCGCCTATGTCTTTCTCCCTCATGCTTGCATTAGTATTTTGCTAGTATTGTAGTTAGCTCCTATATCTGATGCATAGCCTATTTTTGATGAACTGCTACTTTTAGTACTATACCTTTAAATCTGTTTAGTATAGGTGGAGTAGTCATCCCTTCTGACCCCGTAGTCCAGTTGCCCCGCTTTGTTTTCAAATCTCGATACCTGATCGACCAGCCAGACCCGGCGCAACACTTACACCCCCTTAGTTGTGCGACGCTATAGAGACAATATCGTGTACCGAGGGTGACACCTCGCGAAATACTCCTGATGATATCTCTGTAGTCCAGCTAGTCGGTCGTGGTTACCGAGGGTGATTCATCTTTCACCATGCCCGACGATGCCTCTGTCGTGCAACCCCTCAAGTGTGGGACCCTCGAGGGTGATTCCTCTAGTTCCACCTTGACGGTTACATCGTTCAGAATCCAACAAGGGTGATACCTCGGATTCCCCCCCGATGTTACAACCACACAGTTACTCGACCATGTTACTGGGATTATTTGGTGATTAGTTGTTAGGCGGGTGGATTCTTGCGTGTTTGTGTCGATGGCCTAATTAAAATGATAATAGATTTGGGTATTTGATCTGGGTTGGTCAGAAGGCCTTATTACGCACTAACCGTCTGCGTGGGAAGAATTATGGGTACTCGGCGTCGCGGTATCAGCCAAAGATTTTCAGATGTCAGCAATGGAGCGGCGCGCGTCTGAGTGGTCCCGAGATGCATTGGCTTGTGATGAAGGGATGCTAGGACTGACCTCGGCCGCCCACACATCATGCAGGAGCGCGGAGGGCAAGTGGGCCCACGAACCCTTTGTGCTTAGGAGTTTGTCTGGCGGGCTGGCCTCTCTGTGGAATCTTAGGTGGGGCTGCGATGTGTCGATATTCCGAGGCCGGGCATGACCTAGAAAAGTGTGTCCGGCCAGAGTGTTATCGAGCGCGTCGGGGCATATGTTGTGCACCCTTGCAGGGAAGAACTTATCTATTCGAATAGCCGCGTCCACGGTTACAGGACGACTTCGAGTTGTGCATTGATCTTATACAACTACAATTGTTACTTAACTGGATTTTAGTTCCCCTGGGATTGCTTCCTCGCGGGGATTCGAGGGAGGATCTGTGGGCATGCCCTCATATTAATATTGCTTCAACAATATGACTATTAATTGTGTTACACCTGTTCTACTCTCGTCTATTGCTGCAAGACCCTGAAGATGCTAGTCTTCGATAGGACTAGGCTTTCTCTCTTTATTCTCGCATTCCCGCAGTCAGTCCACATATAACCCCCTTCTTTGATACTGATGCATACTTAGAATAGTTCTGATGTAAGACCTGCGAATACTTTGGATGAGTACTCACTGTTGCTTTGCTCCCCCTTTGCCCCCTTGATCCGTTGCTGCGACCACATGATGGAGCCCAGGGGATGGAGGTTCCCGTCGACGACGACTGCTACCCCGACGGTGCCTACTACTACGTGGAGACCGCTGAATACCAGGAGTAGTTAGGAGGTTCCCACGCAGGAGGCCTCGCCTCGTTCGATTGTGTTTCTTTTGTGCTAGCCTTCTCTAAGGCACCCCACGTTTTATGTCTGTACTCACATATTGTTGCTTCCGTTGACTCGTGTGTTTATCAAGCTTCCGTATTCTAGCCCTCGAGGCCCCTGGCTTGTAATATGAAGCTGATATAGTTTTATTTGTGTCTAGAGTTGTGTTGTGATATCTTCCCGTGAGTCCTTGAGTTTGATAGTACGCATTTCCGTGTATGATTAGCGTACGATTAAATCGAGGGCGTCGCACTTTCCCACCAAGGGAAACCGCTTTGCGTCGGCCGAACCAAAGGAGGGAGGAGTCCTCCTCCAATCCTACTTGGATTAGGACTCCTTCCCAAATTGTCCACCTCTTTTGGATTTTCCACCTTTTTCCACATGGGCTTTCTTTGGTTGACTAGACAGCCTACCAAGTCCACGTGGCCCTCTTGGGGGAGTGGTGTGCCCACCTGGTGGGCCCTCGGTACCCATTTGTCACTCCCGGTACACTGCCGGCAATGCGCGAAAATTCTTTCGGAATCCAAATATCGACTTCCTATATATCAATATTCGTTTCCGGACCATTCTGGAACTCCTCGTGACGTCCGGGATCTCATCCGGGACTCCGAGGAAAACTTCGATCACCAGCACCTATAACTCAACTATACCGATACGTCACCAAACCTTAAGTGTGTAGACCCTGCGGTTCGAGAACTATGCAGACATGACCTGAGACACTCCCTAGTCAATATCCCATAGCGTGACATGGATATCCATATTGGATCCTACATATTCTACGAAGATCTTATCGGTTGAACCTCTATGTGAAGGATTTAGTTTATCCCGTATGTTGTTCCCTTTGTCCTTCGTTATGTTAATTGCCCGAGATTCGATCGTCGGTATCTCCATACCTAGTTCAATCTCGTTACCGACAAGTCTCTTTACTCGTTCCATTATACAAGATCTCGTAACTAACTCCTTAGTCACATTTCTTGCAAGGCTTGTTGTGATGTTGTATTACCGATTGTGCACCGAGAGACTTCTTCCTCACACGGAGTGACAAATCCTAGTCTTGATCCATGCCAACCCAACAGACACCTTTGGAGATACCTGTAGAGCACCTTTATAGGCACCCAGTAACGTTGCGACGTTTGATACACATAAGGTATTCCTCCAGTGTCCGAGAGTTGCATGATCTCATGGTCATAGGAACAAATACATCGACATGCAGAAAAACAGTAGCAATAAACTGACACGATCATATGCTACGTTTATAGTTTGGGTCTTGTCCATCACATCATTCTCCTGATCATTTGATCCCGTTATCAAGTGACAACACTTGCCTATGGCCAGGAAACCTTGACCATCTTTGATCAACGAGCTAGTCAACTAGAGGCTCACTAGGAACAATGTGTTGTCCATGTATCCACACATTTATTTGAGTTTCCAATCAATACAATTCTAGCGTGGATAATAAACGATTATCATGAACAAGGGAATATAATAATAACCAATTTATTATTGCCTCTAGGGCATATTTCCAACACTTCCACCCCCCTTAGTTGTACGACGTTGTAGAGGTACTATCGGGTACCGAGGGTGACACCTCGCGAAGTACTCATGATGTTATCTCTATAGTGCAGCTAGTCGGTTGTGGTTATCGAGCGTGATTCCTCCTTCACCACTCCCGACGATGACTCTCTCGTGCAACCCCTCAAGCGCGAGACCCTCGAGGGTGATTCCTATAAGTCCACCTTCACGGTTACATCATTCGAAATCCAACGAGGGTGATACCTCGGATTCCCCCTGATGTTACAACCACACAGTTACTTGACTGTGTTACTCAGGACATTGGTGAATAAATGTTAGGGGGGTGGATTCCCACGTGGATGTGTCGATGAGCTAATTAAAATGTTAATGGATTTGGGTATTTGATCTGGGTTGGTCGGAGACCTTTTCGCACTAACCGACTACGTGGGAGAAGTTATGGGGACTCGCCGTTGTGGTATCAGCCGAAACTCTTCACACGTCAGCAATGGAGCAACGCGCGCCCGTGTGGCCCGTATAAGCATCATTCTTGTATAAGAGGTGCCAGGACTGACATCGGCCACCCTTGCATCGTGCAGGAGCGCAAAGGGTGATGTGCGCATGACCCCTGCGCGCTTAGGATTTAGACCGGCGGGCTGGCCTCTCTATTGAGGTTAGGTGGGGCTACGATGTGTCGATGTTCTCAGGCCGGGCATAACCCATGAAAGTGTGTCCAGCCAAAGTTTATCGAGCGTAACGGGAAACTTGGTGCACCCCTCGAGGGATGAAAATTAACTATTTGAATAGTCGTGTCCACTGTTACAGGACGACTTGGAGTTGTGCCCCGATCATATACAACTACAACTGTTACTTAACTGGAATTTTGCTCCGAGATTGCTTCCTCGTAGGGAGTGGAGGAAGGATCTCTGGGCGTGACTTTAATTAATATTGCTGCAACAATATGACTATTAATTGTCTTACCTGTTCTATTCTCGTATATTGTTGCAAGACGAGTGAAGTTGGTATCACAGACGACTGCTTGTAGGTAGCCCCCTTTCCAACTCCTTGGCCGAAGTTGAGTCTAATACTTGAAAACCTTACTAACTTTGATGTTGTGGCTTATGGGCCCACATCTCAATCGGGTCTTATTAGTATCTTTTACTCCTCTTCTATACTCTGGGTTCTACTCTCTCTTCTCTTTCGGGTCAAATATTTTGTGAACTCTAACTCTTGATTGTCGTAAGTACTTCCTCCCGGATAGCCCCTCATTCCAGATGATGGCTTCATTCATGAGAAGGCTTTGAAGATACTCTTTGATGTTTCGTCAAGAACTTGTGCTCATCCCTTTTACGATTTCCCTTGCTCCGTCAGCCCTATGGTTGACTACGTACAATGTTGTTCATACCTTCTTTTCGAGGCGCTCTTGTACTTACAAGTTACAATGAATTACCTCACTGGGATTCGTTCATCCTAGTTTGTCATGGGTTTCGTAAGTCCTTCAAATTGCTATTCCATATTCCGAAATCCTCATTAGCCTATTGCGCTTGACCTTTCTCACCTTCTTGCATTATGGTTAATTCCATATGTCTAGAAACCATCATTTAAATCCTTTGTGGTTGTCCTTTGATCTTACTGATTCAACCTTTGTGTGAATGCAGACTATCATCAGTCGATTCTCATAAATTATCTTTCCGGCTCACACGTCTTTGCAGACAGGAGCTGGTTCTCGACAAATCAACCTTGATTTATTGTCCATCTAAGTCCATTCGTCTTACTTGTATTTGATCAGAGCATCTGATTTTGATACTGTGACGCCCTCGATTTGATCGTACGCTAGTCGTACACGCAAATGCGTACGACCAAGCTCAAGGACTCATGGGAAGATATCACAACACAACTCTAGACACAATTAAAACATACAAGCTTCATATTACAAGCCAGGTGCCTCTAGGGCTAGAATACAGAAGCTCGATAAACACATGAGTCAGCGGAAGCAACAAATATCTGAGTACAAACATTAAACATGAGGTGCCTTAGAGAAGGCTAGCACAAAAGATACAACGATCGAACGAGGCGATGCCTCCTCCCAAGGAGCCTCCTAACTACTCCTGGTCTTCAGTGGCCTCCACGTAGTAGTAGGCACCGTCGGGGTAGCAATCATCGTCGGCGGGATACTCCATCTCCTAGGCTCCATCATCTGGTCACAACAACGGATCAAGGGGACAAAGGGGGAGCAAAGCAACGATGAGTACTCATCCAAAGTACTCGCAAGACTGACATCAGAACTATACTAAGTATGCATCAGTTTCAAAGGATGGGGTTTATATGTGGACTGACTGCGGCAATGCGAGAAAGAGAGGGAAGGCCTAGTCCTATCGAAGACTAGGATCTTGAACGGGGACTTGCAGTAATAGACGAGACTAGAACATGTAACACAAATTATAGTCATATTGTTGCAGCAATATTCATATGAGGTCACGCCCACAGATCCTCCCTCGACTCCCCTGCGACGAAGCAATCCCGGAGCAACACGTTGTAGTTAAGTAACAGTTTTAGTTGTATAAGATCAGGCACAACTCCATGTCGTCCTGTAATCGTGGACACGTCTATTTGCAAAGATAAGTTCTTCCATGTAGGGGTGCACAACATATTCCCCGTCACGCTCGAGAAGCTCTGGCCGGACACACTTTCCTATGTCATGCTCGGCCTCGGAACATTGACATGTCACAACCCCACCTAGACAGAACAGAGAGACCGGCCCGTCAGTCTAAATCCTAAGCGCGCAGGGGTCATGGGACCATCACCCTTTGCACTCCTGCACGATGCGTTTGTGGCCGAGGTTAGTCCTAGCACCCCTTATTACAAGCGCGATGCCTATTCAGACCACTTGGGCGCGTGCTGCTTCGGCAACAAAAGTCCTTCCTTCGTGCTTAGGAATTCTTCTTGTTACTTCTCTCGTTTGCGTCGGTTTTTCCCTTGAAGGGGAAAGGGTGATGCAGCATAGGAGCAGTAAGTATTTCCCTCAGTTTGGGAACCAAGGTATCGATCCAGAAGGAGGGCCTCGTCAAGTCCAAAGTACCTGCGCAAACACAAACAAGCTTGCACCCAACGCTTAAAAGGGATTGTCCATCCCTTCAAGATTGTTTGCAAAGTGAGATCTAAAGGCGGAAAGTGCAACAAAGTAAAAAGTGTAAGGCTCAAAATATGGTGTGGAGTAGACCCTGGGGGCCATAGTGTTCACTAGAGGCTTCTCTCATAATAGCAAATATCACGGTGGGTGAACAAATTACTGTCGAGCAATTGATAGAACCGCGCAAAGTCATGACGATATCTAAGGCAATAATCATACATATAGGCATCACGTCCGAGACAAGTAGACCGATACTTTCTGCATCTACTACTATTACTCCACACATGACCACTATCCAGCATGCATCTAGTGTATTGAGTTCATGATGAACAAAGTAACGCATTAAGCAAGATGACATGATGTAGAGGGATAATCTCAATGCAATGATGAAAACCCCATCATTTTACCCTTGATGGCAACAACACGATGCGTGCCTCGCTACCCCTTCTGTCACTGGGTGAGGTCACCGCACGGTATGAACCAAAAACCAAGCACTTCTCCAATTGCAAGAATCATAGATCTACTTGGCCAGACAAAACGCACAACTCGAAGAGAATTACAAGGATATGAAATCATGCATAAGAGAGATCAGAAGAAACTCAAATAAGATTCATAGATAATCTGATCATAAATCCACAATTCATCGGAACTCGAAAAACACACCACAAAAGAAGATTACATCGGATATATCTCCATGAAGATCATGGAGAACTTTGTATTGAAGATCCAAGAGAGAGAAGGAGCCATCTAGTTACTAGCTATGGACCCATAGGTCTATGGTGAACTACTCACGCATCATCGGAGAGGTCATGGTGTTGATGAAGAAGCCCTCCGTGTCCTAATCCCCCCTCCGGCAGGACACCAGAACGTGCCCTAGATGGGATCTTGCGGAGACAGAGACTTGCGGCGGCGGAAAAGTGATTTCGATGATCTCCTGATTTTTTTGGGATTTTTAGGGAATTTATAGGCGCAACACCTAGGTCAGGGGGCGCTTAGGGGGCCCACAAACCTGGATGGCGCGGCCTCCCCCTGGCCGCGGGGTGGGGGCTTGTGGGGCCCCTGTGGCTCCCCTTCCTTGGCTCCCAAGCTTCCCAATCTTCTTCCGTTCCACAAAAAATCTTTTCGGGGATTTTCTTCCTTTGGACTCCGCTTCAGAATCTCCTCTGAAAGGGGTCAAAAACATGGAAAAAAAGGACTGGCACTTGGCACTGAGTTAATAAGTTAGTCCCAAAAAATATATAAAAAGGCATGCAAAACATCCAAAGTTTGACAAGATAATAGCATGAAACCATAAAAAATTATAGATATGTTGGAGACGTATCAAGCATCCCCAAGCTTAACTCCTGCTCGTCCTTGAGTAGGGAAGTAATAAATAATGAATTTTTTATGTGGAATTGTACCTAGCATAGTTGTCCTTTGCAACTTCTTTCACGTGACATGAATGTTCAGATCCGTAAGATTCAAAACAATAGTTTGCTGTTGACATGAAAACAGTAATACTTCAAGCATACTAGCAAAGTAATCATGAACTTTCAAAATAACAAGGCCAAAGAAAGTTATCCCTACAAAATCATATAGTCTGGCTATGCTCCATCATCCTCACACAACTAATGTAAATCATGCACAACCCCGGTATTGGCCAAGTAATTGTTTTCGCACTCTTACTTTCTCAAACTTTTTATAACTATCAAGCAATACATGAGCGCGAGCCATGGATATAACACTATAGGTGGAATAGAGTGTGGTGGTTGTTGTGAGACAAAAAGGAGGAGATGGTCACACTGACTTGGCATATCAATCGGTTATGGAGATGCCCATTAATAGATATCAATGTGAATGAGTAGGGATTTCCATACAAGATATGCACTAGATCTATAAGTATGTGAAAGCTCAAAAAGGAGAACTAGTGGGTGTGCATCCAACTTGCTTGCTCACGAAGACCTAGGGTAATTTTGAGGAAGCCCATCATTGGAATATACAAGCCAAGTTATATAATGAAGATCCCCACTAGCATATGGTAGTGACAAAGCAAGAAGCTCTCAATCCTAAAGAACACGGTGCTATCATGAAGCACAAGTGTGGAAAAAGATAGTAGCACTGTCCCTTCTCTCTTTTTCTCTCTTTTTTTCATTTGGGCTCTTAGGCCTCTCTTTTTTCTTTTCTTTTCTTTTCTTTTTTGTTTTTGTTTTTGGGCTCTTTGGCCTCTTTTTATTTTATTTCCTCACATGGGACAATTCTCTAATAATGATGATCATCACACTTTTATTCACAGCTCAAAGATCACAACGATGATGACTCCATAGGAAATGCCTCCGGCAGTGTACCGGGATGTGCAACGATCTAGCATGGCGTATGACGTTGAAACATCTCGCTAGCTATATTACGATCATCCAATGGCAATATGAGAGTGACGGCACAAGTCATGAGACAGAACGGTGGGAGTTGCATGGCAATATATCTCGGAATGGCTATGAAAATGCCATCGTAGGTAGATATGGTGGCTGTTTTGAGGAAGGAATTTGGTGGGTTTGTGCACCGGCGAGAATTGCGCGGCACTAGAGAGGCTAGCAATGGTGGAAGGTGAAAGTGAATCTATACCATGGGCTCACATTAGTCATGAAGAACTCACATACTTGTTGCGAAAGTTTTTATTAGTAATCGAAACAAAGTGCTAAACGCATACTCCGAGGGGAAGGGTTGGTAGGTGTTAACCATCATGCGATCCCGACTTCAACACAAAGGATGACAATCAATAGATCAATCATGATGTGACTTCCTAACATAGCGGTTCACCATACATGCATGCTACAGGAATCACTAACTTCAGCACAAGTATCTCTAGATTCACAACACCCTAGTAACATAACTCTCAGTATTACCGAATCCAGGTCTCAAAACTAATTGAGAGGAATCGAATTTCTCTTTATACTCAATGCACATGAAGATGGAGGTTTTTGCATCCTCTTTGGGTACCTATCACATTTGGGACTACTTTCATAGCATAAGCCAACTACCAAATCACGCACCGCCGTGCTCTAAAAGATATAAGTGAAGCACAAAGAGCAAAAGTATCTAGCTCAAAAGATATAAGTGAAGCACTATGAGCATTCTAGAAAAATCACGATGAGTGCATGTCTCTCTCTCTCAAAGGTGTGCAGCAAGGATGATTGTGACAAAACAAAAGGAAAAGACTCCTACGATACAAGACGCTCCAAGCAAAAACACATATCATGTGGTGAATGAAAATATAGCTCCAAGTAATGTTACCGATGGATTGAAGTCGAAAGAGGGGATGCCTTCCCGGGGCATCCCCAAGCTTAGGCTTTTTGGTGTCCTTAAATTTGGCTTGGGATGCCTTGGGCATCCCCAAGCTTGAGATCTTTCCACTCATTATCTCTTTGTCCATGAGAACATCACCCAAAACTTGAAAACTTCACAACACAAAACTTAAACAGAAACTTGTGATAACAATAGTAAAAGAAAACAAACTACCACTTCTTTTGATACTGTAGCAAACTTGAATTCCATCTATATTGGTGTTGGGCTACTGTATTCTCACTTTTCCATGGCTAGTACCCCCTGATACAAACCATAGTTTCATCAAAACAAGCAACCAACTCAACAAAAAACAGAATCTGTCAAAAACAGACCAGTCTGTAGCAATCTGTATACTTTGTATACTTCTGGTACCTCAAAAAAATCAGATAAATTATGAAGGCCTGGGAAAAAAGCATATCAATCAACAGAAAAAAGATTCAACTCAAATTCTCTTTCTGAATAAAAATAAAAAATCATCTCGTGAGCGAAAAGTTTCTGTCTTTTTGCAGCAGGATGAAACAACCATTACCAAGACTAGTCATAAAGGCTTTGCTTGGCTCAAACACAAAAAGATACACAAAAAAACACAATCACAACAGAATTATGGAAGTGTCGATGCAACAAAACAGAAAGAAAAATATAATTTCATTGGGTTGCCTCCCAACAAGCGCTATTGTTTAACGCCCTTAGCTAGGCATAGAAGCGATAGAATCACGTATCATCGTCTTTCGTGCTCAAACAATAAGTGGCCCTCATCATGGATTCATAAGGAAATCTTATTTTCTTTCTAGGAAAGTGTTCCATGCCCTTCCTTAAAGGAAATTGAAATCTAATATTCCCTTCCTTCATGTCGATGATAGCACCGATAGTCCTTAGGAAAGGTCTACCAAGAATAATGGGGCATGTAGGATTGCGATCAATGTCAAGCACAATGAAATCCACGGGTACATAGTTCCTATTTGCAATAATAATAAAATCATTCATCCTTCCCATGGGTTTCTTGACAGTAGAATCAGCAAGATGCAAATTAAGGGAACACTCTTCAATCTCATTAAAACCCAGAACATCACATAAACAGTTTGGAATCGCAGAAACACCAGCACCCAAATCACACAAAGCATTGCACTCATAGTTTTTTATTTTGATTTAGATGGTAGGTTCCCACTCATCATGAAGCTTTCTAGGGATAGAGACTTCCAATTCAAGTTTCTCTTCAAGATATTTTATCATAGCTTCGATGATATGATCGGTAAAGGCCTTGTTTTGGCTATAAGCGTGTGGAGAGTTCAACATGGATTGCATCAAAGAAATGCATCCAATGAAGGAGAAACTATCCTAATTGAATTCCTTGAAATCCACGGTAGTAATTTCATTACTACTCAAAGTTTTAACATCTTCTACTCCACTTTTAATGCTTTTAGCATCAAGATAGATGGACTCCAAATCATTGGGGCACTTTTCAACCAAAGTGGATTCATATCCAGCCCCATAATCATTAGGTTTGACACAAGAAAACAAAGATTCAATGGGAGTCACACTAAGCACTTTAAGATCTTCGTGATTCTCATCACGAGAACACGCCTTTTTAAGCCATTCATGTCGAGCACGAATTTGGGCGGTTCTTTCTTGCCTCTCAATCATGGAAACACGCATAGCTTTCAAAGTTTCATCCATGTTGATTTTAGTAGGAGCACGTCTAACTTTCAAAGCATCAACATCACAATAAATTCTATCAACGCTCTTAGCCAAATCGTCAATTTTGAGTAGTTTTTCCTCTATGGACGCATTGAAAATCTTTTGAGAGTCGATGAACTCTTTGATATTACTCTCTAGATCAGATGGTAATCTATTGTAATTTCCATGAGTATTGTTGTAGGAGTTGCCAAAGTTATTAGAGGAGTTACTAGAAAAAGGCCTAGGAACATAGTTTCCTCTGAAAGCATTGTTGTTGCCAAAGTTATTCCTACCAACAAAATTAACGTGCAAGCTAGCGCTGCTACTCTCAATCAAAGAAGACAAAGGCATATCATTAGGATCCAAAGGAGCACTTCTACTAGCAACCAAATTCATTAACTCGTCCATCTTAGCACTTAACGACTTAATTTCTTCTATAACGTGTACCTTCTCACTAGTAGGTCACCTTTCAGTGTGCCACTGAGAGTAGTTCGTCATGATGTTGTCTAAGAGCTTTGTGGCTTCTCCTAACGTGATTTCCATGAACGTTCCACCTGAGGCAGAGTCCAAGATATTTCTAGAAGCGAAATTAAAGCCAGCGTAAAAGATTTGAATAATCATCCAAAGGCTCAAGCCACGAGCGGGACAATTTCTAATCATTAATTTCATTCTCTCCCAAGATTGTGCAACATGTTCATGATCAAGTTGCTTGAAATTCATGATATCATTACGGAGATAGATGATCTTAGCCGACGGAAAATACTTGGATATATAAGGAACTTTGCACTTATCCCAAGAATCGATACTATTTTTGGGCAAAGAAGAAAACCAACTTTTTGCGCGATCTCGCAACGAGAAAGGAAATTTTTCCAATTTAATCACGTCATTATCCACATCTTTTTTATTTTTCATATTGCAAAGCTCAGTGAAGGTATTGAGATGGGATGCGGCATCTTCACTAGGAAGGCCAGAGAATTGCTCTTTCATAACAAGATTCAGCAAAGCGGCATTGATTTCGTATGAGTCCGCACTAGTGGCGGGAGCAATCGGAGTACTAATAAAATCATTATTATTAGTATTCGAGAAGTCACAAAGTTTGGTGTTTTCGTTCATGGTGACTTCAGCAAGCAAGCAGTCACACAAGCAAACAAAGAACAACCGAGAAAAGGACGAACGAAAAGGCAAACCAAAAAGGCAACAAAAAAGGCAAATTGGTGAAGTGGGGGAGAGGAAAACGAGAAGCAACTGGCAAACAAAGTAAATGCAAGAGATGAGTTTGCGACACCTACTTGGATGACTTCTTGACTTGATCTTCCTCCCCGGCAACGGCGCCAGAAATTCTTCTGTTGCGGCAACAAAAGTCCTTCCTTGGCGCTTAGGAATTCTTCTTGTTACTTCTCTGGTTTGCGTCGGTTTTTCCCTTGAAGAGGAAAGGGTGATGCAGCATAGGAGCAGTAAGTATTTCCCTCATTTTGAGAACCAAGGTATCGATCCAGAAGGAGGGCCTCGCCAAGTCCAAAGTACCTACGCAAACACAAACAAGCTTGCACCCAACACTTCAAAGGGGTTGTCAATCCCTTCAAGATTGTTTGCAAAGTGAGATATGAAGGCGGAAAGTGCAATGAAGTAAAAAGTGTATGGCTGAAAATATGGTGTGGAGTAGACCCTGGGGGCCATAGTGTTCACTAGTGGCTTCTCTGATAATAGCAAATATCACGGTGGATGAACAAATTACTGTCGAGCAATTGATAGAACCGCGCAAAGTGATGACGATATCTAAGGAAATGATCATACATATAGGCATCACGTCCGAGACAAGTAGACCGATACTTTCTGCATCTACTACTATTACTCCACACATCGACCGCTCTCCAGCATGCATCTAGTGTATTGAGTTCATGACGAACAGAGTAACGCCTTAAGAAAGATGGCATGATGTAGAGGGATAATCTCAAACCAATGATGAAAACCCCATCTTTTTGCCCTTGATGGCAACAACACGATGCGTGCCTCCCTACCCCTTCTGTCACTGGGTGAGGTCACCACACGGTATGAACCCAAAACCAAGCACTTCTCCAATTGCAAGAATCATAGATCTAGTTGGCTAGACAAAACCCACAACTCGAAGAGAATTACAAGGATATGAAATCATGCATAAGAGAGATCAGAAGAAACTCAAATAATATTCATAGATAATCTGATCATAAATCTACAATTCAGCGGATCTCGACAAACACACCGCAAAAGAAGATTACATCGGATAGATCTCCATGAAGATCATGGAGAACTTTGTATTGAAGATCCAAGAGAGAGAAGAAGCCATCTCGTTACTAGCTATGGACCCGTAGGTCTATGGTGAACTACTCATGCATCATTGGGGAGGTCATGTTGTTGATGAAGAAGCCCTCCGTGTCTGAATCCCCCCTCCGGCTGGGCTCCGGAACGTGCCCCAGATGGGATCTTGCGGAGACAGAAGCTTGCGGCGGCGGAAAAGTGATTTCGATGATCTCCTGATTTTTTTGGGATTTTTAGGGAATTTATAAGCGCAACCCCTAGATCAGGAGGCGCTCAGGGGGCCCACAAGCCTGGCCGCGGGGTGGGGGCTTGTGGAGCCCCTGTGGCTCCCCTGCCTTGGCTCCCAAGCTTCCCGATCTTCTTCCGTTCCAGAAAAAAATCTTTTCGGGGATTTTCTTCCGTTTGGACTCCATTTCAAAATCTCCTCTGAAAGGGGTCAAAAACATGGAAAAAACAGGAACTGGCACTTGGCACTGAGTTAATAAGTTAGTCCCAAAAAATATATAAAAGGCACGCAAAAGGTCCAAAGTTTGACAAGATAATAGCATGAAACCATCAAAAATTATAGATACGTTGGAGACGTATCACGTGCCGCTCCCTTGCTGACGTCTGAAGAGATTCGGCTGATACCTCGATGTCGAGTACCCATAACTTTTCCCACGTAGATGGTTAGTGCGTAATAAGGCCTTCCGACCCACCCAGATAAAATACCCAAATCCATTGTCATTTTAATACTAATCAACAAATCAACGCGGGAATCCACCCGCCTAACAATTATTCGTCAAAGTTCCTAGTAACGCGGTCGAGTAACTCTATGGTTGTAACATCAAGGGGATCCGAGGCATCACCCTCGTTGGATTCCGAATGATCTAACCGTCAAGGTGGACTTAGAGGATTCACTCTAGAGGGTCTCACACTTGAGGGGTTGCACGACACAGGCATCGTCGGGAGTGGTGAAGGAGGAATCACCATCGATAACTACGACTGACTAGATGCACTAAAGATATATCATCATGAGTACTTCGCGAGGTGTCACCCTCGGTACCCGATAGTAGCTCTGCATTGTCGTACAACTAAGGGGGTGTAAGTGCTATGTTGGGTCTTGGCTCGTCGATCAGGGATTGTGACTTGATAATAATGCAGGGCAACTGGACTAAGGGTCACAGGGGACGACTGGTCCACCTATACTAAACAGTTTTAAGGTGCAGTACTGAAAGTAGCAGTTCATCAAAATTAGGCTATGCATCAAATATAGGAGCTAACTACAAAAGTAGCAAAATTCTAATGTAAGCATGAGGGAGAAAGAGATGGGATATGTAGGAATGATCAAGGGGGGTTTGCTTGCCTTGTCGCCCTGTGGCAAAGGGCTGGTCGTCAGAATGGTAGTCGTACCCGAAGCAACGTCAGTCTCGGGGTCTACCCGTAAGAAGAGGGGGGAGAAAAAAATAAATATAAACACAGATGCAACACTAAGCATGACATGGCATTATGCAGGGCTAGGCATGAGCTAACATAGTATCATCCATCATAGACGCATCGGGAAAATATCAAATGATATTTCCCGGGTCTTTGGCTACTACTGGCACACGAAAATGATGGAAAAGTTCCACGTTTGCTATGCTAGGGACGTGTGACAGATGAACGGATAGCGTATCCGAGTTCCTCCCGTTTGCAAATGAACTTTCATGTTCAAAATATTTTCATCTGACTTACGGTTTATTTAATAATATTTTTTAAAGTTTTGTTAAATAGTAGGAATTAAAAATATTTAAATAATTCAGATATTTCAATTATGACATCAGTAGTCAAAAGTAACTTTGACTGGTCAAATATGACCAGTGGGTCCCATGTGTCATAGACACATTTTAATTTTTATATTACCTAATAATTAATCAGTTTAATTAGTGGGAGGAACTCACGTGTCATACTATCTAAAACAAATAATTAAACAGATTAATTAAGAGTTTCGTTAATTAACTTATTAACCTTAATCGTCATATTTACTAATTAATTAATTCATTCATTAATTCACTATTTATTTATTTAATTAATTAAGCTATTTATTATTTATTTTATTTTATATATTCCTTTTCTTTTTTTAGGAGGGTGGCCCGCATGTCATTGGGACAGCGAGCAAAATACACTACATCTACACACATCTATACACATCATTTTATACATACCAACATACATACATAGACACATATACATACACAAACATATATATATGTGCATACATACATTCATTTTAACATACATACATACATTTTATTCTTCTCTTTTTTCTTCTAAACAATCTACAAGGCTAACCCCCTCACCTAACAGGAAGGCCAGGGGCGTGGTGGAGGCCGGAGCTGCGAAGGAAACGGGAGGAGGAGGGTGGCCGGAGCTGCGGTGGATCACTTCCGGTTGAAGGGGAAGCAGCGGCTCGGTGTAGAGGTGGACGGCTATGGTGAGGTGGTGTAGTCCGGCGAGGTAGGCGAGAAGGAGACCGAGGCGAGGAGGCGGGCAGACCGGTGGTGGTGGTGGCCGGAGCGGACGTGGTGGACCGAAGCAATGGAGGTCGGAGGTGGGGAGTCGAGGTGAGGCGGAGAAGGCAGATGGAGGGCCGGCTGGATCCAGCAGGCGGAGGGCCGGAGGAGGAGGGCCTCGGTCGGAGGGGAGGTGTCGGAGGTGAGGCGAAGGGACGCGGGCGAGTAAGGGAGTGCTCGTGGGGTTGGATCGGTGGAGGAGTGGGGAAACGAGGGCTGCGAGGGAGAGGCTCATGGGCCGCGTTTGTGGGGGGCTGTGGGGGAAAACGAGCAAGTGGGAGGGAGGCGAGCACTGGTTCGGTGGTGGGGTGGGGTGAGCGAAGGAAGGCTAGGTGGTAACGAGGGGATCCAGTTCCTCATGCTGTGAGGATGGCTGGTGGCGGCTGCGGTGGGAATGAGGGTAGGGTTTGGGGGGTTAGGTTTAGGTGGGGGGTTTTATACCCCCAAGATTAGTGGGCCGGTTTGGGTAGATTAGGTGGACCGGCTGGCACAGCTAGGGTGTGTTTTTTTCTCTTTTTCGTTTATGTTTATTTCAGTTTTTCTTTTACTAGTTCTATTTTTATTTTATTTTACTTATAAACTAATGCTACAAAAAGGAAGATAACATGCCCAATATTGCAAGCAATATTTGGCATGGCCACCATCATTTTAAAAGTTCGTGAAAACAATAGGAAAAATATTATGATCCAAAAGGGCTTTTAATATTTGTTTGGCATCTCTTAACAATGGTCATGATGCACCTAATGATATGATAAAATGTTGGCTCCAATTTTATAATTACTTAGGGATTATTTCCAACCCACGCATGATTTTTATTTCGAAGTTTGCAAACCTTTTAATTCCACTTTTCAAATGAATTTTAATTGCAAGAAAATCGGACTCGAGCTTGATTCCAACGGTGATCATCACTTGGATTAGCAAAATGGATTATCTTAATCTTGGCCATCAGTGTTGCTTAATTACAATGATGACTGTAACATAATCCGGGGCTATCAAACCTCTCCCCTACTAACAAGAATTATCGTCCCGAGAATTAAGAAGTAAAAGGGAAAAGCTCGGGGTATTCATCAGATAGATAATCCTCAGGTTCCCAAGTGGGTTCCTCTTCACAATGATTTGACCATTGCAATTTAAGGAACTTGGTGACCTTGCGACGAGTTTGTTGTTTAGTTTGATCGAGAATGTGGATCGGATGCTCTTTATAAAAAAGGTCTTGTTGCAGCTCAAGCATATCATGATCCACTGCTCAAATATGATCCTTGAAGCAGTGACGGAGCGGACACACATGGAAGACATCGTGAACCTAAGAAAGGTTCGCCGGCATTTCCAATTGATAAGATAATTTTCCATGCCTTTCGAGAACAGTGAAAGGACCAATATAGTGAGGAGCTAACTTGCCCTTGATACCAAAACGGTGTGCACCTCTCATTGGTGTGACACAAAGATAAGCCTTTTCACCAGATTGATAACCATATCTCGATAATGACGGCCATACTCACTTTTCTGACGAGACTAAGCAGCCTTTAGATTGTCATAATTAATGCGGACTTGATCTTTATCATGTTGGATAAAATCCGGACTGAAGGGTGATCGTTCCATTGGAAGGTGGCTCTAGAATTTCATATGAAGCCAAATGTAAATTATACTTTGGAGTCAGAGATGTACAAGAGAGTCAGGTTTCGATCCTGTGGAACTTGGGTTATGGGTCCACCATGTGGGCCAAGGATAGCATGTTAGTTATGTTGGGAACAACGTCGGTACCAAGGGCGGGGAACGAATAGAACTATTTTCCTGCTCATTGAAACGAGGCGGACCAATAGGCAAAGTTCTCGTCCACCGGCGGCTAACAAAATGTTATCCATAATAGTAACAGGGTCTTACTGAGAGAGTTGTATACCGAGGTTGTTACCTAAGAAGGGAATTGACACTGCTTATATAAGCTATGCCACAAGAAAGGTCAAACAGACCAATGGAAAGGAAAATGTGTTCGCACACACAAGTAGTAAAGTATACCATTCCTGAAGGAAAATACGGTATGGTATACGTGATAGGTCATCAAGTACATAACCATTTATATAATGAGGCAAGAAGAATCATGATGTTTACCCATACTATGCGGTTTGGATAATTGATCGGGAACAATTTAGCATTGCGCTTCCAATGTTCCTGTTGGCAATTGAAGTACCACATTCGTGCTTCAAGGTACCATCAACATGGTCATCAGATAAAGGTTGGACTTTGGGTACACAAAGGATTCATCAAAATTAACTTATAAAATAAGTCATATAGTTTCCGTATGGAATATTTCGAATCTTACATATAGAAGAATTTATAACAATAGGTATTTCGGCCCGGTCTGTTAGACAAGACATCACCGTACCAGGTTAAATAAAGACCAAAGTTATAATTATTGGGAAATTTTCCAACCATCATATCTGCCGAGATTCAGATCTGATTTGTGTCAAGACACCTCAGGCTCAGGATGCCTTAGAAGATAAAGGGGACCACCAAAAACAAACGAGATGATGATGCAAGATTCTCGGGATGTGAACTACACTAGCAATCCTTTGATCACGAGTTGGATTGTAAGACACATGAACACCATATCAAGACATTTGTGCCCACATGGAATTCTTACAATGAAATGCATCTGAGTTATGATTTGGAAACTAACATCGAGGATACCAAAGTGCTTATGTAAGCCTGGATTAGCTCTTAGGAAGGAACTTGTTTGCCTTGATCAAATCAATTAGTGGCTTGGCATGCTAAGAGAAGTGATGTGAAGTGAAGATAACAAATCTTCAACACATATAACACTTCACACTTGCGTGAATGATTTGGGATGATCCTAGAAGTAGAAAACAAAACTTTCATATATTCACGGCGTGAGTATTGCACGTGAACCTTGGGAAAACACTTCTTCAATCAATCATATTCTTCATAAGCTAGGGACAAAGATAATGCCCTCAAGTGCTTCATCGTCCAACCATGAATAAGTTGAGGGTGTGGCCGATGGGCTCAGCAACAATCCGTCTAGATTTCGATAGGGATGTATTTCCTGAATTATAAGAACAAGGAGATAGAATTTGTCGTGATGATGTATGCTCGAGGTAACATCAACAATTAAACGTTTGTCAAAGGGTGCACTCGGATAACAATGAATGGGTAGCGCGACCACTACTAGAATGGTGAGTCGACAACCAACACACCAAGAATGAAACTATCAGTCATTAACTTCAGAACGATAGCGTTGTCAGAAATATTGGAATCATACATCAGAGTTCACTTGTTGGTATTCCGGTTTGAAACAACATGGGACCAAGAAATGAATGGTGATGGCGAGAAGTATTACCATACCAAGAATATTTTTAAGAGGTGCATCAATTCCCACAGCATTCTTGACATAAAAGATGGTAATACTCTAAGGTAGAAATTAACATAAGTTGAATAGCAAGGAACTTAAGGGACAACACAAAACATGATCAAGTTTGTCTTGGAGGGAAGGCAATAAGGTTTGTCGATGATAACACAAATCGTCAAGGGGAAAGGATGGTAGTTCTTATCATCGAGAATCTGATTATTACCCTTGAAGAGTGCTGAATGCTGATGATTGATCACGCCACATTTGTCGAGAAGTTTCATGAAGATGTAATCGTTCAACGATGACATCAAGAAGGGAATGATGCAGCAAAAGGTTGTCTGAATCATAGATAAGACCATAGCTCATAATCAAAATTGCCTTTCAAAACAACCAATATGATGTGGAAAGCTCGATGTGAGCGTATTCCACTACTGGATATATGCTCCGAGGATGTGGGACAGAGATAGCATGGTAAAGCTCTAGCATGAGGATGATGATGTATCCTAACAGCTTGGAAAAACAAGACCGAGTACAAACTCGTAAGCAAAGAAGATTACTAAGATTTGTTGAATCGCAATGCATACTCGATTCAGTTATCGGTGTCCTTGAGTGTCCAACAACTCAAAACACGACGAAACTGGAATCAACGTAATATCGTAGTTGATGAGGAGCTCACAAGAAGTTATGTAGCTTCGTAATATTCTCGGGATAATACTCGAAGCTAGATCAACATTAAGGCCATGACCAATGTATTGATCTGAAGAAGACAAGCACTTTAACTTGTCTACGTATGGAATTCAAATAGGATCAATCATTGTCGGAACCACGGTTGCAAAGCACAAGATCACAAATACAATATCGAATCATATTAAGGAAATGATTATTTATACGAGAAGCTTCTATGGTAGGAATAACATTGTTTCCATGGGCATGAACACAACGTTCAAGGTCGACTCCCACATCATCAATGCATCACCTACCATTTACTCCTCGCCTTTGATAAGGTTGTAGCTTGGAAAGATTATCTGGCAAAACACCACAAGAGCAAGACTCGTGAAAACTCTTTGGGACATATTGATTTAGGAAGGCATAGGTTCAACCCGTCGGGGCATCTTAAGAACATATACCGTAAACTTCAATAGGAATTAACACATGCTTGAAGAGCATGGCTGACAAGGGCATAGGATACAACTTATCAAAAGGAGAAGACACAATTTACCAATGGCATTATGTATCAGGGGAACAATATCACAAGAATTTTGAATGCAAAGGATGTCGTCGGATAATAATCCAACAATGGGGTGTGGCAGTTCACAACGGTCCTGATGTGAGTATCAGTACTCAATCAAAGAAAGATAGAATACAAGGTATCGGGTTATAAAACATCTGAAAAATATCGATACTTAAATACCAAAGGTATTTATGATTTCCAGGTTGATGTATCAGATTCAGATGATATGATCAATTACAAGTAAGCTGAATGGGCTTATATGGACAATCAACCAAAGTTTATGTATCAAATTCAGATGCTCTCTGTGGAAGGACGTGTGAGCCGGAACGATAATTTGTGAGTATCAACAGATGATTGTGTGCATTCACACAAAGGTTGAATCAACAATATCACAGGAAATCACAAAGGATTTTAATGAATGCTGCTAGACATATGGATTGAACCATAACACAAGCACGAGAGAAAGGTCTTGAAAAATAGGCCACTATGGATTTCAGAAGATCGAATAGTAATTCGAGGGACTTGTGAAACCCATGATAATTGAGGACGAACATATCCCATGATAACTGGAAAAGAAGGTATGCATGATATTTGTATATAGCCATACATAGGGGTTGACGAAAGAAGGGAAATTCACAAAAGCGATGAGCACAAGTTCTCGAGAGGACATCGGAGAGTATCTTCGGAGTCTTTTGAGGAATCAAGCCATCGTCTGGAATTGTGTGGTTCTCAAGGAGAAAGTATTTGTGAGAACCTAAAGTTAGAGTTGGAAAAATATTTAACCCGAAAGAGAAGAGAGATCAGAACCCAGAGTATAGAAAAGGAGTAAAAGATACTAATACCACCCAATTGAGATGTGGTCCCGTAAGCCACATCATCAAAGTTAGTAAGTTATTCAAGTAATAGACTCAACTTCGGCCAAGGAGTTGGAAAGGGGGCTATGAAACTGCGTTATATCGACTAGAGGGGGGGGTGAATAGGAGATTTTTAGAATTTCATCACTGAGGAAATTCCTTTTGAGGAAATTCCTCACTGATGACTAACTTGCAGCGGAAAGAGCAATGGATCAGGAGTGCAAAGTATCACTACAATAGTTTCCAAGGTGAAGAATATGAAAAGCAGTTTGCACAGTATGCAAGCACACAGAAAATAGGTGAGAATTAACTCGCGTGAAGAATTAACTCAGAGAAAGTCTTCAGCAAATTCTTTAAACAGTGACAATGAAAATCTTCAACATACAACATGGGGAATTGGAAGAGTTGAGGAAATAGAACCCGTTTCATAGTGAAGACAGTGGTTGATGACCTAGTTCAAACTGTTGTGACAGTTGTACATTTGGTTTGGAGCGGCTTGGTATTGAAACCAAAAGACACACAGTCCTGGGACACACAGTCCCTACCGTATTGTCCTTGAGCTAAGAACACACAGTCCTCGCCCAACACTTGTGGTTAGTCTTTAGGGCAGACTTCCAAACCCTCACAAACTTGGTCACCCGGTGATCCACAATTGACTGTTGGATTGCTCTAGACCATGACGCCCAACCGTGTGGAGGATGCATAGTCCTGAAAGGTAAAAGGCTTCAATCCCACACAGGAACAACTTCTTGAGTGATGCTCAATCACTTGGTTTTTGGTTTGTGGTTTGGTGTTTGGGGTATTACCTCACTGTTGATTTATTCTCGAAGACTCTGAGGAATAAACATGCGAAAAAGTGTTCAAAAGCATCAGAGTACCATCGGGCTTAAGTTACAACTCATTACATAAAAACACTTCAGAATAGCCAAGAGTTTGTAACTTAATAAAGTTCATAAGCCCCAAAATATATCCCGCGTGAAGACTAACTCTCAGATTTCTCCCCCTTTGTCATCAAGTGACGAAAGGGGACAAAACTCAGGACTGACGCCCCTTGGAGACTTTCACTTCTTGGCAGTTGAGGAAGACGCGTGAGGATTCTTGGGTGCGGGCTTCCTCCTTGGACCAGTGGCAGTGTCTTCTTGGTCTTCATCAGATTCTGAAGTGCGGAATGAAGAAAAAGAACTGTCCTCAAGGTTTGGAACGGGAATAGGCCTGAATTCCTTCTTTGGTGCCCATGACCAGTCAAAGTCCTATGTAAACTCCAATTCTTCAAGTTCTGCTGGAGTCTTCAAATGAGCCAGTGTGGCCCATGTGCGATAAAAAACCTCATGAAGATAGTGATGATTAATCTTTACTGCATTCTGAGTCTCATTGAGGGTTTTCACAATGGCGCCGAATTGGCGTTTGACCCACTTGTGATTGCGATCGAACTTTTGATGAAGACTGAGGAGTAGTTCTCTGTTATTCATCACTCGTGGGGCAACTGGGCTGGGCGGCTCTGTTTCAGTATCATCCCATGAAGAATATGCACCTGGTTCACGAGACTGGCCATCAAGGGGGCGACTGCCTTCATCGATCACAGACTTGCATTTCCTTCATCTGGCTCGAAAATCTTCTTGTTGACTCTGATCGGAGGCATATATCCAATGTGATTATTGAAATCAGCATGATAGTTGATGCCTGACCTGTGTATGATGAATCTCATGATCCATGGAGCGTAAATCTTCAGGTCAAAAGGTGACATAGCATTGTCAGCCAGAGTCCTCAAGAAGAAATCGTGAAGGTTTATGGGGATGCTATGGATGATGTTGAAGAGGATATTCTTCATGATGCTTACAACATCTTCTTCATCATCATGGCATTTGATTGGAGCAAGGACACCGCACAAAATCCGGTAGACAGTCATGGGTTCATACTTCAGATCTTGGACCAGGCAAGTCGTTCTTGGTCGTTGGTCCTTGTCCAAAAGCTTCATGAGGACTTCCATCAGCTTATTGGGCAGCTCCCATTCATCATACATCTTCACGGCATGTTCTAAAGGAATTGACACAGGAAGTACTCGCAGTAGCTCATTTGCATAGGCCTTGAAGTGTGTGTGTTGCGTCATCCAATCCAGCACCCAAGTGTTGATATCTGTTGGATCTCCAGAGATATGCAAAGTTGCATAGAATTGAAGAACGATGTCGATGTTCCAATCGCATATATCACTTCAAAGTGGCAGCATTCCTGCTTCATGAAGAACGTTGAGGACTGGGGCGAAGCATGGAATTTCTTGAAGCTCAACCTGAGGAATATGCATGTGCTGAAATATTTTGTTTCTTCCACAAAGCACAGATGCATAATAGTTGAGCTGAGTCTTTGTCCAAAACTTCATGTGTCTCATGCGAGGCTTTTCATAAGGATTTTCTCCCATGAAATACATGCGTTATTCATAGAACGCTTCCTTCTGAAACTTTGGCCTCTTGGAGCAGGGCTGATGCTGCATAGGCTGAAGATTTTGCTGCTTCCCTTGAGGAGAGACGATCATAACAGTCTCCGGATTGACAACCACAATATCAGTTTCTGTATTTGGCGCAGGGGCATTTTCTTCAGCATGTTCCTCACGATGAGGAATTTCATCAGCCTGTGCCTCAAGTTGAGGATTTTCCTCCGGGTGAGAATTTTCTTCAGCCTGAGCCTTTGGTTGAAGGTTTTGCTCAGGAGGAGGAATCTATTCATGCTGAGTGTCAGGTTGAGGGTTTTGCTCAGGATTTGGATTTTCTTCAGGTTGAGGATCTTCTCATTGGTTTTCCTCAGCTTGAGGAATTTTCTTGGAGGAGGAGCCAAATTCTTCAGCTGTTGCAGCTGATCCTTGAGCAAGTTCTTCAGGAGGAATAAATGTGTGAGGACTGTCATCATTTTGAATTTCCTCATCAGTGTGTTCCTCAGACTCAACAATATTCGTTTCCTCATCAGTAAGATGGTCCTTGTCTTTGCTCTCGAAGGGAATCATTTCATAGGATGTAGCAATCTTGAGAGGCATAGCATCCAAAGCAGCATTTTCATCAAGAGATTTGAGGCGCTTGGCCTTAATTGATTCTGGTGTTGAGGAAGCTTTTCTTTTCTTAGCTTCCTTTTCTGTAGCCCTGGTTTTCTTCAGGTCTGATGCAGACGGAGTCATTTTATTCACCTTTGAGGATGTCGGTGAAGACATTTCTCTTCAGGAGGCGGAGCCGTATCCGTCCTAGCAGTTTCCTCAGCTGAAGCATTTTCTTCAGCTCGAGCAGATCCATCAACTGGGCTTAGATGCATCAGCTGGAACTTCCTTAGCTATTTCCTCGATAGCCGGTGCATCATCACGTCTTTCTTGAGGCATTTCCTCAGCATGGGTGGTTTGTTCTTCCTCTATCTCAGGCTGCGATGGTTTTGCTAGAGGGGCAGCCTTTTGTTGTAATCATCAACGGCGCTGGTTGCAAACTTCATGAAATTGTTCTTGAGACTTTGCTGATGAGATGGCTTGGTATACTTGTCTGTCAAAGTCTTGAGCTCTGCCTGGGTTGACACAAGAGAATCAGGCGTCAACCTGAGGAGATTTTGTTTGACGAATTTCTCCTTCTTCAGCTTTGCAGCCTTTGCTTGTTTGGCTTGCATCTCCTTCCACTTGGCCTCGTTGATGAATGTGGCCACCAAATGGCTGATGCCCGGGGGAAGCTTCAAGTCATCAATGGGTGTGTTGGTGTTATCATACAAAATATAGATGTAGTCCAACAGGACTTTTGGGTCCATGGCCAGAGGAATAGTGCTGCTTGAAGCTTGAGCGACCCGCTCCTTCTTGTTCCTGATGATTGCTTGTAGTGTCTGATCAGTTAATTCATCACTTCCTTCTGATGCAGAAGGGACTTTGATGACTTTGCTTGGGCTGGGTCTGTTTCCTCTTCCAGCAGTCATCTTAGTCTTCAATGGTGTTGGTGAAGACTTTGTCTTTGAGCTCGTTGCAGAAGGAACAGAGGAGCTGGAGATAGTAGGCAGTTGCTTCACAATCTGCTTGTGTTCAGGCTTTGAAGGTTGTGTTGTTGCTGAGGTTTTGGCGCAGACGCACGCGCAGACACATGCGCGGCCTTCTGAAGCAATTTCTCCTAAGGCTTTGAAGCCTTTGATTTCTTTGGCATAGGCTTCACTTGAGGAATGGCCGTGCCAGAAGTTTCAGCGGCTGAGGAGGTGGCTGCGGCAGCAGCAGCAGATTCTTCATTAAATTTCCTCACAACGGCTTCTACTTGCTTCTGAAGCATTGACAAGTGTTTTGTCTTTTCCTCAGGATTGTCATCAATCGTCTTGAGGCTTGAAGGATGGGCATCTTGATGATCCTCGAGAGGAGGCCTTTTGCCAGGTGGCTTAAGAGCGAATTTCTTCGCGTACTTTGGATTGACGAATCGTTATTCCTTCAACTCCTTAGCCCACCCGCGTTCTATCTTTTGGAGCCTTATTTTCCTCTTGGCCATTGTTTCTTGCTCATATGGTGTGTAGTATTCCAAGTATATATCCTCAAGGATATCAATGGCAGCATTTTGTTCAACCTTCTTGCCACCTTTTTGCTTCCTGTTATCTTCCATTTTCTTCAGCTGAGGCTTTTCCTGAGAAAATTGAACTCTTGAGGATTCTAATGACAGTGGCAGATTTTCTTCAAGAAAGGCTACAAATGACTTAAGTTGATGAGAACCTAAAGATTCATGAGCTGACATTTTGTACCTGTGAACAGAGTATAGTTGCGAGGAATTTGGAGAGGTCATATGCGTTCTCAGATTTGAAGAAGTTGAATATTTTAAAGTTGAGGAATTTGACCAGTGGGTTGAGGAATTTGTCTAAACACTCTGATCTTGGGTTCAAGAGTTGTACAGATTCAAAAATTTGCACAATTGAGGAATCTCGTAAATACTTTTAGTTGCTTAGTGAAATTCATCAACAGTTTGAGGAATAAGCGGTGTTTGAGGAATAGAGACTGATAGACATTGAGGAAAAACAGATTCCACGAATCTAAGGTAAAATAGTAGATTGAAAGGGGCTGTAAAATAGGGTTTCATTTACCCTATATAGCACACACAAAGAACAGAAGAAGAAGTAGCAGAAGATGCTCTTCGGTGCGAGTCCACTGCGCTCTAACTTGGCGACAGAAGACGGCTACGGCGGCAGCGGACGAAGACGTTCTGGTTCCAACGTGATTTCCGCGACGGAGAGGTCGAGGCATTGTGAAAGTGCGTTATATCGACTAGAGGGGGGGTGAATAGGAGATTTTTAGAATTTCATCACTGAGGAAATTCCTTTTGAGGAAATTCCTCACTGATGACTAACTTACAGCGGAAACAGTTAAGGATCAGTTGTGCAATCGTTCAAAACAGCAGTATTACACAGTGAAGATTATGAAAATAGATTGCACAATAAGCAGGCACGCAGAATACAGATGATGATTAACTCAAGTGAAGAATTTGGGGTTGAGGAAATTCAGAGAAAGTCTTCAGCAAATTCTTCAAACAGTCACAGTGAATGTCATCAACACATAATATAGAGAATGTAAAGAGTTGAGGAATTAGAACCCGATTCTTGGTGAAGACTGTTGTTGATGACCCAGTTCCAACTGCTGTGACAGTTGTACATCTGGTTTGGAGCGACTTGGTATTTAAACCAAAGGACACCCAGTCCCGGGACACACAGTCCCTACCGTATTCTCCTTGAGCTAAGGACACACAGTCCTCGCCCAACACTCGTGGTAAGTCTTCAGGGCAGACTTCCAAACCCTCACAAACTCGGTCACCCGGCGATCCACAATTGACTGCTGGATTGCTCTAGACCATGACGCCTAACCGTCTGGAGGATGCACAGTCCTCAAAGGTAAAAGGCTTCAGTCCCACACAGGAACAACTTCTTCAGTGATGCTCAATCACTAGGTTTGGTTTGTGGTTTCGGTGGGTGGTGTATTTCCTCCCTGATGATTTACTCTCGAAAGTTCTGAGGAATTTGGGTTGCTCTTATGACAAGTGTCAGTTTCTAACGGAGCAGCCAACCAGCTAGTGGTTGTGGGGGGTGGCTATTTATAGCCTGGGAGCATCCCGACATGATTTGACATTAATGCCCTTAAATAATATGACCGTTGGAGTGGATAAGACCAGTGACTTGGCGTGGCTATCGAAACGGTCGGGACCCTCAACTGTGAGAGTCCTCATGTCACTCATATTCCTCACTTGAGGCTTTTGGTAGGATTTGGCTTGGATTGAGCATCATGAGGAAATCCATTCCATAGTATTACTTTGACCCCCTTTAACAGTACGGTATTCCTATTCATCAAGTGCGAAGAAAGTAAAACAGAAAACGTAAATCTTCATGCTTCAATTTCTTCAGAACGATTCTCTTCAGGAACCACCGATCTTCTCAATATCAATATCTTCATGAGGAATATCAATTTCATCGCAAATTCTTCGCGATTCATTTCTTCAGCTTCAGACCAATTTCTTCAACTGAAGACATGTATTTTTAGGGGTCGATATTCTTCAAATATTTCAAACTCCTGAATGACTTATAGATCCTGTGTACACTTATAAAAACATTAGATACTTAACCTATAAGTCTTCAAACCACCAAAATCACTAAGGGGCACTAGATGCACTTACACATTGAAGCTTTTCCTCGCCGGCGACGAAACTTCTAGTGGTGGCGCTAAGTCTTTGCTGTAGCGGAGAGGAGGTCGAGAGAGAACAAAGAGTTTTGACCGGAGGGGGTAAGGACATATTTATAGCTCAGGTGAAAACTGACCCGCTGATTCTTTTGGACCAAACTACCCCTCCCTTTTCATCTCCGCAGGACACGTGTACCAACCGTTTAAAGCGGTGGAGATCGTGCTTATCTGATCGTGGGAAGTGGGGTTTAGTTATTGTGTAACAATAAAAATCATTTTTGAGGATTTGATGATTTTGCAACAAAATCATCAGCAGACAAGGACGCAGTGAGGATTTTGAACAAAGTTTCAAGTAGAACGCATATGAAGAATTGAATAGACTGGGTGAGTATAGCATAGAGGGGAAGAAGGTATGATCACATTCACTTAGATGAAATATCAAGTTGAAGAAATAGCTATAATTGAATGTTGCTGAGGACTTTGAAATCACAATCTATATATATATATATAGGCAAATGAAAAACATCAAGTGTTTTGAAGATTTTGATTAACTTGAGGATTTTGTGACAAAGCATCATTTTGATGAATTTCAGCTTTGAAGAAAAACAAGTTTGAAGACCAACAACTTTGAAGAAAATCAACTTTGAGGAAAAGCAACTTTGAAGAAATTCAATTTGAGGAATTTCAAAGTTGGGTGGTGGCGTGACCCACCCTATAAGAATGATGATTTGAGGACCGCGCACAATTGTCGTAGGGCCGTGAGAATCAATTTCTTCATTAATTTCGTTACACTAAGAGTGATATGCTTCATTGGTTCAAGAAAATCGATTCTTCGTGTGTTGCACATCTAAGTCATCAATTTTGCATAAGTGTTAGGATGTGTGCTTGTTTTTACAAAACATTTGAAGATTCTAAGATATTTAGCTGACACCACAACTTGCAAAATCTTTTCTCATCCAAGGGCTTAGTGAAGATATCTGCTAGCTGATCGTCAGTCTTCACATGGTCGATGAGGATATTGCCCATGAGGACATGGTCCCGAAGAAAATGATGACGAATCCGGATGTGCTTAGTCTTCGAGTGTTGTACTGGGTTGTATGCGATCTTGATTGCACTCTCATTGTCACAGTAGAGAGGCACATTCTTCATGTTGATGCCGTAGTCCTTGAGGGTTTGCTTCATCCATAGCAATTTAGGACACATCATGAACCAGCAACAATGTACTCAGCTTCGAAAGTGGAGAGAGAAACGTAGTTCTGCTTCTTTGAGGACCAGCAGACTAAAGATCTTCCGAGGAAATGACATGTGCTAGAAGTTGACTTGCGATCCACACGGTCACCAGCATAGTCAGAATCAGAATATCCCACAAGATGAATATTTGAGCCCTTGGGGTACCATAATCCTAGTGTTGGTGTGTGAGCTAAGTATAGAAGAATATGCTTCATAGCCTTATGGTGTGATTCCTTCAGTTTTGCTTGAAAACGTGCACACATGCAAACACTATGGATTATATCTGGCCTAGATGCACACAAATACAGTAAAGAGCCAATCATGGAATGATATACCAGTTGACCGAATTCTTTACCATTTTCGTTAGTGAAGAGGTGGCCGTTGGTAGGCATGGGAGTCTTGGCACCTTTGCATTCATGCATGTCGAATTTCCTCAGAACATCCTTGAGGTATTTCTCCTGTGATATGAAGATCCAATTGCGTTATTGACGAATTTGAAGACCTAAGAAGAATTTCAGCTCCCCCATCATAGACATCTGATATTCTTCACTCATCATGTAAGCAAATTCATCACTGTAACGTTTGATAGTACAGCCAAATATGATGTCATCAACATATATCTAGCACACAAATAGTTTGTTATCATAGGATTTCATGAAAAGAGATGGATCAAGTGAACCAGGTTTGAAGCCTTTCTTCATGAGGAATTCCTTCAATGTATCATACCATGCCCGAGGGGCTTGCTTGAGACCATAGAAAGCCTTTTTAAATCTGAAGACTTTGTGTGGATTCTTTGGATCCTCAAAACCTGGGGGCTGAGCAACATATACTTCTTCCTCAAGCTTACCATTGAGGAATGCACTTATCACATCCATTTGATATAAGATAATGTTATGATGATTAGCATAAGAAAGTAGTATTCGAATAGCTTCAAGTGTAGCAACAGGTGCAAAAGTTTCATCGAAATAAATTCCTTCAACCTGTGTGTAGCCTTGGGCTACAAGTCCTGCCTTATTCCTAACCACTTGACCATCCTCATCTTGCTTGTTTCGGAAAATCCACTTGGTGCCGATGATATTGTGCTTGCGAGAATTTGGTCGTTTGACGAGCTCCCATACGTCATTCAGCTTGAATTGAAGAAGTTCGTCTTGCATGGCTTAAATCCACTCCTGTTCCATGAAAGCCTCAGAAACTTTTGAAGGTTCTGTGATAGACACAAAGGAAGAATGCCCACAAAAGTTAACTAAGTGTGAAGCTTTTTAGCGATTGAGAGGACCTGACGCGTTGATGTCATCGAGGATTTTGTCAAGTTCTACTTCATTTGCAATCCCCGGATGAGCAGGTTGAGGATTTCGTCTGGGCTGAGGAATTGGTTCTGGTGCAATTTCCTCAGGAGCATCTTCTTCATTTTTATCAGTGCTGGAAATGATTTCTTCAGCAATATCCTCAGTGGGAACAATGTCTTCAGTAACTTTGAGCTTTATTGCTTCCTCAGGAGACAGCTGATCTGGATCAGGAGGCTATTGCTCTCTTTGCGAGCCATCAGTTTCATCGAACCGCACATCTACAGTTTCAACAACCTTGTTGTGATAGGTGTTGAAGACTCTGTAGGTGTGCATGTACTTTCCATGACCATGCATAAAACCGTCATGTGCCTTAGGTGCAAACTTTGAGCTATGGTGAGGATCTCTAATCCAGCATTTTGCACCGAAGACTTTGATATAACTTACATTGGGTTTCTTGTCAGTGAGGAGTTCATATGAGGTTTTCTTGAGGAATTTGTGATGATATACCCTATTTATTATTTGGCACGCAGTGTTGATTGCTTCAGGCCAGAAACGACGAGGAGTCTGATATTCTTCAAGCATGGTTCGTGCCATCTCAACGAGAGTCCTATTTTTCCTTTCGACGACGCCATTCTGTTGAGCAGTATAAGGAGCAGACAATTCGTGAGTAATACCAAGTTCATCAAGATAATTATCAAGACCACTGTTTTTGAATTTTGTTCCATTATAACTCCTGATGTGTTTGATCTTGACGCCGAAGTTCGTTGAGGCCCTTGAGGAAAATCGTTTAAAGTCTACCTGCACTTTAGTTTTATACAAAATGATATGCACCCAAGTGTATCTGGAATAATCATCAACTATGACAAAGCCATATAAAGATGCTGCATTTGTTAGAGTGGCATAATGAGTATTTCCAAATAGATCCATGTGAAGCAATTCTAATGGACGAGTAGTGGTCTTGATGGTCTTCGAGGGGTGCTTAGATCTGGTCATTTTCCCAGACTCACAAGCACCGTAGAGGTGGTCCTTGAGGACTTTGACTGATGCGATGCCGATGACATGCTTCTTCTACGCAAGTGTGTGCAAATTCCTCATGCCTGGATGACCAAGTCTTTGATGCCATAGCCACCCTTCTGAGGTTTTTGCTAGTAAGCAAGTGGCTGGTTGAGGACCTGTAGAGAAATCAACAATGTACAAATCCCCTCTTCTAACACCTTCAAAGACTTTGGATCTGTCAGATTCCATGATGACAACACGTCTATATCTTCCAAAGATAACAACCATATCAAGATCACAAAGCATTGAGACTGACATGAGGTTAAACCTAAGGGATTCAACAAGCATCACTTTGTCCATGTGCCTGTCCTTGGAAATAGCCACTTTGCCAAGTACCAGTACCTTGCTTTTACCTTTGTCAGCATAAGTGATTTGCTTCAGGGGTGATGGAGTTAGTGGCATATTCATCAGCAAGCTTTTGTCACCAGTCAGGTGATGTGTACATCCACTATCAACAACCCACTCAGTACTCTTGGGTTTGTCATCCTGCAGATGAATTAGTACAACTTACCATCTCATAAGCTTCAGACAAGAAGAATATGATATCAATTTCATCACAAACATTAATTTTGAGGACGAGTGAGATATTTTATTTCATCAATATTAGCTTGCGTCCTATCAGGCATATTCCTCAGGTCTCAAGCAAATTTTTCAGATGATGATTTTAATCTGGAGACCTGAGCTGCAGAAGTGATTAGTTCAATTTTTTCACCACCCACATCTAAACGGGTGGTAAATCTTTCATCATCCTACGAGCACCAAATGAGAAAGGGGGCATTGAAGCTAATGCACTTCTCTTAACAGTAGGGGGGTTAAAGTACTCAACTCAATATGCAGAGAATTTCTTTGAGGATTTATGAACATAATGATTTGAAAAATAACGCTCATATTCATATTCCTTGTAATTTCCCTGCATGTTAGAAGCATTAGCATGGGTACGAGCATAGTTTTGACCAGTTAAGGATTTCGATCCTCTTGAAGACTTTGGTCCTCCTGAGGAATTTGATTTGGGGTTCAAATTCTTCATAGGTGGTAGCATGAGGACATTAACCTGAAGATTTTCAAGGCAAATTTTGGGGACCGAGATTTTCCTCGGGGGTGGTTCATTCCTGCAGTTCGTTGCAACATATCGAGCAAATACTTCACCAGATTGATTGTTGAACAGTTTATAGTTGGAGTCAAATGACTCATCTGAGGAATAGGATAATTCACTTGCAAAGCCTGTTAGATTTTATGGATCAACAGGAGGCCCTTTAGCAGCAACCCATGAGGTTTTGGGATACTGCTCAGGTTTCTAGTATGATCCATCAGCATTCAATTTCCTCTCAAAGGCAATTCCTTCTTTCCTCGGGTTCCTGTTCAAGATCTTATTTTTGACCCACATCGCAAAGGGTTTGGTGCCCTTTGAGAATTTTGTATATACCTGTCACATACAATTCCTTCAGCCCTGCATTTTCATCAGTGCCATTTGTGGTCTCCTCAAGTGAGGAATTCCACACTATAGGAGCAGTTGAAGAATTTGTAGCAATAGAAGCATTTGATGATTCTGGTGAAGAATTAGCAGTTTCACGTTCGATGCATTTAAGACATGGAGGAATGAATTCATCCTGAGCAGCACTGATCTGTTGATCTAGTAATGAATCATTTTCCATACGAAGATCATCATGAGAAATCCTCAGCTTCTCAAGGTCAAGTTTCCTTTGAAGAAATTCATAGGAAAGTTTCTCATGATAAGCGAGGAGTGTAACATGACGATCTTGAAGATTATCAAATCTGGATTGAATACTTTTCATATCTTCAGTGAGGATTTGGGTAAGATTCATTTCATAATTCAACAGATCATCACTTCTGTCTAGCAGTTTCTGAAGCTTTTCTAGGGCAGTTTTTTGTTTAGTAGCAATGATAGCAAGTTTACTCTAACTGGGTTTTTTATAATCATCATGTTCACAGTCACTTGAATCAGAGGAGGAAGCATCATTCAGTACCTTTGAACCTTTTGCCATGAAGCAATAGGTTGGAGCGAAGTCATCAGCATAGTCATCAGTGTGGATGGTGTTATCATTTTCTTCAAGGTTGAAGATTGACTTGCTGACGATTGTGGTTGCAAGTGCAAGACTAGCCTGTCCAGATTCTGAGTCTTCATCAGAACCCTCCTCTTCATCACATTCCTCGGATTCTTCCGCGGAATCCATTTCCTTGCCAATAAGTGCCCGGCCCTTTCTGAAACTAGTCTTCTTGTGCGATGAGGACTTTGAGGATGAGGATTTTGAAGATTTCTTCTTTTTCTTCCAGTGATCAGAACTTTCATCCTTGTATTTCTTCTTCTTTGATTCCTTCACCCAACGAGGACAATAAAAAATGTAGTGACCTGATTTCTTGCATTTGTGGCAGGTTCTTTTCTTGTAGTCCTCAGATGAAGATTCTGATTTCCTCATATCTCTTCTTGAAGATTTACCAAACTGGCCACGTCTTGTAAACTTCTGGAACTTCCTCACGAGCATTGCAAGCTCGTGTCCAAATTCTTCAGGCTCACGAATGCTGCCATCCGAGTCTTCTTCTTCAGATGAGGAAATTGCTTTGGCCTTGAGTGCACGAGGTCTAGAATAGCTTGGTCCATATGGATCTCTCTTTTCTTCTTGTTGGAATTCATGAGTATTGAGTCTTTCGAGTATATCAGCAGGATCAAGCATCTTGTAGTCTTGTCTTTCTTGAATCATCAGAACTAAAGTATCAAATGAAGAATCCAAAGATCTTAGCAGTTTCTTCACAACTTCATGGTCAGTAATGTCTCGAGCTCCCACTGCTTGCAGTTCATTTGATATGTCAGTGAGGCGATCAAAGGTATCTTGGCAGCTTTCATTGTCTAGCCTCTTGAAGCGATTGAAGAGATTGCGAAGAACATCAACACGAGAATCACGCTGGGTTGATACTCCTTCATTTACTTTGGACAACCTTTCCCAGATTAGTTTTGCTGAGCCCAATGCACTCACTCTGCCATACTGACCTTTTCTCAGCTGGCCACAAAGGATATTCTTTGCTTAAGAATCAAGTTGTTTGAATTTATTCACATTAGCAGTAGAGACAGTAGCAGTGATGATAGGAATTTATTCAAGTCTTCCACAATATACCAGAGATCATTATCAATAGCTTGTAGATGCATCTGCATCTTGGTCTTCCAGAAGGGAAAGTCCTTTCCTTCGAAAGTAGGACATCCTACAGTAACCTTGATCATGCCTGCAGTCGACCTAACTAAAATTCTAGGTGGTTAAACCAAAATCACACAGGACAAGGGAGTACCTTGCTCTGATACCAATTGAAAGTGCGTTATATCGACTAGAGGGTGGGGGGGTGAATAGAAGATTTTTAGAATTTCATCACTGAGGAAATTCCTTTTGAGGAAATTCCTCACCGATGACTAACTTGCAGCGGAAACAGCAAAGGATCAGGAGTACAAAGTATCACTACAACAGTTTTCAAAGTGAAGAATATGAAAATAAGTTTGCACAGTATGCAGGCACAGAGAAAACAAGTGAGGATTAACTCGCGTGCAGAATTTGGGGTTGAGGAATTTCAGAGAAAGTCTTCAGCAAACCCTTCAAACAGTGACAATGAAAATCTTCAACATACAACATGAGGAATTGAAAGAGTTGAAGAAATAGAGCCCGTTTCACAGTGAATACAGTGGTTGATGACCCAGTTCCAACTGTTGTGACAGTTGTACATCTGGTTTGGTGCGGCTTGGTAGTGAAACCAAAAGACACACAGTCCCGGGACACACAGTGCCTACCATATTCTCCTTGAGATAAGAACACACAGTCCTCGCCCAACACTTGTGGTATGTCTTCATGGCAGACTTCCAAACCCTCACAAACTTGGTCACTCGGCGATCCACAATTGACTGCTGGATTGCTCTAGACCATGACGCCTAACCGTCTGCAGAATGCACAATCCTCAAAGGTAAAAGGCTTCAGTCCCACACAGGAACAACCTGTTCAGTGATGCTCAATCACTTGGTTTTTGGTTTGTGGTTTGGTGTTTGGGGTATTTCCTCACTAATGATTTACTCTCAAAGACTCTGAGAAATTTGGTTTGCTCTTTTGACAAGTGTCAGTTTCTAACGGAGCAGCAAACCGGCTAATGGATGTGGGGGCGGCTATTTATCGCCTGGGAGCATCCCGACATGATTTGACATTAATACCCTTAAATAATATGACCGTTGGTGTCGACAAGATTAGTGATGTGGCGCGAATTGCGGTAACGGTCGGGACCCTCAACTGTGAGAGTCCTCATGTCTCTCATATTCCTCACTCGAGGCTTTTGGTAGGATTAGGCTTGGGTTGAGAATCATGAGGAAATTCATTCCAAAGTGCTACCTCGACCCCCTTTAACAGTACGGTGTTCCTATGACTCAAGAGTGAAGAAAATAAAATAGAAAGAATAAATCTTCATGCTTCAAAGTCTTCAGATTGGTTTTCTTTAGGACACACCGAATTCCTCATCTTCAATATCTTCATGAGGAATATCAATTTCATAGCAATTTCTTTGCGATTCTATTCTTCAACAGAAGGCCAATTTCTTCAGCCGAAGATATACATTTTTAGGGATCGATATTCATTGAATATTTCAAACTCCTCAGCGACTTATAGAACATGTGTACACTTATGGGCACTAGATGCACTTACAGGCTACCTATAGGCAGTCGGCTCTGATACCAACTTGTGACGCCCTCGATTTGATCGTATGTAATCATACACGCAAATGCGTACGACCAAGCTCAAGGACTCACGAGAAGATATCACAACACAACTCTAGACACAATTAAAACATACAAGGTTCATATTACAAGCCAGGGGCCTCGAGGGCTAAAATACAGAAGCTCGATAAACACACGAGTCAGCAGAAGCAACAAATATCTGAGTACTGACATTAAACATAGGTACCTTAGAGAAGGCTAGCACAAAAGATACAACGATCAAATGAGATGAGGCCTCCTGCCTGGGTCTCTCCTAACTACTCCTGGTCTTCAGCGGCCTCCACGTAGTAGTAGCCACCGTCGGGGTAGCAGTCGTCGTCGGCGGGATACTCCATCTCCTGGGCTCCATCATCTGGTCACAACAATGGATCAGGGGGACAAAGGGGGAGCAAAGCAATGGTGAGTACTCATCCAAAGTACTCGCAAGAGTGACATCAAAACTATACTAAGTATGCATCAATTTCAAAGGAAGGAGTTTATATGTGGACTGATGATACGTCCATTTTGCATCATGCTTTCATGTTGACATTTATTGCTTTTTGGGCTGTTATATTACTTGTGGTACCATATTTATGCCTTTTCTCTCTTATTTTGCAAGGATTATTTGAAGAGGGAGAATTCAGGCAGCTCGAATTTTGGACTAGAAAAGGAGCAAATCCTAGTGCACTATTCTGCACATCTCCAAATGCCCTGAAAATTTACGTGAATTTTTTCTGGAATATATTAAAAATACTGGGCGAAAGAACTACCGGAGGGGGCCACCAGGGCCCCACAAGCCCCCACTCCGCCACCACCCCCCTGATGGCGGTGGGCAAGGTTGTGGGCTGCCTGAACGCCCACTAGCCCCCCTGTTTTTCTATATGAAGCGTCCTGGTCTGGAAAAAATCAAGAGGGAGCTTTATCGTGGTTTCGCCGCCGCCACGAGGCGGAACTTGAGCAGATCCAATCTAGAGCTCCGGCAGGAGGATCCTGCCGGGGAAATTTCCCTCCTGGAGGAGGGAATCGTCGCCATCATCATCACCAACACTCCTCTCGTCGGAGGGGGGCATCTTCATCAACATCTTCATCAGCACCATCTCCTCTCCAATCCCTAGTTCATCTCTTGTAACCAATCTTCGTCTCGCGACTCCGATTGGTACTTGTAAGGTTGCTAGTAGTGTTGATTACTCTTTGTAGTTGATGCTAGTTGGATTACTTGGTGGAAGAGTTTATGTTCAGATCCTTGATGTTATTCATTACACCTCTGGTCATGATTATGATTATGTCTTGTGAGTAGTTACTTTTGTTCCTGATGACATGTGATACGTCATGTTAATAATAGTCATGTGAATTTGATATTCGTTCGGTATTTTGATATGTTGTATGTTGTTTTTCCTCTAGTGGTGTTATGTGAACGTCGACTACATAACACTTCACCATATTTGGGCCTAGAGGAAGGCATTGGGAAGTAGTAAGTAGATGATGGGTTGTTGGAGTGACACAAGCTTAAACCCGAGTCTATGCGTTGCTTCGTGAGGGGTTGATTTGGATCCACTAGTTTAATCCTATGGTTAGACTTTATCTTAATTCTTCTTTTGTAGTTGTGGATGCTTGCGAGAGAGGTTAATCATAAGTGGGATGCTTGTCCAAGTAAGGGCAGTACCCAAGCGCTGGTCCACCCACATATCAAACTATCAAAGTAACGAACGCGAATAATATGAACATGATGAAACTAGCATGACAGAAATTCCCGTGTGTCCTCGGGAGCGTTTTTCGTCCTATAAGACTTTGTTTAGGCTTGTCCCTTGCTACAAAAAGGGATTGGGCCACTTGCTGCACCGTTGCTACAACTTGTTACTTGTTACTCTTTTCTTGATACGTTTCACCTCGCTACACAATCACTTGTTACCGCTACATTCAGTGCTTGCAGTTATTAGCTTGCTGAAATCCGTTTATCACAGCCTTCTGCTCCTCGTTGGGTTCGACACTCTTACTTATCGAAAGGACTACGATTGATCCCCTATGCTTGTGGGTCATCAAGACTCTTTTCTGGCGCCGTTGCCGGGGAGTGAAGCGCCTTTGGTAAGTGGAAACTGGTAAGGAAACATTTTTATACTGTGCTGAAATTTATTATCACTTGTCACTATGGAAACTCTTCCTTTGAGGAGTTTGTTCGGGGTATCTTCACCACGAACGGAAGCACGAGGAGTTGCTCCTCAACCTGAGGTACCTACTGAAAATATCTTTTATGAAATTCCTTTGGGTATGCTTGAGAAACTACTGGCTAATCCTTTTACAGGAGATGAATCTTCACATCCAGACTTTCATCTAATCTATGTAGATGAAGTTTGTGGTTTATTTAGGCTTGCAGGTTTGCCCGAGGATGAGGTAAAGAAGAAAGTTTTTCCTTTATCTTTGAAGGATAAGGCGTTGACATTGGAATTTCATCAAAAGTTCTATCCTATGCATTTAGTACATCGTGATCTGAACTTTATTTATAACTTTTGGCCTCGTGACAGGGAAAGCATAGCTCAAGCTTGGGGGAGGCTTAAATCAATGCTATATTCATGCCCCAATCATGAGATCTCGAGAGAAATCATCACTCAAAACATTTATGCTCGGCTTTCTCATGAAGATCGTACCATGCTTGACACTTCTTGTGCCGGTTCTTTTATGAAGAAGGATATTGATCACAAGTGGAATTTACTGGAGAGAATCAAACACAACTCTGAAGATCGGGAGCTGGAGGAAGGTAAGGACTCAGGTATGAATTTCCATTTTGTTTGCGTTAAATCTTTTGTTGAGACAAACACTTCTAGAGATTTTAGCGCTAAGTATGGACTTGACTCTGAGATAGTAGCTTCTCTATGTGAATCTTTTGCTGCTCATGTTGATCTTCCGAAAGAGAAGTGGTTTAAATATCATCCTCCTGTAGAAAGCAACATAGCCAAAACCAATCTAGTTGAGGAGAAAATAATAGCTTTTAGTGATCCTGTTGTTCCTTGTGCTTACACTTAGAAACCACCATACCCTGCTAGGATAAAGGATTATTCTAAAGCTCCAACTGTGATACGTAGGGGTTACATTAGACCACTTGCACCCCCTAAGGAGATTAGAGTTGAACCTAGTGTTGGTATTATCAAAGATCTCTTAGCCGAAGACATAGACGGGCATGTTATCAAATTCTGTTAGGACTCCGCTAGAATTGCTAAACCTCACGTGAAGACAAACATGGACCTGTAGTTGGCATGCCTGTTGTTTCTGTTAAGATAGGAGATCACTGTTACCATGGTTTATGTGATATGGGAGCTAGTGTTAGTGCAATACCCCGTTCTCTATATGATGAAATCCAAGATGAGATTGCACCTGCTGAGTTAGAACCCATTGATGTCACTATTACGCTAGCTAATAGAGACACTATCTGCCCTCTGGGAATTGTGAGAGACGTAGAAGTCATGTGTGGTAAGACGAAGTATCCTACTGATTTCCTCGTCCTTGGTACTGCACAAAATATCTTTTGTCCCATCATATTTGGTAGACCCTTTCTCAACACTGTCAATGCTCACATTGATTGCATTAAGCAGACTGTCACAGTAAGTTTCGAGGGTGTGTCTCATGAATTTAACTTCTCCAAGTTTGCAAGACAACCCCATGAAAGAGAGTCGTCTGGTAGGGATGAAATCATTGCTCTTGCCTCTATTGACATACCTCCTATGGATCCTTGAGAGCAATATCTGCTTGAGCATGAAAATGATATGCATATGGAGGAGAGAGATGATATAGATAGAATTGTCTTAGAACAACATCCTATTCTCAAGAATAATCTGTCTGTTGAACTTCTCGGGGATCCTCCCCCACCAAAGGGTGATCCTGTGTTCGAGCTTAAACAGTTGCCTGATACTCTTAAGTATGCCTATCTTGATGAGAAGGAGATATATCCTGTCATTATTAGTGCTCTCCTCTCAGAGCGCGAAGAGAAGAAGTTACTAAAAACTCTGAGGAAGCACCGCGCTGCTATTGGATATACTCTTGATGATCTTAATGGTATTAGTCCTACTCTATGTCAGCACAAGATTAAAACCGATCCTGACTTTAAACCAGTTGCTGATCATCAAAGGAGATTAAATCCTAAGATGAAAGAGGTCGTTAGAAAAGAAATATTAAAGCTTCTCGAAGCAGGAATCATTTATCCTGTTGCTCATAGTGATTGGGTAAGTCCAGTACATTGCGTACCTAAGAAGGGAGGTATCACCGTCCTTCCTAATGATAAGGATGAACTAATCCCACAAAGGATTATTACCGGCTATAGAATGGTGATAGACTTCCGGAAACTGAACAAGGCAACCCGGAAAGATCATTATCCTTTGCCGTTCATCGACCAAATGCTAGAAAGGCTATCAAAGCACACACACTTCTGCTTTCTCGACGGTTATTCAGGTTTCTCGCAAATACCTGTTGCACAATCTGATCAAGAGAAAACCACTTTCACCTGCCCTTTCAGTACCTTTGCCTATAGACGTATGCCTTTTGGCTTATGTAATGCACCTGCCACCTTCCAAAGATGTATGATGGCTATATTCTCTGGCTTTTGTGAAAAGATTGTCGAGGTTTTCATGGATGACTTCTCCGTTTACGGGTCTTCCTTTGATGATTGCCTAAGCAACCTTGATCGAGTCTAACAGAGATGCAAAGAAACCAACCTCGTCTTGAATTGGGAGAAGTGTCACTTTATGGTTAATGAAGGTATCATCTTAGGACACAAAATCTCTGAAAGAGGCATTGAAGTTGATAAGGCTAAGGTTGATGCAATTGATAACATGCCTTGCCCCATACATATCAGAGGTATACGAAGTTTCTTAGGTCATGCTGGTTTCTATAGAAGGTTCATTAAAGACTTCTCTAAGATTTCTAGGCCTCTTACCATCCTCTTGCGGAAGGATGTTCCTTTTGTTTTTGATGAGGATTGTGAGGAAGCCTTTGAAATACTTAAGAAGGCTTTGATAACCGCACATATTGTTCAACCACCTGACTGGAACTCGCCCTTTGAAATCATGTGTGACGCTAGTGATTATGTTGTTGGTGCTGTTCTAGGACAAAGAGTTGACAAGAAGTTGAATGTCATTCACTACGCTAGTAAAACTCTACACACAGTCCAAAGAAACTATGCCACTACGGAGAAGGAATTTTTAGCAGTCGTGTTTGCATGTGAAAAGTTCAGACCTTACATAGTTGACTCCAAAGTCAATATTCACTCTGATCATGCTGCTATTAAGTACCTCATGGAGAAGAAGGACGCTAAGCCTAGGCTGATCAGTTGGGTTCTCCTGCTACAGGAATTTGATTTGCACGTCGTTGACTGAAAGGATGCTCATAACCCTAGCAGATAACTTGTCTAGGCTAGAGAATGTCCTTGATGACCCACTACCAATTGATGACAACTTTCCTGATGAGCAATTGAATGTCATCCGCACTTCACTTAGTGCACCGTGGTATGCCGATTATGCAAACTATATCGTAGCCAAATACATACCACCCAGTTTCACCTATCAACAAAAGAAGAAATTCTTCTTTGATTTGAGACACTACTTTTGGGATGATCCTCACCTTTATAAGGAAGGAGTAGATGGTGTTATTAGACGTTGTGTGCCTGAACATGAACAAGGACAGATCCTGCAGAAGTGTCATTCCAAAGCCTACGGAGGTCACCATGCTGGAGATAGAACTGCCCATAAGGTATTCCAATCAGGTTTCTATTGGCCCACTCTCTTCAAGGATGCCTGTAAGTTTGTCTTGTCTTGTGATGAATGCCAAAGGATAGGTAACATCAGTAAGCGTCAAGAAATGCCTATGAACTATTCACTTGTGATTGAACCGTTTGATGTCTGGGGCTTTGATTATATGGGACCCTTCCCGAGATCCAATGGGTACACTATCATCTTAGTTGTTGTGGATTACGTTACTAAGTGGGTAGAAGCTATCCCCACTAAAAATGCTAATCACCACACATCTATTAAGATGCTTAAAGAAGTCATATTCCCAAGATTTGGAGTCACTAGATACTTGATGACTGATGGCGGTTCACACTTCATTTATGGTGTTCTCCGCAAGATGCTAGTTAAGTATGATGTCAACCATAGAGTTGCATCTCCTTATCATCCTCAATCTAGTGGTCAAGTGGAGTTGAGTAATAGGGAGATCAAGTTGATCTTACGAAAGACCGTCAATAGATCTCGAAAGATCTCAACTTTGATTTCAAACTGGAAGGCCTGCCATTTACCTCTTGAACTGGAACACAAAGCTTATTAGGCAATCAAAGAGCTCAACTTTGATTTCAAACTTGCTGGTGAGAAGCGGTTGTCTGATATCAGCTCGTTAGATGAATGGAGAGCCCAGGCATACGAGAATGCCAGGTTGTTCAAGGAAAAGGTTAAGAGATGGCACAACAAACGAATACAGAAACGAGAGTTTAATGTAGGTGACTATGTCTTGCTATACAATTCTCGTTTGATATTCTTTGCAGGCAAGCTTCTCTCTAAATGGGAAGGTCCCTATGTTGTTGAGGAAGTATATCGTTCCAGTGCCATGAAAATCAATAACACGGAAGGAAATTTTCCTAGAGTGGTAAATGGGCAAAGAATCAAGCATTACATATCTGGTACTCCCATAAATGTTGAGACCAATATCATTAATGTCATAACTCCAGAGGAGTACATAAGGGATGTTTATCAACCTGTTTCAGACCTTGAAAACGAAGATGTATCTGTTTCGGCAAGAAATTGGACTCCGATACTTTTCCAATAGGAAATTTCCTCAGTTTTGGAATTTTTGGAAAATTAGAAAAATAAAAAGCAGTCCGGAGAGCAAACGAGGCAGCCACAAGGGCCCACTCCACCACAACCCCTGGTGGCGGTGGGCAAGCTTGTGGGCACCTCGTGTGCCTCACGGACTCCGTTTTCTTGCGGAGGAGTCCTTCTGGCCTAGAAAAAATCAATATATAGTTGCCCGAAGGTTTTGATCTCTGTATCGCGCAGTTTTCCTCCGTTTTCATTTCGAGCTTGTTGTCTGCCGCAAATCTAGGTCAAGATGTCTTCTCAAGATTATGAGGGAGAGAGCTATGTGGCTGACTACCTTGCTAACCCCAAGGTCTATGGGGACTTGGAACCATATGGCTGGACCACTGAGGAGGAAGAGGACTATGAGCCCAATGGGAAGGAGCAAACGAGTTCCGATGAAGAGGAGGCTCCTCTACCTCAACCTGCAAACACCCATGTGGAGCTCAAGAAGTCAAGCCTCCCTATCCATAGGAAGAATCCTAAGACCTTGTTTATCCCTTCTCGTTTCTTGCAGGAGAGTAAGCAGGAACTTTGCCATAGAGTGTTGAAACTTGAGGAAGAAAATGATGATCTAAGGGAGCAATTTTTTTTGCTCAAGTGAAATTAGACAAGCTCAAGACTGCTCCAACAACACCACGATCACCGCCAAAGGAAGACAACTAAGCATTGGTATGGGCAATCCCCTTGGCTTCTTGTCGGGACCCCGATCCTAAGCCATTGGAATCTAGCCTGTAACACATCGCATCCCTTTGCGGTCTCACGCACGGTTAACTCCTCGGCTGCAGCCTTACCTTAGCCGGGACCGTTTGCGTCTTTTGACTCACGTATGCAATAGTGTCGCTAGCATTTCAATGTCAAAGAACCCGGATCGACATGTCTAGTCATAAGCCAAAGTGGCAATACCCCACAAGGACAAGCATACATGACCCAACAAAGCAGGTGTCGGTCATCAGCGAATATAGACGAGTCGTAGCAGGCTACAAGGACTCCATTACATCGCGTGACATTTCCCCAAAGGGGACAGACACAACAGCTAAGAAGGACACATGCCGGTCAACCAATGTGTCCGGAGCAGTAGCGAACTACCAAGGCTCGTTGGATCACAAAGGGGCATTTCCTTGTAAGGAGTGCTACTAAAGTTCACGACTAGGTAATCGAACCCCATACATATCAAGTACGACACACGTACGCATGGCATACCGATATGTATAGATACATCGATGGCATCACAACATAACCATAAACATACAACCTTTATTTAAGAGGCTCGGAAGAGCCACACACATAATTTTACACATTAAGGGTCTCACGACCCATAATAGCAGTCATTCAGTTACAAGCCAGCGGAAGAGTTTTAAATTGTCTGAGTACAGACAAGGCAACTAGAAGGCACCTGGCCTGACTATACTACAGATCCAACGTAGGGCCAGATCGTAGCTGGGACACCAGCTACTCGTCGTTGTCGATGTCTACGAAGAACCCTCCATTAGGGTCATTAGCAACCTCTGCAACATTTATTAAGCAAATATGAGTACGAAGGTACTCAGCAAGACTTTAGGAGAACTAACTACTCATGCAAGGTATCAAAGGGTATTGTGGGGTTTCATGCGGGAAGCCAGCATTTGACTCGTGGCTAGACAACTTGCATTTTGAAATTAGTTTTGACAACTTGATTTCTCGCACACGAGTCCACTAACACCACAACAATACACTATCGTGGAATCATTCCGTCTCCATACGGAAATGCCGTCCACGACACTCACGCTTATCTTGACAATTTTATGAGTAGCCATTGAAGTTATCTATGAACAACATATGTCTCCAAGTAGTCCATATTCGCGGACGCGGCTATTCGAATAGATCATAACCCTGCAGGGGTGTACTTCGTCACACACGCTCTCGCCACTTATCGCCATGTGCACGTCATGCACCTCGGCAACCTTCAAGTGGAAGCCCAACGAGGGAGTCGGCCATGACCGTTAACCACACTAGTACCTAGTCCAGGTTTATCGCCTATCTGAGAGTAACCCGTACGGAAGTCCGGCCGAGGTTTCCGACACGGCCTCAAACGATGTGCGCAGGGTTCCCGAGCCCACCATCCGGGTGCCACTTGGTACACCGTGCCACTGCCTACCGCATCACGACCCACCTCTCAGGTCAGCACCATGCACGGCCTCCAGCATTACTATAAACACCAGAAACTACTTGCAACTCCTGGACCGAGTACTACGCGATTAATAGGCCGAGCGGGGTCATATTTCAGGGCCCAGCATGTGGTAGTATCTAGTCTTGGATTACATACACGGAACTCAGTTCCTAAGGACGGTTCCAATGAAACAACCCGCCATGTACTCCTACACGGCCTTTCACCGGTACCTTTACCAACTCAAGTTCAACACACAACCTTTGCTCACCAAACACTTTCCACAATTCTGTTCATCTCCCAGATGACAGACCATACACAACTCTAAGCATAGCATGCATAGCAGGATAAGGCACATCACAGCTCGAGCAACTACCAGGTATGCTAGGTTGCAAGGTTTGGCTATTTACTGTGACAAGGTTAAGTCATGCAAAGGAAGTGGGTTCAACTATCGTGGCAAAAGCAGTTGAAGCATTTGATCTTAAATGCAATAAATAGGTGCAGGAGCAAGAACATGGGAGTTATCGGGATGATCAAAGGGGTTGCTTGCCTTGTTGCTCAGAGGAGGAACGATATCCGTCAGACGGATATTCGGTGGAATCCGGGGTGCGGAGCCTACCGAAATGAATGGCAACATTCAATTACAATCATATGCACTCAAAATGATGCATGAGCATGGCATGAGAATGCAAGGTGATAAGTTATTATAATCAATATGTAGTAGGTTTAGAGTTGATTTGAATCACATTCGAATATCAATTCCAAATGGGGTATTCGGATACCGTTTTAATTGATTCGACCTGATGCTCAGATCAACTTAATATTAACATGCATGAAATGTCATGTTATGGTACTGATTTGTAATTAGGATAGTGGTGATCATTGTATTCATAATGAAATTTGAATAATTTTCCAAATTCCATTTAAAAGTAATTATAAGAATTGAATTATTCCTTATTCCACAATTTAGGGTTCTGTAACTTTTTCAAACATAGTTTAAAATAGCATATTCAGAATCCTTGAATTTTTCTGATACTTTTTCATATATAAATTATTTTCATTGGAGTTACAGATTAATTTCTATGAATTTTACAAGTTTTAGCAATTTCCTGGAATTATTTCTATACTGGAAATACTTTTATTGCATCAGCATGACATCAGCAGGTCTATCTGGCCGTTGAAAGTCAAACCTGACCAGTGGGACCCACTGGTCAATCTCTCTGGTCAATTTTAGATTAAGATTAAACTTAATTAACTGATTAACCTTGCTGGACCCACATGTCAGTGACTGATTAACTTATTTGATTTATTTTTATTAGTTTTAAACTTGCCAGATGCTGGCCCCACCAGTCAGTGGCTCAGGCCAGCCGAGATCCACCGGCGGCGAGGTCGTCCTCGCCGGCGGGGAGCCTCCGGCGACCACCAGCATGGCGGAGGGGCTCGGAAACGGCGCACAGGGGGCCAAATGCTGCGCGGAGAGCACCAGAGGAACGACACATCTCCCGCAGCTCCATTTCTGCACATAGCCGGGGCTGATCTGGCCGGAGATGACGCCGGCGACGAGCTTGGCGGCGGCCAAGGCTCGGGCGTCATCGGGGTCTTTGATTCAGAGGAAACTACGCTCGGTTCTTAGCTGCTACAGCATCTACGCGTCGACCTGAAGCTGCTGGTGCCCTCGGAAGGACGTGCTGATCATCGGAGGGCTACTGGCGACGAGCGACAGCGGCGGTCCTCGTCGGGCTCCGGTGAAACTAGAACTAGAGGAGGGGATCGACGGGAAAAACTTAGGGGAAACGACCGCATGCTCACGGGGAGTGCAGAGCAGGGCTTAGACGGCTCGGGGAAGGCCTGGGGGCGACGAATCGACGGGAGAGGTCCGGCGGCCGGAGGTGGAAGACGATGGCGCCGCGGGCGTTGCAGGGCTTGGGGTGGCTTCGGCTTCTGCAGGGAGGACCAGACCGACGAGGCGGAGCTAATGGCGTGCTCTGGGAGGGGATCCTATGCTAGGGGCACGGGCAGCTCGAGCTTTGCTCGGCTCCAATGGCGGCAGCAAGGAGGAGGAAGAGATCCGGGAGGAGGGAGAGAGCCGATGCGGGGAATGGATAGGTGAGGCCTCGGGGAGCTTATCCCCGGCCTTGCCAGCGCGAGGCGGCGGCCAGGCAGGCGCACAGGTGCGTGGCCGCGCCGGAGGAGGCGGCGGCCACCTCCTGCTGCCTACTGGCGCGAGGGAGGGGACGAGCGAGGGAGATGGTCCGGGCCAGGCTAGGCGACAGGTAAGGGTTTCCCATTTTTTCTGTTTTGCTAACTATTGTTTTGCTAATTGTTTCAGCTCCAAAACAAAAAGTAAAAACTGTTTTAGACCTCCTCAAATATTGTTATAACATTCCCAACCATTTCCAAAGTTTCCAACATTTTTGGAAATTTATAGATTCTGATTTCAAATTTAAAACTTGAAACCAGTAGCCTTTTGCATTTATTTAAAATGGTTAAAGTGTCAAGAAAATAGTTTTCTCCAATGCTCATTTACTTTCATGATTTATCAGAAAGTTTGAACATTTCTTGAGGCCATTTTGGGTTCATTGATTTGAACTAGTTTGAGATTTTCGTTAATTGAAATAGTGGCTAGGGTTTTGAGTTTTTCCTTTGCCACTTTGTTGTTTTTGTTGAAACTTCTTAGATGCAAATGCAAAGAAGACATGAGCACAAGACTAACTTGCTTAAGGGTTAGGGATGTGACAACTCACCCCCACTCAAAAGAATCTCGTCCCGAGATTTAGAAGTCGTCGGGAATAACGCAGGGTATTCAAGTCGGAGACGGTCCTCTCTTTCCCAAGTTGCCTCCTTTTCAGAATGATTTGACCATTGAACTTTAAGAAACATGAGGTTATGACGTCGAGTGGTACGCTCAGCTTGATCAAGAATACGCACGGGGTATTCTCGGTATGAAAGGTTATCTTGTAGATCAAGCGTTTCGTGGTCCACTTCACGGATAGGATCAAAGCAACGCCTGAGTTGCGAGACGTGGAAAACATCATGAACCTTGGAAAGATGCGGAGGAAGTTCCAACTGGTAGGCAACTTCTCCTCGTTTGGAAAGAATGCGAAAAGGACCAATGTAACGAGGAGCCAACTTGCCCTTGATACCGAAACGATGGGTACCCTTCAAAGGTGTAACCCGAAGGTAAGCCTTCTCGTCAACTTCAAAGGTCACAGCCTTATGATGACGATCATATTGGCTCTTTTGACGAGACTGGGCTGTTTTCAACTTTTCACGAATAATGCGAACCTGCTCTTCTGCATCCTGGATCATATCCGGGCCAAAGAGTTGCCTCTCTCCGGTTTCTGACCAATTAAGAGGTGTTCGACATCTTCGTCCATAGAGAACTTCAAAAGGGGCTTTGCCCAAGCTTGATTGATAACTATTGTTATAAGCGAATTCGGCGAATGGAAGGCACTTCTCCCAATTCATACCGAATGAAATAACACAAGCTCGGAGCATATCTTCTAGGATTTGATTCACTCTTTCTACTTGACCACTTGATTGAGGATGGAAAGCAGTGCTAAAAGATAAGTGAGTCCCCATGGCATTCTGAAAACTTTCCCACAAGCGAGAAGTAAAGATACTTCCACGGTCCGAGTTAATTTCTAGGGGAACACCATGAAGAGACACTATTCGAGAGATATATAACTCTGCTAGCTGGCTAGCTGTTATACTCTCACGAACAGGAAGAAAATGAGCCACTTTGGAAAGACGGTCAATGACCACAAAGATAGCATTATTTCCTTTCTTGGTCTTGGGAAATCCGGTAATGAAATCCATGCTAACTTTATCCCATCTCCATTCAGGAATAGCTAAAGGTTGAAGGGTGCCAGCAGGCCTTTGATGTTCTGCCTTAACTCGACGACAAACGTCGCAGTTAGCAACGAACTCAGCAATTTCTCTCTTCATCCTAGTCCATCAGAACCTCTGGCGTAGGTCCTGATACATCTTAGTACTACCGGGATGAATGGTGAGAGGAGAATCATGAGCCTCCTTAAGGATTAACTGCCTTAGATGTGGGTTCTAAGGAACCACTAAACTATTCTGGAAGAACACAACACCTTGATCGTTCATGGAAAATTCTTTAGCGTTTCCGCTAAAAATATTCTCCTTGATCCGTGATATACCCTTGTCACGCTTTTGGCCAGCTATAATTTGATCCTTAAGAGTAGGCTTCGCCACGAGGGTAGAAAGGAATCCTTGAGGAACAATATGAAGATTCAAGTTCCGAAAGTCCTCATGGAGATGTGGTTGACCTTGTTGTAGCATCAAATTGTTACAATAAGATTTACGACTTAGCGCATCGGCCATAACATTGGCCTTCCCCGGGGTGTAAGTTATCCCTAAGTCGTAATCCAAGATCAACTCAACCCACCGTCTTTGCTTGAGATTCAAATCGGCTGGGTGAAGATATATTTCAGACTTTGGTGATCAATGAATATTTCACAACGATTACCCAGAAGGTAATGTCGCCAGGTTTTTAGTGCATGGACCACAGCTGCAAGCTCAAGGTCATGTGTGGGATAATTATCCTCATGTGGACGCAACTGTCGAGATGTGTATGCTATCACATGACGATCTTGCATGAGAATGCAACCTAATCCTTGTCGCGAGGCGTCGCAATAGATAACAAAGTCCTTAGAAAAATCTGGTGGTAGCAACACAGGTGCGGAAGTCAGGCGTCTTTTCAGTTCCTGAAAACTATGTTCACACTGTGGTGTCCACTCGAACTTTTTATCTTTCTTGAGGAGTTCAGTTAGAGGCTTTGCAACCTTGGAGAAATTCTCGACAAAGCGGCGACAATAGCTCGCTAGACCAAGAAAACTCCTAACTTGCTTAATCGATTCAGGTTGGGTCCAAACAAGGACAGCTTGAACTCTCTCGGGATTGACAGCAATACCCTTACCAGAGATTACGTGACCCAGATAGGTCACTTCTGGTAACCAGAATTCACATTTTGAAAACTTGGCATAAAGGCGATGCTCTCGAAGTTTCATCAATACCAGCCTTAGATGCTCGGCATGTTCTTGTTCATTCTTCGAGTAGATGAGAATATCATCGAGGTATACTACGACGAATTTATCCAAATACTCCATGAAGATTGAGTTCATCAGCCGAGAGAAGGTTGCTGGGGCATTGGTTAAACCGAAGGACATAACGGTGTACTCATATTGGCCATAACGAGTAATAAAAGCCGTTTTTGGAATGTCCCCGTTCTTAATCTAGATTCGATGGTATCCCAACCTCAAATCCATTTTGGAGAAGACTGAGGATCCAGCGAGCTGATCGTACAGGTCGTTGATCCTGGGGAGCGGATACTTGTTCTTAATGGTGACCAGATTAACTGGTCGGTAATCTACAACCATCCGATCCGTTCCGTCTTTCTTCTTGACGAAGAGGACGGGACAAGCCCAAGGAGAAGAGCTAGGACGAATGAAACCCTTGTTCAAGGCCTCATCTAGTTGCTTTTTAAGTTCGGCTAGCTCCAGGGGTGCCATCTTATATGGTCTTCTGGCTATTGGGACAGTTCCCGGAACAAGATCTATTACAAACTCTACATCTCTGTCAGGTGGGATTCCTGGCAGTTCCTCTGGAAAAACATCCGGGAAGTCACGGACTACCGGAATGTCTTCAAGTTCCGGAAGAGGGTTGGCATTTAGGGAATAGAGTTGGCATTTGGCAACTCGAGTGCAGACATTTACTATCTCACCCGAGGGATGGGTAAGCTGGACATTTCTAGAATGAGTATCAATATTGGCATAGTGAGCTGACATCCAGTCCATGCCCAAGATGATATTAATATCCGAAGATTTCAATGTTATCAACGAGGCTAGAAAAACTAGCCTGTCTACTAGAATTTCATTGTCATAGGTTATCCTAGAGGTTTTCCATTTACTACCATGGGTTTGGACAACCAATGGAATTGGCATATCACAAAATGACATGTTATGAAACCGTGCATAACTTTCTGAAATGAAGGAATGAGAAGACCCAGTGTAAAAAAGAACGGACGCTGGGTGATGATTAACAAGAAGCGTACCCAGCATGACGTCGGGTTCCTCTGCAGCTTCTTCTGCTGACACATAGTTCACACGGCCACATGCAGGAGTTGGCTTCACACAGAACGCTTTTCCCGACTTGGCCTGCCCGACGGACTTTCCGGGTTGCTTGGCACCCACATTCTGAGGACACTCACGGGAATAGTGCCCTGGTTATCCACACTTGTAGCATATCACCTGGTTGGCACGTGGTGCAACATTGCTAGCTGGACCACCATAAGCTTTTGCTGGAGGGTTGTCCTGATTCGTCTGAGGCGCCACGTAGGATGGCCTCGGAGTGTATCTTGGCGGCAGAGAACTATTTGGAACCCACAGCCTGCGTTTTGGAAACGCGGAACCAGAAGATGAGCCAAAGTCACGGGAGTGCTTCCTTGTGGCTTCGAAGTCAGTATGACCAGTCTCCGCACTGATCGTCTTGTTGACCAGGGCTTGAAAGCTTGCACACTCATGGAGGCGCAGGTCACGACGGAGCTCAGGGCTCAGACCCTTACGGAATCTTGCTTGCTTCTTGGCGTCAGTAGACACCTCCTCTGTTGCATAGCGGGCGAGGTTACCGAACTCGCGGCTATAGGCATCCACAGACAACTTGCCCTGAGTGAAGGCACAGAACTCCTCTCTCTTTCTGTCCATCAGGCCCTCTGGAATATGGTGCAAACGGAAAGCTGCACTGAAATCTGCCCATGTGGCCACTGGTTCAGCGGGACGCATAGCTTCAAAATTCTCCCACCACAGATTGGCGGGTCCCTCCAGGAAATACGCCGCAAAGGTCACCTTGTCGGCCTCAGACACATTCGCAGAGCGAATCTTGCGTGAGATGCTGCACAGCCAGTCATCAGCGTCGAGGGGATCGACGGAATGATGAAACTTTGGAGGATTCAGCTTCACAAAGTCATTGAGCGACACTGCAGCATTCCTAGGCTGTCGAGCCATATTCTGCTCAATTCGCTCCAGTAGTCGATTGGTCTCCCTTTTGTTTCTTTCTGCCTCAAGCATCACTTCCACCAGAGAGGGTGGGTGAGGCAGGTCTTCCTGCGACGCTTGACTACCCTCACCTTGCTCATGAGCAGGGGCACGGTTCAACCTGGTGAACACCATCCTGACAAACAAACTCATAGCTTAGACCAATATCATATCAATACTAGCTATGGATTAAGAATGTACTGAACACACGGAATGCGGAAATGAATATCTAAACAGCATGGTAACAAGCAACTGCTATATATACACCATGGTTCATACACACCCTTACATAGTTCAGTACACCCTTAACCGAAGAGCAAACTACTGGAATTGTGAAACTACTCATCAGAGGCTTACAAGCTTCCTATACATTATTTATCTAGGCCTCCGAAATTCATTTCACAGTACAACCATACTTCACAAGTCACGCAGAACTGTTAACGTACGGCTACTACCATACTATCCTTCCGCTCACAGCTCAGGCATCCGCATAGAACATCTCATAGAGATTACCTCCATGACCTGGAAGCTCAACCTGCGGAACAGGAAACACTCTAGCCTGAGATCCCTGGGATCCATAAGGACACGGATGTGGCCTTGGTCCCCTGACTGGTGGTAAGAGGGGTCCCCGAAGAGGTGTGACTCCTCCTATAGCTGGCCAGTCAACGTGGGCCGGAAGATGGGTCCTAACAGGGTTCAACATCTCCATCTCTCCATACCCTGTCTGGACTACTGGTGCCAGCTACGTCAAAGCTATCCACAGACGGGCATGGGTAGCATAAAGCTCCATGCGGAGAGCACGAGCATCCCTGTCTCTGTTCTCTAGCATCTCAACAGTGGACTGCAGAAGTGGATCCTCCATAGAAGAATCAAAATAGACTCCACTGAGGTATCCCTCTTCACCAGACTGAGAGGCCGGAACATAGCAGAACTCTGAATTCTGCAGCAGTGCATGTCTCGCTCTCATAATAGTCAGCATTGAATAGGCAGCATCCTGTACTGCCATGTCAACGGTGACCCCCAACCCATAGGACCAATGGATTGGCTTCTCAGCTCCAGGGTAGTCTGGAAATACCCTAACAGTGCAAATGTACTGGCTCTGGTTGAAGTCTCGGTACTGTTCCTCCACTGTGTACTCGGGGTACCAGCGGTAACCGCACACCAACATCACCCTGACCAGCATGGCCGTATGACCCGGTACATCAATGCACCTGGTCAGACGTACCACCTGACGAGAAGGACGGCCAGGCATCTGTAAATAGAGAGTAATGCAAAAGCATTAGAGCTCCGAATGCAAATTTGGGCAGCATAACGGCTGTAAATGCTGAAAAACAAATTTTGAGACAACCCAAAAATGGAATAGAGTAACCACTCAACTATCAAGTTCAACTCTCTGATCATCAAACTTACTTCCTGCTTCCTAGGAATAAAAGAAACCCAATAACTCTCGACCCGTAATCCTATAATCTACCGATCAGAAACACGGGCCTAGTAGAAGATGAGTAACCTAGTCCTTAATTCCCGCAGAAAAGACGAGGATGTCCAGAATAGAATAACTTGAGAAGAGAACAAGAGTCTTACGTTCCCTTCCACAAACAATTCCCTTATATATAACTAAAGCAATTCTAGAATCAACTTCGACCAGTTTGGCTTAGTAATCCTACAGTCAGTCAGGCTCTGATACCAACGCTGTCGGGACCCCGATCCTAAGCCATAGGAATCTAGCCTGTAACACATCGCATCCCTTTGCGGTCTCACGCACGGTTAACTCCTCGGCTGCAGCCTTACCTTAGCCGGGACCGTTTGCGTCTTTTGACTCACGTATGCAATAGTGTCACTAGCATTCCAATGTCAAAGAACCCGGATCGACATGTCTAGTCATAATCCAAAGTGGCAATACCGCACAAGGACAGGCATACATGACCCAACAAAGCAGGTGTCGGTCATCAGCGAATGTAGACGAGTCGTAGCAGGCTACAAGGACTCCATTACATCACGTGACATTTCCCCAAAGGGGACAGACACAGCAGCTAAGAAGGACACATGCCGGTCAACCAATGTGTCCGGAGCAGTAGCGAACTACCAAGGCTCGTTGGATCACAAAGGGGCATTTCCTTGTAAGGAGTGCTACTAAAGTTCACGACTAGGTAATCGAACCCCATACATATCAAGTACGACACACGTACGCATGGCATACCGATATGTATAGATACATCGATGGCATCACAACATAACCATAAACATACAACCTTTATTTAAGAGGCTCGGAAGAGCCACACACATAATATTACACATTAAGGGTCTCACGACCCATAATAGCAGTCATTCAGTTACAAGCCAGCGGAAGAGTTTTAAACTGTCTGAGTACACACAAGGCAACTAGAAGGCACCTGGCCTGACTATACTACAGATCCAACGTAGGGCCAGATCGTAGCTGGGACACCAGCTACTCATCGTCGTCGATGTCTACGAAAAACCCTCCATTAGGGTCATTAGCAACCTCTGCAACATTTATTAAGCAAACATGAGTACGAAGGTACTCAGCAAGACTTTAGGAGAACTAACTACTCATGCAAGGTACCAAAGGGTATTGTGGGGTTTCATGCGGGAAGCCAGCATTTGACTCGTGGCTAGACAACTTGCATTTTGAAATTAGTTTTGACAACTTGATTTCTCGCACACGAGTCCACTAACACCACAACAATACACTATCGTTGAATCATTCCGTCTCCATACGGAAATGCCGTCCACCACACTCACGCTTATCTTGACAATTTTATGAGTAGCCATTGAAGTTATCTATGAACAACATATGTCTCCAAGTAGTCCATATCCGCGGACGCGGCTATTCGAATAGATCATAACCCTGCAGGGGTGTACTTCGTCACACACGCTCTTGCCACTTATCGCCATGTGCACGTCATGCACCTCGGCAACCTTCAAGCGGAAGCCCAGCGAGGGAGTCGTCCACGACCGTTAACCACACTGGTACCTAGTCCAGGTTTATCGCCTATCTGAGAGTAACCCGTACGGAAGTCCGGCCGAGGTTTCCGACACGGCCTCAAACGATGTGCGCAGGGTTCCCAAGCCCACCATCCGGGTGCCACTTGGTACACCGTGCCACTTCCTACCGCATCACGGCCCACCTCTCAGGTCAGCACCATGCACGGCCTCCAGCATTACTATAAACACCAGAAACTACTTGCAACTCCTGGACCGAGTACTACGCGATTAATAGGCCGAGCGGGGTCATATTTCAGGGCCCAGCATGTGGTAGTATCCAGTCTTGGATTACATACACGGAACTCAGTTCCTAAGGACGGTTCCAATGAAACAACCCGCCATGTACTCCTACACGGCCTTTCACCGGTACCTTTACCAACTCAAGTTCAACACACAACCTTTGCTCACCTAACACATTCCACAATTCTGTTCATCTCCCAGATGACAGACCATACACAACTCTAAGCATAGCATGCATAGCAGGATAAGGCACATCACAGCTCGAGCAACTACCAGGTATGTTAGGTTGCAAGGTTTGGCTATTTACTGTGACAAGGTTAAGTCATGCAAATGAAGTGGGTTCAACTATCGTGGCAAAAGCAGTTGAAGCATTTGATCTTAAATGCAATAAATAGGTGCAGGAGCAAGAACATGGGAGTTATCGGGATGATCAAAGGGGTTGCTTGCCTTGTTGCTCAGAGGAGGAACGATATCCGTCAGACGGATATTCGGTGGAATCCGGGGTGCGGAGCCTACCGAAATGAATGGCAACATTCAATTACAATCATATGCACTCAAAATGATGCATGAGCATGGCATGAGAATGCAAGGTGATAAGTTATTATAATCAATATGTAGTAGGTTTAGAGTTGATTTGAATCACATTCGAATATCAATTCCAAATGGGGTATTCGGATACCGTTTTAATTGATTCGACCTGATGCTCAGATCAACTTAATATTAACATGCATGAAATGTCATGTTATGGTACTGATTTGTAATTAGGATAGTGGTGATCATTGTATTCATAATGAAATTTGAATAATTTTCCAAATTCCATTTAAAAGTAATTATAAGAATTGAATTATTCCTTATTCCACAATTTAGGGTTCTGTAACTTTTTCAAACATAGTTTAAAATAGCATATTCAGAATCCTTGAATTTTTCTGATACTTTTTCATATATAAATTATTTTCATTGGAGTTACAGATTAATTTCTATGAATTTTACAAGTTTTAGCAATTTCCTGGAATTATTTCTATACTGGAAATACTTTTATTGCATCAGCATGACATCAGCAGGTCTATCTGGCCGTTGAAAGTCAAACATGACCAGTGGGACCCACTGGTCAGTCTCTCTGGTCAATTTTAGATTAAGATTAAACTTAATTAACTGATTAACCTTGCTGGACCCACATGTCAGTGACTGATTAACTTATTTGATTTATTTTTATTAGTTTTAAACTTGCCAGAGGCTGGCCCCACCAGTCAGTGGCTCAGGCCAGCCGAGATCCACCGGCGGCGAGGTCGTCCTCGCCGGCAGGGAGCCTCCGGCGACCACCAGCACGGCGGAGGGGCTCGGAAACGGCGCACAGGGGGCCAAATGCTGCGCGGAGAGCACCAGAGGAACGACACATCTCCCGCAGCTCCATTTCTGCACTTAGCCGGGGCTGATCTGGCCGGAGATGACGCCGGCGACGAGCTTGGCGGCGGCCAAGGCTCGGGCCTCATCGGGGTCTTTGATTCAGAGGAAACTACGCTCGGTTCTTAGCTGCTACAACATCTACGCGTCGACCTGAAGCTGCTGGTGCCCTCGGAAGGACGGGCTGATCATCGGAGGGCTACCGGCGACGAGCGGCAGCGGCGGTCCTCGTCGGGCTCCGGTGAAACTAGAGCTAGAGGAGGGGATCGACGGGAAAAACTTAGGGGAAACGACCGCATGCTCACGGGGAGTGCAGAGCAGGGCTTAGACGGCTCGGGGAAGGCCTGGGGAGACGAATCGACGGGAGAGGTCCGGCGGCCGGAGGTGGAAGACGATGGCGCCGCGGGCGTTGCAGGGCTCGGGGTGGCTTCGGCTTCTGTAGGGAGGACCAGACCGATGAGGCGGAGCTAATGGCGTGCTCTGGGAGGGGATCCTATGGCTAGGGGCACGGGCAGCTCGAGCTTTGCTCGGCTCCAATGGCGGCAGCAAGGAGGAGGAAGAGATCCGGGAGGAGGGAGAGAGCCGATGCGGGGAATGGATAGGTGAGGCCTCGGGGAGCTTATCCCTGGCCTTGCTAGCGCGAGGCGGCGGCCAGGCAGGCGCACAGGTGCGTGGCCGCACCGGAGGAGGCGGCGGCCACCTCCTGCTGCCTACTGGCGCGAGGGAGGGGACGAGCGAGGGAGATGGGCCGGGCCAGGCTAGGCGACAGGTAAGGGTTTCCCATTTTTTTCTGTTTTTGTTTTTTTGTTTTGCTAACTATTGTTTTGCTAATTATTTCAGCTCCAAAACAAAAAGTAAAAACTGTTTTAGACCTCCTGAAATATTGTTATAACATTCCCAACCATTTCCAAAGTTTCCAACATTTTTGGAAATTTATAGATTCTGATTTCAAATTTAAATCTTGAAACCAATAGCCTTTTGCATTTATTTAAAATTCTTAAAGTGTCAAGAAAATAGTTTTCTCCAATGCTCATTTACTTTCATGATTTATCAGAAAGTTTGAACATTTCTTGAAGCCATTTTGGGTTCATTGATTTGAACTAGTTTGAGATTTTCTTTAATTGAAATAGTGGCTAGGGTTTTGAGTTTTTCCTTTGCCACTTTGTTGTTTTTGTTGAAACTTCTTAGATGCAAATGCAAAGAAGACATGAGCACAAGACTAACTTGCTTAAGGGTTAGGGATGTGACACTTCTGCCAAGCTTGGGGGAGTTTCCCTGGTATCATATCACCTTTATATCTTTTGCTTTTACCTTTGTTTTAGTTCTTTCCTTTTCAGTTTTTATATCTTCTTTTAGAGGAATAAGTCTTTAGTTTTTAGTTTGAGTCTTTTGCTATTGTCTCTCCCCCGATGTATTCGAGCTTACGAGCTATATAATAAAGAGTATCATAGTCAAGGGATTTGCTTTGTGCCATGATCAAAAGTATGAAAAGAACGATAGCATGAAAGATCATGAGACGATCTTATGGAAGGTGATAACTTCACTTATGACAAGTATGATGATTGAAACTTGTTGAGAATAAATCAACATAGACCTCAGTCATTGTTGCAATTAATAAGAAGTAATAAGGAAAGAGAGGTTCACATATAAATATATCATCTTAGACACTTTTTACAATTGTGAGCACTCACCAAACTATTACATGCCTAGGAGTAGATGTTGGACAAGGAAGACAACATAATGAATTGTGTTTGCTTGGTTCCAAACAATGTTATATGATTAGAGATCCATTAGCATGTGACAATTGCTTCCGCCTCATATTAGCCAAAACTCCCACACCAAGTAGAGATACTACTTGTGCATCCATAAACCTCCAACCCAGTTTTGCCATGAGAGTCCACCATACCTACCTATGGATTGAATAAGATCCTTCAAGTAAGTTGTCATCGGTGCAAGCAATAAAAATTGCTCTCTAATATGTATGATCTATTAGTGTGTGGAAAATAAACTTTATACGAACCTGTGATGAGGAAGACATAAAAGCGACGGACTGCATAATAAAGTTCGTTGTCACAGGAGGCAATATAAAGTGACGTTCCTCCACACTAAGAGGACACGCATTCAAACCTCAAAAGCGCATGACAACCTCTGCTTCCCTCTATGAAGGGCCTATCTTGCACCTTTACTTTTTACCTTTGTAAGAGTCATGGTGATCATCACCAATTCTCTTTTTTCCTTTGTCTTGGCTACCGTCACATGCTTGGGAAAGATCTATATTCATATATCAACTTGGAGTTGAGTACTTATGCTTTATTGTTGTTGACTTTACACTTGAGGTAACCCGTTGGGAGGCAAAACTATAAGCCCCTATCTTCCTCTGTGTCCAGCTGAAACTTTGACACCATAAGTACCACGTGAGTTGTAACAATTGTGGAAAACAAAAGAGATGATTGAGTATGTGGGTTTGCCTTACAAGCTCTTATTTGACTCTTTCTGATGTTGTGATAAATTGCAATTGCTTCAATGACTATGGACTATTGTTGGTTACTTCTCGGTAAGGTTTTTTGCTTCATGCTTTGCTTTGTGAAGGAATTGTTACTTTCCCATAAGAATCTTTATGATATATTGGTGTTCTATGTGTGATCATGATGCCCTCATGCCCGTATTTTGTTTTATCGACACCTTCGTCCCTCAACATGTGGACATGTTTATGGAACTTGGTTTTCGCTTGAGGACAAGCGAGGTCTAAGCTTGGGGGAGTTGATACGTCCATTTTGCTTCATGCTTTCATGTTGATATTTATTGCTTTTTGGGCTATTATATTACTTGTGGTACCATATTTATGCCTTTTCTCTCTTATTTTCCAAGGATTATTTGAAGAGGGAGAATTCAGGCAGCTGGAATTTTGGACTAGAAAAGGAGCAAATCCTAGTCCACTATTCTACAGATCTCCAAATGCCCTGAAAATTTACGTGGATTTTTTCTGGAATATATTAAAACTACTGGGCGAAAGAACTACCGGAGGGGGCCACCAGGGCCCCACAAGCCCCCACTCCGCCACCACCCCCCTGGTGGCGGTGGGCAAGATTGTGGGCTGCCTGAAGGCCCACTAGCCCCCCTCTTTTGCTATATGAAGCGTCCTGGTCTAGAAAAAATCAAGACGGAGCTTTTTCGTGGTTTTGCCGCCGCCACGAGGCGGAACTTGAGCAGATCCAATCTAGAGCTTCGGCAGGACGATCCTGCCGGGGAAATTTCTCTCCCGGAGGGGGGAATCATCGCCATCGTCATCACAAACACTCCTCTCGTCGGAGGGGAGGCATCTTCATCAGCACCATCTCCTCTCCAATCCCTAGTTCATCTCTTGTAACCAATCTTCATCTCGCGACTCTGATTGGTACTTGTAAGATTGCTAGTAGTGTTGATTACTCTTTGTAGTTGATGCTAGTTGGATTACTTGGTTGAAGAGTTTATGTTCAGATCCTTGATGCTATTCATTACACCTCTGGTCATGATTATGATTATGTCTTGTGAGTAGTTACTTTAGTTCCTGAGGACATGGGATAAGTCATGTTAATAATAGTCATGTGAATTTGATATTCGTTCGGTATTTTGATATGATGTATGTTGTTTTTCCTCTAGTGGTGTTATGTGAACGTCGACTACATAACACTTCACCATATTTGGGCCTATAGGAAGGCATTGGGAAGTAGTAAGTAGATGATGGGTTGCTGGAGTGACAGAAGCTTAAACCCCAGTCTATGCGTTGCTTTGTGAGGGGCTGATTTGGATCCACTAGTTTAATGCTATGGTTAGACTTTGTCTTAATTCTTCTTTCGTAGTTGAGGATGCTTGCGAGAGAGGTTAATCATAAGTGGGATTCTTGTCCAAGTAAGGGCGGTACCCAAGCGCCGGTCCACCCACACATCAAACTATCAAAGTAACGAACGCGAATCATATGAACATGATGAAACTAGCATGACAGAAATTCCCGTGTGTCGTCGGGAGCGTTTTTCCTCCTATAATACTTTGTATAGGCTTGTCCCTTGCTACAAAAAGGGATTGGGCCACTTGCTGCACCGTTGCTACTACTTGTTACTTGTTACTCTTTGCTTGCTACGTTTCACCTCGCTACACAATCACTTGTTACCGCTACTTTCAGTGCTTGCAGTTATTACCTTGCTGAAATCCGTTTATCAGAGCCTTCTGCTCCTCGTTGGGTTTGACACTCTTACTTATCGAAAGGACTACGATTGATCCCCTATACTTGTGGGTCATCAACTGACTGCAGCAATGCGAGAAAGAAAGGGAAGTCCTAGTCCTATCGAAGACTAGCATATTAAATGCCCATTTGGATTTCTGTAGGTTTTAATTATTTTTTGAAAGGCCCCTAAACTTTTTATGTTGCTACCTAATATTTCCTTTGTAATATTGGGCATGTCCTCTACTTTTTATAAATGATTTTATTACTAAAATAAATAAAAAACAGAAACTAAAAAAAAGGAAAAGCCCCCTCTCCCCCGGCTGGCCCACCCCAGCCAACTGACCCATTACCTAGGGGGTATATAACACCTCCCGCAAACACTAGCCTTCCCATCAACCCCTCACTCCTCTCCCCCTCATCCCGCAACCACCAGACCCCAGCCCCCACCTCGCTTAGCTTCTCCCTCTCCCTCCCGATCCTCTCTGAATCGGGGCAGGGAGGCCGATCCCCGCCTCCGCCGACGCCATGCCCCAGCGCCTCCCCCGGGCCTCCTCCGTCACCCCCGGCCTCTTTGTCAGCCCCGCCGGCCGCCTCCTCATCGGAACATCACCAGATCCACTTCGCCCCACACGCAAAGCCGCCTCCTCCAGTGTGACATCCCCGAATTTGTGCTACAATGATCATTGTTATTAAGCTATACTGATGACCATGAACCTACCTAATAATTTTTCTTAACAGTGCATTATCAATGTGGATCTCATATCTCATTTCAAATTGCACTTTTAAATACCCTGAAACAGCATATGAAAAATATTGCCCAATTGCTAAAAATCTTAAAGTTCTCTGAAATTCAAATTGCGGAAACAACATCACCTTGATGCTGGTGTGGACCCCGCCGTAAAAGACAGCACCCTAAAGCATTTTAAAGTTCTCTTAAATTCAATTGGAAAATGCAAACAGTTTCCAAAATTCCCCAAACTGTATGTGGCCATCCAGAATACTGCAAGGTATTATTTGGAGCAAGTTACCCATTTTTTCTGTGAAGAAATTGTTGGAAATATGCCCTAGAGGCAATAATAAATTAGTTATTATTATATTTCTTAGTTCATGATAATTGTTTATTATCCATGCTATAATTGTATTGATTGGAAACACAATACTTGTGTGGATACATAGACAAAACACTATCCCTAGTAAGCCTCTAGTTGACTAGCTCGTTGATCAAAGATGGTCAAGGTTTCCTGGCCATAGGCAAGTGTTGTCACTTGATAACGGGATCACATCATTAGGAGAATCATGTGATGGACTAGACCCAAACTAATAAGACGTAGCATGTTGATCGTGTCATTTTGTTGCTACTGTTTTCTGCGTGTCAAGTATTTGTTCCTATGACCATGAGATCATATAACTCACTAACACCGAAGGAATGCTTTGTGTGTATCAAACGTCGCAACGTAACTGGGTGACTATAAAGATGCTCTACAGGTATCTCCGAAGGTGTTAGTTGAGTTAGTATGGATCGAGACTGGGATTTGTCACTCCGTGTGACGGAGAGGTATCTCGGGGCCCACTCGGTAATACAACATCACACACAAGCCTTGCAAGCAATGTGACTTAGTGTAAGTTGCGGAATCTTGTATTACGGAACGAGTAAAGAGACTTGCCGGTAAACGAGATTGAAATAGGTATGCGGATACTGACGATCGAATCTCGGGCAAGTAACATACCGAAGGACAAAGGGAATGACATACGGGATTATATGAATCCTTGGCACTGAGGTTCAAACGATAAGATCTTCGTAGAATATGTAGGATCCAATATGGGCATCCAGGTCCCGCTATTGGATATTGACCGAGGAGTCACTCGGGTCATGTCTACATAGTTCTCGAACCCGCAGGGTCTGCACACTTAATGTTCGATAATGTTTTATGCGTATTTGAGTTATATGGTTGGTTACCGAATGTTGTTCGGAGTCCCGGATGAGATCACGGACGTCACGAGGGTTTCCGGAATGGTCCGGAAACGAAGATTGATATATAGGATGACCTCATTTGGTTACCGGAAGGTTTTCGTGCATTACCGGAAAAGTTTCGGGCTCATCGGTAGTGTACCGGGAGTGCCGGGAGGGGTGCCGGGGACCATCGGGAGGGGTGTCACGCCCCAAGGGGTCTCATGGGCTATGGGAAGAGATAAACCAGCCCCTAGTGGGCTGGAATAAGTTCCCACTAAGGCCCATAAGGTTTGAGAAGGAAAAAACACAAGGTGGAAAGAGTTTCCAAGTGGGAAGGTGGAATCCTACTCCAAGTAGGATTGGAGTAGGACTCCTCCACCTCCAATTTCGGCCAAACCTTTAGGTTTTGAGGCTGCCTCCTCCCCTCCCTCCCATCTATATATACAGAGGTTTTAGGGCTGATTTGAGACGACTTTCTCACGGCTGCCCGACCACATACCTCCATAGTTTTTCCTCTAGATCGTGTTTCTGCGGAGCTCGGGCGGAGCCCTGCTGAGACAAGATCATCACCAACCTCCGGAGCGCTGTCACGCTGCTGGAGAACTCTTCTACCTCTCCGTCTCTCTTGCTGGATCAAGAAGGCCGAGATCATCGTCGAGCTGTACGTGTGCTGAACGCGGAGGTGCCGTCCGTTCGGTACTAGATCGTGGGACTGATCGCGGGATTGTTCGCGGGGCGGATCGAGGGACGTGAGGACGTTCCACTACATCAACCGCGTTCACTAACGCTTCTGCTGTACGATCTACAAGGGTACGTAGATCACTCATCCCCTCTCGTAGATGGACATCACCATGATAGGTCTTCGTGCGTGTAGGAAAACTTTTGTTTCCCATGCGACGTTCCCCAACAGTGGCATCATGAGCTAGGTTCATGCGTAGATGTCTTCTCGAGTAGAACACAAAAGGTTTTGTGGGAGGTGATGTGCGTTTTGCTGCCCTCCTTAGTCTTTTCTTGATTCTGCGGTATTGTTGGATTGAAGCGGCTTGGACCGACATTACTCGTACGCTTACGAGAGACTGGTTTCATCGTTACAAGTAACCCCCTTTGCTCAAAGATGACTGGCAAGTGACTGTTTCTCCAAACTTTAGTTGAATCGGATTTGACCGAGGAGGTCCTTGGATGAGGTTAAATAGCAACTCATATATCTCCGTTGTGGTGTTTGCGTAAGTAAGATGCGATCCTACTAGATACCCTCGGTCACCACGTAAAACATGCAACAACAAAATTAGAGGACGTCTAACTTGTTTTTGCAGGGTATGATTGTGATGTGATATGGCCAACGATGTGATGTGATATATTGGATGTATGAGATGATCATGTTGTAATAGAAATATCGACTTGCACGTCGATGGTACGGCAACCGGCAGGAGCCATAGGGTTGTCCTTATACTAACGTTTGTGCTTGCAGATGCGTTTACTATTTTGCTAGGATGTAGCTTTAGTAGTAATAGCATAAGTAGCACGACAACCCCGATGGCAACACGTTGATGGATGATCATGGTGTGGCGCCGGTGACAAGAAGATCGTGCCGGTGCTTTGGTGATGGAGATCAAGAAGCACGTGATGATGGCCATATCATGTCACTTATGAATTGCATGTGATGTTAATCCTTTTATGCACCTTATTTTGCTTAGAACGACGGTAGCATTATGAGGTGATCTCTCACTGAAATTTCAAGACGAAATTGTGTTCTCCCCGACTGTGCACCGTTGCGACAGTTCTTCGTTTCGAGACACCACGTGATGATCGGGTGTGATAGACTCAACGTTCACATACAACGGGTGCAAAACAGTTGCACACGCGGAACACTCGGGTTAAGCTTGACGAGCCTAGCATGTGCAGACATGGCCTCGGAACACATGAGACCGAAAGGTCGAGCATGAATCGTATAGTTGATATGATTAGCATAGGGATGCTTACCACTGAAACTATTCTCGACTCACGTGATGATCGGACTTGAGATAGTGGATTTGGATCATGTACCACTCAAATGACTAGAGAGATGTACTTTTTGAGTGGGAGTTCTTAAGTAATATGATTAATTGAACTAATTGTCATGAACATAGTCTAATGGTCTTTGCGAATTACGATGTAGCTTGCGCTATAGCTCTACTATTTTATATGTTCCTAGAGAAAATTTAGTTGAAAGTTGATAGTAGCAAACTTTGCAGACTGAGTCTGTAAAACCGAGGATTGTCCTCGTTGCTGCACAGAAGGCTTATGTCCTTAATGCACCACTCGGTGTGCTGCACCTCGAGCGTCGTCTGTGGATGCTGTGAACATCCGACATACACGTTTCTGATGACTACACGATAGTTCAGTAAAAAAATACTTAATGGCTTAGAAGCAAGGCGCCGAAAACGTTGTAAAACGTCACGGAACATAAGTGATGTTCTAAAGAGATGAAATTGTGATTTCATGCTTGTGCCCTTGTTAAGAGGTACAAGACCTCCAACAAGATTCTTTGTCCACAAAGTAAAGGAGAAAGGCTCAATCGTTGAGCGTGTGCTCAGATTGTCTGAGTACGACAATCACTTGAATCAAGTGGGAGTTAATCTTCCAGATGAGATAGTGATGGTTCTCCAAAGTCACTGCCACCAAGCTGTGAGAGCTTCGTGATGAACTATAACATATCAAGGATAGATACAATGATCCTTGAGCGATTCACAATGTTTGACACTGCGAAAGTAGAAATCAAGAAGGAGCATCAATAGTTGATGGTTAGTAAAACCACTAAGTTTCAAGAAAGGCGAGGGCTAGGAGGGATACTTCGTGAAACGGCAAAACAGTTGCTGCGCTAATGAAGAGACCCAAGATTAAACCCAAACCCGAGACTAAGTGCTTATGTAATGAGGGGAACAGTCACTAAGGCGGAGCAACTCTAGATACTTGGTAGATAAGTGGGCTGGCAAAAGTCGAAAGAAGTATATTTGATATACATGATATTGATGTGTACTTTACTAGTACTCCTAGTAGCATAAGGGTATTGGATACCGGTTCGGTTGCTAAGTGATTAGTAACACGAAATGAAAGCTACGGCATAAATGGAGACTAGCTAAAGGCGAGGTGACGATACGTGTTGGAAGTGTTTCCAAGGTTGATATGATCAAACGTCGCACGCTCCCTCTACCATCGGGATTGGTGTTAAACCTAAATAATCGTTATTTGCTGCTTGCGTTAAGCATGAACATAATTGGATCGTGTTTATTGCAATACGATTATTCATTTAAAGAGAATAATGGTTACTCTATTTGCTTGAATAATCACCTTCAATGGTTTATTGAATCTCGATCGTAGTGTTACACATGTTCATGATATTGGTGCCAAAAGATACGAGTTAATGATGATAGTACCACTTACTTGTGGCACTGCCGCTTGAGTCATGTTAGTATAAATTGCATGAAGAGGCTCCATGCTGATGGATCTTTGTACTCACCTGATTTCGAATCACTAGTGACATGCAAATCATACCACATGAGCAAGGCCTTGTTTTCATTGAGATGAAACAAGATAGTAACTTGTTGGAAGTGATACATTTTGATGTATGCAGTCCAATGGGTGCTGAGGCACGCAGTGGATATCATTATGTTCTTACTTCAATGATGATTTGAGTAGATACTAGAGTATTTACTTAATGAATCACAAGTCTGAAATATTGAAAAGTTCAATTCTGTTTCGGAGTGAAGTTCGTCGTAACAAGAGGATAAACTGTCTACGATATGATCATAGAAATGAATATCTGAGTTACGAGTTTTGGTACGCAGTTAAGACAATGTGGAAATTGTTTCGCAGTTCATGCCACCTGGAACATCATAGTGTGATGATGTGTCTGAACGTCATAGCCACGCACTATTTGGTATGGTGCATACTATGATGTCTCTTATCAAATTACCACTATCGTTTATGGGTTATGCATTAGAGACAACCGCATTCACTTTAAATAGGGCACCACGTATTTCCGTTGAGATGACACAGGATAGACTGAGGTTTAGAGAAATCTAAACTGTCGTTTCTTGAAAGTTTGGGGCTTCGACACTTATATGAAAAAGTTTCAGTCTGATAACCTCGAACCCAAAGCGGATAAATGCATCTTCATAGGATATCCAAAACAGTTGGGTACATCTCCTATCTCAGATCCGAAAGCAAAGTGTTTGTTTCTAGAAACGGATCCTTTCTCGAGGAAAGGTTTCTCTCGAAAGAATTGAGTGGGAGGGTAGTAGAACTTGATGAGGTTACTGAACCATCACTTCAACCAGTGTGTAACAGGGTGCAGGAAGTTGTTCCTGTGGCGCCTACACCAATTGAAGTGGAAGCTGATGATGGTGATCATCGAGCATCGGATCAAGTTACTAAAAGTCTCGTAGGTTGACAAGGTCGCGTACTACTACAGAGTGGTACGGTAACCCTGTCTTGGAGGTCATGTTGTCGAGCAACAGTGAACCTACGAGTTATGGAGATAGCGATGGTGGGCCCGGATTCCGACAAATGGCTGGAAGCCATGAAATCCGAGAGAGGATCCATGTATGAAAACAAAGTGTAGACTTTGGAAGAACTACTTGATGGTCAGAGGACTATTGAGTAAAGATGGATCTTTAAAGGAAAACAGACGATGATGGTGATAAGTCACTATTAAGAAAAGCTCGACTTGTCGCAAAGATGTTTTCGATAAGATCAAACAGTTGACTATGATGAGACTTTCTCACTCGTAGCGATGCTAAAAGTCTGTTAGAATTATGTTAGTTGTTGATGCATTATTTATGAAATATTGCACGTAGGATGTCAAAACATTGTTTTCTCGACGGTTTCCTTGAGCAAACATTGTATGTGATACAACCAGAAGGTTTTGTCGATCCTAAAGATACTAGCAAGTATGCAAGCTCCAGTAATCCTTCAATGGACTGGTGCAAGCATCTCGGAGTTGGAATATACACTTTGATGAGATGATCAAAGATTTTGGGTTTGTACAAGGTTTATGAGAAACTTGTATTTCCAAAGAAGTGAGTGGGAGCACTATAGAATTTCTGATAGGTATATGTGGTTGACATATTGTGGATCAGAAGTAATGTAGAATTTCTGTAAAGCATACAAGGTTGTTTGAAAGAAGTTTTCAAAGGAGTACCTGGATTACGCTACTTGAACGTTGAGCATCAAAGATCTATGGAGATAGATCGAAAGCGCTTAATAGAAGTTTCAACAAGATGCATGCCTTGACAAGTTTTTGAAAGAGTTCAAAATAGACCAGCAAAGAAGGAGTTCTTGGTTGCGTTGTGAGGTGTGAATTTGAGTAAGACTCAAAACCCGACCACGGCAGAATAAAGAGAATAGACGAAGGTCGTCTTCTATGCCTTAGCCGTAGAATATAAAGTATGCCATGCTGTGTACCGCACCTGAAGTGTGCCTTGACTCAAAGTATGTTGAGAGGTACAGAGAGTGATCCATGATTGAACCACTAGCAGCGGTCGAAATTTATCCTTAGTAACTAATGGACTAAGGAATTTTTCTCGATTATGGAGGTGGTTAAAGAGTTTGTCGTAAAGGGTTACGTCAATGCAAGCTTTGACACTAATCCGGATAACTATGAGTAGTGAAACGGATTCATATAGTAGAGTAGATATTTGGAGCATTTCCGAATAGCACGTAGTAGCAGCATCTATAAGATGACATAAAGATTTGTAAAGAACGCACGAATCTGAAAGTTTCAGAACCGTTGACTAAAACCTCTCTCACGAGCAAGACGTGATCAGACCCCATAACTATATGGGTGTTGGATTCGTTGGAATCACATGGTGATGTGAACTAGATTATTGACTCTAGTGCAAGTGGGAGACTGTTGGAAATATGCCCTAGAGGCAATAATAAATTAGTTATTATTATATTTCTTAGTTCATGATAATTGTTTATTATCCATGCTATAATTGTATTGATTGGAAACACAATACTTGTGTGGATACATAGACAAAACACTATCCCTAGTAAGCGTCTAGTTGACTAGCTCGTTGATCAAAGATGGTCAAGGTTTCCTGGCCATAGGCAAGTGTTGTCACTTGATAACGGGATCACATCATTAGGAGAATCATGTGATGGACTAGACCCAAACTAATAAGACGTAGCATGTTGATCGTGTCATTTTGTTGCTACTGTTTTCTGCGTGTCAAGTATTTGTTCCTATGACCATGAGATCATATAACTCACTAACACCGAAGGAATGCTTTGTGTGTATCAAACGTCGCAACGTAACTGGGTGACTATAAAGATGCTCTACAGGTATCTCCGAAGGTGTTAGTTGAGTTAGTATGGATCGAGACTGGGATTTGTCACTCCGTGTGACGGAGAGGTCTCTCGGGGCCCACTCGGTAATACAACATCACACACAAGCCTTGCAAGCAATGTGACTTAGTGTAAGTTGCGGGATCTTGTATTACGGAACGAGTAAAGAGACTTGCCGGTAAACGAGATTGAAATAGGTATGCGGATACTGACGATCGAATCTCGGACAAGTAACATACCGAAGGACAAAGGGAATGACATACGGGATTATATGAATCCTTGGCACTGAGGTTCAAACAATAAGATCTTCGTAGAATATGTAGGATCCAATATGGGCATCCAGGTCCCGCTATTGGATATTGACCGAGGAGTCACTCGGGTCATGTCTACATAGTTCTCGAACCCGCAGGGTCTGCACACTTAAGGTTCGACGATGTTTTATGCGTATTTGAGTTATATGGTTGGTTACCGAATGTTGTTCGGAGTCCCGGATGAGATCACGGACATCACGAGGGTTTCCGGAATGGTCCGGAAACGAAGATTGATATATAGGATGACCTCATTTGGTTACCGGAAGGTTTTCGTGCATTACCGGAAAAGTTTCGGGCTCATCGGTAGTGTACCGGGAGTGCCGGGAGGGGTGCCGGGGACCATCGGGAGGGGTGTCACGCCCCAAGGGGTCTCATGGGCTATGGGAAGAGATAAACCAGCCCCTAGTGGGCTGGAATAAGTTCCCACTAAGGCCCATAAGGTTTGAGAAGGAAAAAACACAAGGTGGAAAGAGTTTCCAAGTGGGAAGGTGGAATCCTACTCCAAGTAGGATTGGAGTAGGACTCCTCCACCTCCAATTTCGGCCAAACCTTTAGGTTTTGAGGCTGCCTCCTCCCCTCCCTCCCACCTATATATACGGAGGTTTTAGGGCTGATTTGAGACGACTTTCTCACGGCTGCCTGACCACATACCTCCATAGTTTTTCCTCTAGATCGTGTTTCTGCGGAGCTCGGGCGGAGCCCTGCTGAGACAAGATCATCACCAACCTCCGGAGCGCCGTCACGCTGCTGGAGAACTCTTCTACCTCTCCGTCTCTCTTGCTGGATCAAGAAGGCCGAGATCATCGTCGAGCTGTACATGTGCTGAACGCGGAGGTGCCGTCCGTTCGGTACTAGATCGTGGGACTGATCGCGGGATTGTTCGCGGGGCGGATCGAGGGACGTGAGGACGTTCCACTACATCAACCGCGTTCACTAACTCTTCTGTTGTACGATCTACAAGGGTACGTAGATCACTCATCCCCTCTCGTAGATGGACATCACCATGATAGGTCTTCGTGCGCGTAGGAAATTTTTTGTTTCCCATGCGACGTTCCCCAACAGAAATAATGCCAAAAATAAATGAAACAAAAGCTGAAAAAAAAGAAAAATAACAGAAGAAGAAAAGAAATTAAAGGGAAAGAGGAGAAGGCCTCTCTGGCTGGACCTGAGTGACCCATCCGGCCCAACCCACCTCCCCCCATCGTCTTCCTCCAACTTCTCACGGGGGAGACATGGCCATGGCCGCCACCGGCCGTCCCCGATGCCCTGGCACCCATCCGGCGGCCAGCCAGCGCCTACAAGAACCGTCACCGACCCCCTGAACCCTAACCCCCTCAAGATCCCCCTCTCTCCCTCTCCTTCGTCTTCCCCCTCGCCTCCTGAGCACTCCCATGGACGCACCCGGTTAGGCTCGTGGCCACACCTCGCCTCGCTCCTCTCCGTTAGGTCCCCGAGCTCCGCAGCGTTCCCCTCGTCCTCCCATGCTGTGAATCGAGCCCCGGGAGCCCCACGCCGTCGCCATATACCATATTCCTCCTCGGGACCCGAAGGCTTGCCACCATCGATTTGCTCCTCTCCGTCGACCTTAGCTCCACCGGTCCTTCCCGTCACCGCAAGTGAGCTCCCCATGTCTTCCCCTTCCTCTGAGCGCTCGAGTAGGCCAATGTAGCTAGCCCCCACCGCAACCGAGATCTATCCTCCGCCATTTTCATCGAGCTCGAGCTCTATGTGCCTCTTGCAGCCTGTGCGTGCCACGGTCGTGCTCCAGGTCGTCTCCTGCTTCAATCCCGCGTTGTAGCTAGCTCATTTTCATCCTGGTTTGCTCGCTGCCATGGTCGCCCGAAGCTCCTTCCACCGTCATCGACGTAGCACTCAGCACCGGCCACCACAGCAGCCCCCGATGGCAGGAATGGAGCGGCGATGATGCCACCTCGCGAACGCGCCAAAAATGGCTCGATTTGGTGCATCACACGCGAAATCCAAGCCTCGCCCACCTCTGCGGTGCTCGCTGGAGCCCCTCCGGTGACCGGACGGCACCGCCACCGACGTGGCCGGGCCGGGGCCACTCCGAGGATCACTGGCCGATGAGCCAAGCCGGCCCTGTTGACATGTTGACCAGGTCAACCTGTGGACTAGACCTGGTCTAGTCAATGACACGTGGGGCCGGACCCCCTTGTGGGTATGACACGTTGTCCCGTGTCAGTGGACTAACTACGTAATTATATTAAGAAAATAATTAATTGAACCCTAATGTCTCACTTACAGGAGGTCCTCATTGTGTTAATTAAACCTGTTTAGATTAAATTAACACTTGTTCAAAAATGGGTCTATAACAGGTGGTCCCACTAGTTAGTCTGACTAGTCAACAACACTGTTGACTGCTGATGCAGTGATGGTTTCACCATGATGTTATAATTACAATTTTTCGATTTAAATTTAATCTTTTTCATTTTAGTATATTAATAAAATTTAAAAATTAGTATAAAATAAACCGTAAGTTAGACGAAAATAATTTATACAAGAAAGTTGATCAGAAAAACGAGACGAACTCGGATACGCTATCCGTTCATCTGTCACACGTCCCAAGCATAGCAAACGTGGAACTTTTCCATTGTTTTCGTACGACCGATAGTAGCGAGAGACCCGGGAAATATCATCTGATATTTTCCCGATCCTTCTATGATGGATGATACTGTGTTAGCTCATGCCTAGCCCTGCATACTGCCATGTCATGCTTAGTGTTGCATCTGTGTTTATATTTATTGTTTCTTCCCCCTCTTCTTACCAGTAGACCCCAGACTAACGCTGTTGCCGGGTACGACTACCCACCAGACGACCAGCCCTTTGCCGCAGAGCAACAAGGCAACCAAAACACCCTTGATCATTCCTATATCGCCCATTTCTTTCTCCCTCATGCTTGCATTAGAATTTTTCTACTATTGTAGTTAGTTCCTATATCTGATGCATAGCCTAGTTTTGATGAACTTCTAGTTCCAGTACCCATGTTAAACTGATTAGTATAGGTGGAGCAATCATCTCCTCTGAACCTTAGTCCAGTTGCCCCTGCTTTATCGTCAGGTCTTGACACCTGATCGACGAGCCAAGACGCGACAAAGCACTTACACCCTCCTTAGTTGTGCGACGCTGCAGAGCTAGTATCGGTTACCGAGGGTGACTCCTCGCAAAGTACTCACGATGCTACCTCTATGGTGCAGCTAGTCGGTCGTGGTTATCGAGGGTGATTCCTACTTCATCACTCCTGACAAAGACTCTGTCGTGCAACCCCTCAAGTATGAGACCCTCAAGGGTTATTCCTCTAAGTCCACCCTGACGGTTACATCGTTCGGGATCCAATGAGGGTGATACCTCAAATCCCCTTGATGTTACAACCACACAGTTAGTTGACCATGTTACTGGGAACATTGATGAAGAAATGTTTGGCTGGTGGATTCCCGCATAGATGTGTCGATGAGTTAATTAAAATGTTAATGGATTTGGGTATTTGATCTGGGTTGGTCGGAGACCTTTTCGCACTAACCGGCTACGTGGGAGAACCTATGGGTACTCGGCGTCGTGGTATCAGCCGAACCTCTTTAGACGTCAGCAATGGAGTGGCGCACGCCCGAGTGGTCCAGATAGGCATCGCGCTTGTAATAAGGGGTGCTCGGACTGACATGGGCCGCCCTCGCATCATGCATGAGTACAAAGGGTGATGGGCCCATGGCCCCTGCGTGCTTAGTATTTTGACCGGCGGGCTGGCTTCTCTGTTGAGTCTAGGTGCGGCTACGACGTGTCGATGTTCCTGCCGGGTACGACTACCCACATGCCGACCAACCCTTTGTCGTAGAGCAACAAGGCAAGCAAAAACCCCTGATCATTCCTATATCGCCCATTTATTTCTCCCTCATGGTTGCATTAGAACTTTTCTACTTTTGTAGTTAGTTCCTATATCCGATGCTTAGCCTAATTTTGTTCAACTGCTACTTTCCAGTACCCACTTTAAACTGCTTACTATAGGTGGAGCAGTCATCCCCTCTTACCCTTAGTCCAGTTGCCCCCGCTTTATCGTCAAGTCTTGATCCCTGATCGACAAGCCAAGACCCGACACAACACTTACACCCCCCTTAGTTGTGCGACGCTACACATCTACTATTAGGTACCAAGGGTGACTCCTCGCGAAGTACTCATGATGCTACCTCTGTGGTGTAGCTAGTCGGTCGTGGTTATCGAGGGTGATTCCTCCTTCACCACTCCCGACGACGACTCTGTCGTGTAACCCCTCAAGTTTGACACCCTCCATGGTGATTCCTCTAAGTCCACCTTGACAGTTACATCATTCGGGATCCAACGAGGGTGATACATCCGATCCCCTTGATGTTATAACCACACAGTTACTTGAACATGTTACTGGGAACATTGATGAATAAATGTTTGGTAGGTAGATTCTCGCGTAGATGTGTCGATGAGTTAATTAAAATGTTAATGGATTTGGGTATTTGATCCGGGTTGGTCGGAGACCTTTTTACACTAACCGGTTAGGCATCAACCGAACCTCTTCAGACGTCAGCAATGGAGCAGCGCATGCCCGAGAGGTCCGGATAGGCATCGCGCTTGTAATAAGGGGTGCTAGGACTGACATCGGGCGCCCTCGCGTCGTGTAGGAGTTCAAAGGGTGATGGGCCCATGACCCCTGCGTGCTTAGGATTTATACCGGCGGGCTGGCCTCTCTGCTGAGTCTAGGTGGGGCTGCGATGTGTCGATGTTCCGAGGCCGGGCATGACCCGGGAAAGTGTCCGACCAGAGTTTATCGAGCGTGACGGGAAACTTGGTGCACCCCTACAGGGATGAAAATTAACTATTCGAATAGCCGAGTCCATGGTTACATGACGACTTGGAGTTTTGCCCCGATCTTATACTACTACAACTGTTGCTTAACTGGAATGTTGCTCCGGGATTGCTTGCTTGTAGGGAGTCAAGGGAGAATCTCTGGGCGTGACCTCATTTTAATATTGCTGCAGAATATGACTATTATTTCTGTTACCTCTTCTACTCTCGTTTATTGCTCCAAGACCCCTGAAGATGCTAGTCTTTGATAGGACTAGGCCTTCCCTCTCTTTCTCGCATTGCTGCAGCCAGTCCACATTTAAACACCTTCCTTTGATACTGATGCATTCTTAGCATAGTTCTGATGTCAGTCTTGCGAGTACTTTGGATGAGTACTCACCGTTGCTTTGCTCCCCCTTTTCTCCTTCATCCGTTGCTGCAACCAGATGATGGAGCCCAGGAGTTGGAGTATCCCACCGGCGACGACTGCTACTCCGACGGTGCCTACTACTACGTGGAGGCCCCTGAAGACCAGGAGTAGTTAGGAGGCTCCCAGGCATGAGGTCTCGCCATGTTCGATCGTGTATCTTTTGTGCTAGCCTTCTCCAAGGCACCTCATGTTTAATGTCCGGACTCAGATATTTGTTCCTTCCGCTGACTGTGTGTTTATTGAGCTTATGTATTCTAGCCCTTGAGGCCCCTGGCTTGTAGTATGAAGCTTGTATGTTTTAAATGTGTCTAGAGTTGTGTTGTGATATCTTCACGTGAGTCCTTGAGCTTGGTCATACATATTTGCGTGTATGATTAGCATACGATCAAATCGAGGGTGTCACATAGACAGCCGAGGCTTCCAGCTCCACTGCCTCGAGTTCCTCCTTCTCGTCCTGAGGACAGGTTGTGCTTCAAGTGTGGCCGTCTAGGTCACCGTGCTAGAGACTGCAGGCAGAGTCCGAACCAGCTGGCACTTCCCTCAACTGGTAGTGGCAACCACCAGAACCGCAACAACAATGCGAAGCCTGCTTATGTTCGTGGTCAGGCCAACAACATTGATATGGGTCTAGCTCAAGACCAGCAAGCTACCGTGATGGATACACTTCTCGTTAACTCAGTACCTGCTTCTGTATTGTTTGATACACGAGCATCGCATTCCTTTATGTCAGAAAATTTTGCATACATGCATGACATTAGAAGCGAATAGATGAACCTTCCGATATTGGTAAACTCCCCCGAGGGCGAATGTAGAACCTCTGTGGTTTCCCCAATGTTCCTGTAGAAATCGAAGGATTGGAATTCCTTGCCGCTCCCATTTTACTGAAGTCTTCCAATATTTACCTTATACTAGGAATGGACTCGTTGAAGGCTCATATGGCTTCAATTGTTTGTGCCACCAAAACTGTCCACCTCCTACACCCTTCAAATGAATTAATAACTATCATGCTCATCTCATCCGAGAAGCTGAGGCACGGCTATATGCATTGAATGCATTAAATGTGTTGCCTCTTGAAGGGATCGAAAATATTCCAATTGTCCGGGAATTCCAAGATGTCTTTCCAGAAGAGCTTCCGTGGATTCCCCCTGCTCGAGTTCTTGAGTGAGTCATCGACATGGTACCCGGTACCACTCCTATCGCCAAGCGTCCTTATAAAATGCCACCACATGAACTTCTTGAACTTAAGCAAGAAATTGACAATTTGCTTCGTTTGGGTTTCATTCGTCCGAGTTCCTATGCTTCCGGAGCACCTTCTCTCTTTGTTAAGAAGAAGGATGGGACAAATCGTATGGTTCAGGACTATCATTCTATCAATCAGGCCACTATTCAAAACAAATATCCTCTTCCTTGGATAAATGATTTGTATGATCAACTTGTTGGTTCCTCAGTCTTCTCTAAGCTCGACTTGAGGTTGGGATACCACCAGATCCGTGTTCGCAAGGAGGATATCCCAAAGACCGCCTTTGTTACTCGCTATGGATCATAACAGAACACCGTCATGTCATCCGGCTTAACTAATGCACCGGCAACCTTCTCCCGACTGATGAATTATATATTCCTGGACTACTTTGACAAATTCATCGTGGTATATCTGGATGATATTCTGGTATATTCATAGAATAAAGAAGAGCATGCCAAACATCTTTGTCTTGTACTGGATAAGCTTCGGGAGCATAAACTTTATGCGAAGTATTCCAAATGTGAGTTCTCGCTGGACGAAGTGACGTACCATGGTCATGTGATCTCCAAGGATGGTATTGCAGTCAACCCCGAATGAGTTCAAGCTATACTTGACTGGACTCCCCCGGAGAATGTCAAGAAAGTCAGAAGTTTCCTCGGACTCGTCAGCTATTGCCGTCGATTCATCGAGAACTTCTCCACGATTGCAAAGCCCTTAACCAGCCTACCTCACAAAGGTGTTACGTATGACTGGACTGATAAATATCAGGAAAGTTTCGAGGAACTCAAGGACAAACTGACATCCGCTCCGGTACTTGCTCTTCCGGATACAAAAAGGGATTTCGTTATATATCTTGATGCTTCTCGTCAAGGGATAGGTAGTATCCTGATGCAAGATCGTAAAGTGATTGCTTATGCCTCACGTCAGCTGCATGCTCATGAAGAGAACTATCCAGTTCATGATCTTGAACTCGCTGCAGTTGTACATTCACTAAAACAGTCGCAACAATACCTTCTCGGTAATCGCTGTGAGATCTACACCGATCATCAAACCCTGAAGTATCTGTTCATTCAACCAGATCTGAATCTATGTCAACAAAGATGGATGAAGCGTATAGGATATTTTAACTCTAGTATATCATATACCCCCGGCAAGGCTAACGTAATGGTTGATGCCTTGAGTCGCAAGTCATACTGCAACCACCGCCAGGTTCATAAGGTTCATGACTGTCTTCAAGAGGAATTCCGTAAACTGAACCATCATATTGTTCCGCAGGGTTATCTTGTTCCCCCTCCTCAAGAGTTTTGCAAGATGAACCTCCGTGTTGTTAATCAGGGTTCCCTCAGTAACTTGGTTGCTGAACCAGATCTTGTCGGCACCATCAAGACTATGCAAGGTTATGACAATGATGTCGGAAGAATTAGGCGCTAGCTTACTGAAGGTAAACCCTCTTCTTTCAATGTTGCTGAAGATGGCGCCTTGTACTTTAAAGGTCGCCTATTCGTCCCAAGTAAAAAGGACCTCAGAATGACTGGACGGATGATCAAAGAAGCTCATCATAGACCACTGTCTGTACATCTGGGTAGTACCAACATGTACCAAGACATTCGTCAAAGATTCTGGTGGCCAAATATGAAACAAGACATTGCACGCTATGTTGTAGAATGATATATTTGCTCGCGAATCACAGCAGAACATCAAAAGCCAACTGGAACTCCGCAACCTATCTCTATTCCTGGAAGGAAATGCGACCAGTTTGAAATGGACTTTGTCACTGGTTTTCCCATGTCTCAGAAAGGAAATGATGCTATTCTTGTTAGCATTGACTGACTGTCGAAAGTTGCACATTTTCTAGCCATCAAAGAAACAATTAATGCTAGTCAACTCGCAGATCTTTATATGTCCAGGATTGTTTCACTTCACGGTACTCCGTTGGTAATCATCTCGGACCATGGCAGCTTGTTCACTTCTCAATTTTGGGAAAGTTTTCAAAAGGCTATGGGGACTCATCTGTCCTTCCGCAACGCATTTCATCCTCAATCCCATGGACAAGTTGAACGAGTCAACCAAATTCTCGAAGACATGCTTCGAGCTTGTGTCATTTCTTTCGGTAAGAAATGGGAGGAATCTGTCCCGTATGCCAAGTTCTCGTACAACAATAGCTGTCAAGCTAGTCTCAAGATGCCCCCTTTCAAAGTGTTGTATGGACAAAGATGTCGAACTCCTCTTAATTGGTCAGAAACTAGGGAACAATCACTCTTCGGTCAGGATATTATCCAACATTCTGAAATACCAGATATGGGAATATGCACGCTGCTTAGTCTCGTCAGAAATGACAGTATGAACGTCATCATCAAGATATGGTCTATCAATCTGACGAAAAGGCTTATCTCCATGTCACACCGTTTTGGGCTCAAGGGCAAGTTATCTCCTTGCTATATTGGTCCATTCACTCTTCTCGAAAGGCGTGGAAAAGTAGCTTATCAATTGGAACTACCAACAAACCTTTCTCAGGTTCACGATGTCTTTCATGTGTCTCAGCTCCCCCACTGCTTCAAAGATCCTATTCGAGCAGTGGATCATGATATGATTGAGCTACAACAAGACATCTCTTATAAAGAATACCTAGTCCATGATACGTATCCAATGTATCTATAATTTTTGACCGTTCCATGCTTTTATATTATCTGTTTTGGATGTTTTATATGCATTTATATGTTGTTTTATATTATTTTTGGGACTAATCTATTAATCTAGAGTCTAGAGTCAATTTCTCATTTTCCATGTTTTTCAGTATTGAAGAGTCCAAACGGAACAAAATCTCCAGAAAGATTTTTCTTGGACTAGAATACAACCACGAGACTTGGAGTAGGGGGCAGGGCAACTGCCGGGAGGCCACAAGCCTGGAGGGCACGCCCTAGGGGATGGTCGCGCCCCTGGCTTGTGGGGCCCCTGCAGGTCTCCTAACCCTATTCTTTGGCCTATAAATTCCCAAATATTCTCGTATCGCCAAAAAGAACCACGAAAATACTTTGACGCCGCCGGGAGCCTCTGTTCCTGTGAGATCAAATCTGGGAGCCTTTTCCGGTAATCTACCGGAGAGGGAATTGATCACAGAGGGCATCTACATAAACTCCATTGCCCCTCCGATGATGTGTGAGTAGTTCACCATGGACCTACGGGTCCATAGCTAGTAGCTAGATGGCTTCTTCTGATATGAGGCGCGGTTCCCGATGTTTCGTGAGATGGTAAGTATCGATTTGGTGGAGACGACTTTGACAATCCGACTACAAACGTGCAAGTCGTTGTGCCTTAGCAATTGATAAACCAATCTCCAAGAGGTTATTGACCACGCCGGAGCACAATCAACCTGACGACGAAAGTCTATTCCCGCAAGAAATCGAAGAACAAGCAAGAATATGTGTTGCAATCTGAATATTGCGAATATAGATGAAGTATTGATAAGGGTGGGGATTCGAAAGCGGCCTTAGTCTGGTCGTTGGACATAAACGAAGTACACGAAGTTGCAATGGCTAACTTTTAACTAAAAAAATCCCGATAAAAAAGCTACTAGGTTGATCTACTTATATAGGAGTAAGGGGTGGCAGCCAAGGAGGTGGGAGAATGTCCCAAGGCAGACTAAAACTAACCCTAGGTCGTACAAGGCATATGCGCCCAAGTGGAGGTGATGCAACACCTTTGGACTTGTTGTTTGACTTGGATTCTGGTGCAAGGTCATATTGTTTGGTCAATAAATCCATGCTACGGAAGCATTTGAAGGTGATTGCAATTGGGCATAAAAGCACATAAAATCTACTTTGCAGCCCAATAAGAATCACCCAATTCGGAGTTTGGATGTAAAAGTTGAAGGCATTTTGGTACATGTATGTCTGTGTAGTCCGAATCTCAGTCCAGAACGTGAAAGTCTTGGAATCTATCTTCTCATGGGCTAAAAGTGACGTGAAATAACTTGTTGAACAGAAACTAATTACTTCCTTTGACATCAGAGGACCTCTTGAATAGCATCCAACCATTTCATCTTCCCTTGTCATCACACGTGGTTCATACAAGTGTTCGGCCATTCTGCATTTAGGCATAAAATAAAAACAGGTGAAGTATTTTTGTTTCGGATAACATAAATAAATTATTGCATGACTTTTATCAGAAATCACCTCAAATAAATACGCATATGCAATGATTGTGACAATATCCAAAGTACTCATGTCCTCATCTTCATCCCCTTTTTGAAAATAAAGCCATCCTCGGCGCTGCTTAATCTGAAATGTTGCTAACAAAAAAGACAAGGTGTACATATTATATATGTATATCTCATCCATTTTTTACTTCCCTTGGTTTTTGCACATATGACACATGTATACATGAGTAACTTTCATATGTTATGAAATATAATGCCAATATATTAACAAAAGAAGTAGAACGCATGAAAATAAGGCAACTTAGTTTGCACATATAAGTGAAGCCCTTATTTCTATCAAATGGTTGACAATGCTCATCACTAAACCATCCCAACATTGGTGAAGAAAATTGAATTGTTTCAAATGTACATGCTACAATAGGCTGAAATAAGCAAACGTGCAACATGTCATTTGACATAGAATCATCACGAGGATTGTCGGTCATATCAAAATGATTAAACATTGGCACAATTATTTTCAAACATATTTGATCCAAATTTATCTATTCCCTTTTTCACATGGTTCTTTCTCGGCAATAGTTAATTCAATGGGTGCAATCAAAATTGTTGATATTGTAGTTGTTTGATCACACGATGGTGTGATCAAAGTAATAGGTGGCTCATCACAGGGTGCATTTAAATTGACAAGACATTCATCATACTCATGTGGAGATGGACGATCAGTACCTTTGTCATTACCTGTTATGATCAACTCATGTGATGTAGGCACTCCCGGTGGTGATGTGCCACATGGTAAAGGTGATGTAGTCGTCACAACAATTGATGTGGATGTCATTGTAAGCCTCGTAATGGAAGGAACAATCGCATCAACTCTTGGAATGTGCACCTTGAGCTCGTTCTCCTTGTGGGTAACACGTTGTTTTATTTCCTGTTCAGTTTTGCAAGCCAGACGAAACAAACAATACATAGGATAACACCTTCCATGAATTAGTATCTCCTGATTATCATGGTTTGGTCCTCCCCAAAATCTATCCATAAAATCTTCTTCACTTTCTTCTAATGAGGAATGCAACAAGGTTGTTTGTAAATCGTCACAATATTTTGTTACGGTGTCACTACCTTGTTTTAAATGTTGTAACTTCTTAATCATGTCACGAGTATAATAAGCAGGAAGGAATGTGTATCTCATGGCAAGTTTCAGGGTGTAACCGACAATATCCATTCCACCAAACTGAAGCATAACCGGTAAAAGAACCAACCTCGACCTTAACTTTCTTATGTTCAGAAAAATAACGGGAAGCAAATATATCATTTATTTCAAATTCCAATTCAGGTTCAAAACGGTCATTAAATGATGGTATAGAAACATTAACCTGATCATGCACATTTGGATCTCTATGCACCTCTCGTAACTGTTGTTTTGGTTGCACATCTCCCACGATCGAAGAAGCCCATGGATTGACATCTCTGGATCCTGTCATGACTAGTAGAAAAAAAATCCAAAAATATTGTTCCTATGAACTACTGGGAAGTGGTGGTGGTGGTGGTGGTGTGTCATAAATCCGTGAAGCCAATCTCAAATTCTTACCACTTCTTACCCAGTGGCAGGTGGTGATCGGCAACCGGTTTAGTTAAAACTCTCAAATATTGGATAAAGCGATTGCCAAGTGGCGTCAAACACATGATGTAGATGTATGTGGAGGTGGGAAGGCTTATAATATATGATAGTAAAAGATTAGCAATAATCAATTCAGAGATGCAATGTTGAATAAACGCTCAACGACGGTACTGTGCTGGTCCTAGGCAAGACCGTACTAGAGACGCGAGCCTAGAACACTAACAGAGTCACGTCAAAGCACAAATAGTAGCAACGGATGATACGAAGTAGCTCTGGATAGGAAGATAGAAGTGAAGATCACAATGGCAGTAAAGATAGTGATGATAAATGAGCCCCAAGGAGGATAAACCAAAACTTCCGTCTTGAAAATATGATGTCAAATTTATGATATTTTTTCTCAAGAATTCTACTGACTCAAGCTTTCGAATACAAAAAGAATCACTCAATTCCGAGATCGTATGAGGACTCAAAAAATTCGGAAACGGACCTGAAAAATATTGACAAACTGTGTTCCTGATGTTCGGAGGGAAAAACATCCTATTTAGAAGCCGATTTGGAGGTGAAAATAATGAACTAGCTTGATGAACTATTCAGACGCGGCTCGTCAATATCTCGAATTTGAGTACTCGTGGACCCAAAACGGACTTGTTTTACTGAACAGTGCACAAAACAGTTTTCAATACGAATTCACATACGACATGGACTCTAGATAGATCTGAAATTTGTATTTTTTTCTCATCTCTTTTTTTTTCTCTCACTTCTTTTACTTTTTTCTCTCTATTTTTCTCTTACTTTTTTTTCTCTTTTCTCAAACAACCAATTAAGATGCAGATTGGATCAAGCACATATGTGAATGACCTCAAGTATGATAATGACAATGAACAATTGGAGCACGTCATGAATATTGATGAATGCTGGTGGGCGACAACGAAAGAGATGACGGTAGCGTGGTTGTGGTATATGGCAGCAGCGACGAAGATGATGCGGTGGCGGCGTGACAACTTGTGAACAAAACTCAAAACTATAAAAGATTACACACTAAGACCAGCAACATGACATGACGATGCAACCGATATTTAAAATATGCAAATACTAAAAAGAAAATTGCAAAGGCTCAGACTGGCTTGGACAAAGGATGACTAGATCTAACTCTTTTTTATGGTTTTTTCTTGGGTAATAGGTAAGAACAAGAAATCTAATCTAGTAAGAGCAAAATAAATAACTGGAAATTCTCACCGAGTAACCTAAAAAATGATACCACTTGATATAGGCGAGGTTGTCCCAATATTTCAATGAGATGGTGGCTATCGATTTGGTGGAGAGGACTTTGACGATCCGACTACAAACGTGCATGACATTTCGCCTTAGCAATCGCTAAAACAATATCCATGAGGTTATTGACCACGCCGGAGCAAGACCAACCTGACGATAAAGGTCTCTTCCGGCAAGCAGTCGAAGAACAAGCAAGAATATGATAAAAGAAATCTGAATATTATGAATATATATGAAGTATTGATAAGGGTGAGGATCCGAAAACGGTTTTAGTCTGGTTGTTGGACACAAACGAAGTACACGAAGTTGGAATGATTAACTTTTAACTAAACAAATCACGAGCAAAAAGCTACTAGGTTGATCAACTTATATAGGAGCAAGGGGTGGCGGCCAAGGATGTGGGAGAACGTCCCAAGGCAGCCTAAAACTAACCCTAGGTCGTACAAGGCCAATGGACCCAAGTGGAGGTGATGCAACACCTTTGGACTTGTTGTTTGACTCGGATTCTGGTCTAACGTCATATTGTTTGGTTGATATCTCCATGCTCCGGACGAATTTGAAGGTGATTCCAATTGTGCCTGAAAGCACATAAAATCTACTTTGCAGCCCAAAATGAATCACCCGGTTTGGAGTCCATATGTAAAAGTTGATGGCGTTTTGGTACAGGTATGCATGTGCAGTCCGAATCTGAGTCCACAAGGTGAAAGTCTTGGACTCTATCTTCTCTTGGTCTAAAAGTGACGTGAAAGAACTTCTGGAACAACAACTAATTATTTCCTTTGATATGAGAGGACATCTTGAATAGCACCCAACCATTTTCTCTTCCCTTGTCATCACACGTGGTTCATACAATTGTTCGACCATTCTGCATTTAGGCTTAAAATAAAAACATGTGAAGTTTTTTGTTCCGGATAACATAAATAAATTATTGCATGACTTTTATAAGAAATCACCTAAAATAAATATGCATATGCAATGATTGTGATAATATCCAGCGTAGTCATGTCCTTATCATCCTCCCCTTTTTTTTAGCAAACTGAGGGACATACTTATCTACTTCGCCGCATCGCCCTATCCTTTTCAAGGGGAAACCAACGCAAGCTCAAGAGGTAGCAGTCCGCATTCTCGATCATGCTGAACATCAAACTTATCGCAAGGTCATCAAGTTCCTTAAAGTGCAGTGGTCAAATCATTCTAAACTTTATGCCACTTGGGAATACGAGGATCATCTTCGTGATGAATACCCTCAGCTCTTTCCTTCTACCTCTTAATTCTCAGCGCGAGAATTCTTGTTAGTAGGGGAGAGTTGTGACATCCCCGGATTATGCTACAGTGATCATTGTAATTAAGCTACAGTGATGACCATGATCAATGCCTAATCATTTTGCTAAACTGTGCTTGATCACTTTAAACTTTATAAATCATTTCAAATTTCTATTTAAATTCAAAATTCAATTAATAAGTGAAATAAATATTTTGTCAAACACGAAAGCCAAAAATCATGCTTAGGTTACAGATAATTCCTAAGTATTTGTAAAATTGAAACCAACATTTTTACCGGACCCTTTAATGCCTCAAAACAATTAAAAGTGAGGCCAAAACGATTATTAAATGCCCTATTGCATTTTACCGTATTTAAATAAATTCTAAACCCCCCTAAAAACATTCGTGGCCTGGTATAAATTTTATATTAAAAATTGTGAGGCAAGTCCCATATATTTATAAAACTAATGTTGGCACTAAAAATATAATGGAATAAAAGATAAGAGTACAATAATAAGATTATATAAAAAAGGAAAAGGCCCTCCCGCGCCACTAGGGCGGCCCCAACCGGCCCACCTAGAGCTAAACCGGCAGGCCCAACCCCATCTACCCTGGGGGTATAAAAAACCACCCAAACCCGAACTCCCACCAACCCTCCCACTTCTTCCCCTCAGCCCCCAACCGAGCCCCCGTGGCTCTTGCTACCTCTGGAGCTTGCGTTGGTTTTTACCTTGAAGAGGAAAGGGTGATGCAGCAAAGTAGATAAGTATTTCTCTCAGTTTGTTGAGAACCAAGATATCAATCAATTAGGAGGAATAAGCGAGACTCCAATAATAGTACCTACACAAATAATCAAACACTTGCACCCAACACTATAAAGGGGTTGTCAATCCCTTCAGAGTTATTTGCAAGGATTAAATCGGATAGAGATAGATATAAAATATTGATAGATCTGAAAGTAAAACTAAAGTATATAAATTGCAACAAAGTATTTTTGCTTTATAGATATAAAAATAGAATATGGAAAATAGATCCCAGGGCCATATGTTTCACTAGAGGCTTCTCTCATAAAGGAAAATAATAAGGTGGTTGAACAAATTAATGTTGAGGAATTGATAGAAAAGAAAATAATTATGATGATATCCAAGGAAATTATTATACATATAGGCATCACGTCCATATCAAGTAGACCAAAATGATTCTGCATCTACTTCTATTACACCACACATCGACCGCCTGCCTTCATCTAGAGTATTAAGTTCATGAAGAACATAGAAACGCATTAAGTAAGATGACATGATGTAGAGGGAGAAACTCAAGCAATATGATGAAAACTCCATCTTTTTACCCATGAGGGCAAGAATACAATATTTGCCTCGCTACCCCTACTGTCACTGGGTGAGGACACCGCAAGATTGAGCCCAAAACTAAGCACTTCTTGCGTTGGTTTTCCCTTGAAGAGGAAAGGGTGATGCAGCACAGGAGCAGTAAGTATTTCCCTCAGTTTGAGAACCAAGGTATCAATCCAGTAGGAGAATCGCGTCAAGTCCAGAGTACCTATGCAAACACAAAAGAGCTTGCACCCAACGCTATACAGGGGTTGTCAATCCCTTCAAGATTGATTGCAAAGTGAGATTTGAAGGCGGAAAGTGCAACGAAGTAAAAGTGTAAGGCTGAAAATATGGTGTGGAGTAGACCCGGGGCCATAGTGTTCAGTAGAGGCTTCTCTCAAAATAGTAAGTATTACGGTGGGTGAAAAAATTACTGTCAAGCAATTGATAGAACCGCGCAAAGTCATGATGATATCTAAGGCATTGATCATACATATATGCATCATGTCCGAGACAAGTAGACCGATACTTTCTGCATCTACTACTATTACTCCACACATCGACCGCTATCCAGCATGCATCTAGTGTATTGAGTTCATGACGAAAGAGTAACGCGTTAAGCAAGATGACATGATGTAGAGGGATATTCTCAAAACAATGATGAAAACCCCATCTTTTTACCCTTGATGGCAACAACATGATGCGTGCCTCGCTACCCCTTCTGTCACTGGTTGAGGTCACTGCACGGTATGAACCCAAAACCAAGCACTTCTCCCATTGCAAGAATCATAGATCTAGTTGGCCAAACAAAACCCACAACTCGAAGAGAATTACAAGGATATGAAATCATGCATTAGAGAGATCAGAAGAAACTCAAATAAGATTCATAGATAATCTGATCATAAATCCACAATTCATCGGATCTCGACAAACACACCACAAAAGAAGATTACATTAGATAGATCTCCATGAAGATCATGGAGAACTTTGTATTGAAGATCCAAGACAGAGAAGAAGCCATCTAGCTACTAGCTATGGACCCGTAGGTCTATGGTGAACTACTCACGCATCATCGGAAGGGTCATGGTGTTGATGAAGAAGCCCTCCGTATCCGAATCCCCCCTCCGGCAGGGCACCAGAACGTACCCCAGATGGGATCTTGCGAAGACAAAAGATTTCGTTGGCGGAAAAGTATTTTTGATGATCTCCTGATTTTTTCTGGGATTTTAGGGAATATATAGGCGCATAACCTAGGGCAGAGGAGGTCCAGGGGGCCCACAAGCCTGGGAGGCCCGGCCTCCCCCCTGGCCGGGGCTAGAGGGCTTGTGGGGTCCCTGGGACCCCCTGCCTTGGTTCTCAAGTCTCCCGATCTTCTTTTGTTTCGTAAAGAATCTTTTCGGCGATTTTATTCCGTTTGGACTCCCTTTGAAATATTCGTGTGAAAAGGGTCAAAAACACGGAAAAATAGGAACTGACACTTGGCACTGATTTAATAAGTTTGTCCCAAAAAAGATATAAAAGGCATACAAAACATCCAAAGTTTGACAAGATAATAGCATGAAACCATTAAAAAATATAGATACGTTGGAGACGTATCAAGCATCCCCAAGCTTAACTCCTTCTCGTCCTCGAGTAGGGTAGTGATAAACACTGAATTTTTGATGAGGAATGCTACCTAGCATAGTTGTCCTTTGCTACTTCCTTCATGTGACATGAATGTTCAGATCCGTAAGATTCAACACAATAGTTTGCTATTGACATGAAAACAATAATACTTCAAGCAAACTAGCAAAGTAATCATGAACTTCCAAAATAAAAAGGCCAAAGAAAGTTATCCCTACAAAATCATATAGCCTGGCTATGCTCCATCATCCTCACACAACTAATGTAAATCATCCACAACCCCGGTATTGGCCAAGTAATTGTTTTCGCACTCTTACTTTCTCAAACATTTAATAACTATCACGCAATACATGAGCGTGAGCCATGGATATAACACTATAGGTGGAATAGAGTGTGGTGGTGGTTGAGAGAAAAAAAAGGAGGAGATGGTCACATTGACTCGGCGTATCAAAGGGCTATGGAGATGCCCATTAATAGATATCAATGTGAATGAGTAGGGATTGCCATACAAGGGATGCACTAGAGCTATAAGTATGTGAAAGCTCAAAAGGGGAACTAGTGGGTGTGCATCCAATTTGCTTGCTCACGAAGACCTACGGCAATTTGAGGAAGCCCATCATTGGAATATACAAGCCAAGTTATATAATGAAGATTCCCACTAGCATATGGCAGCGACAAAGCAAGAAGCTCTCAATCATGAAGAACATGGTGCTAATATGAAGCACAAGTGTGGAAAAAGATAGTAGCATTGTCCCTTCTCTCTTTTTCTCTCTTCTCTTTTATTATTATTATTTGGGCTCTTGGCCTCCCCCTTTTTTTTATTTGGGCTCTTTGGCCTCTTATTTATTTATTTCCTCACACGGGACAATGCTCTAATAATGATGATCATCACACTTTTATTTACTCATAGCTCAAAGCTCAAAATGATGATGACTCTATAGGAAATGCCTCCGGTAGTGTACCGGGATGTGCAACGATCTAGCTTGGCGTATGATGTTGAAACATCTCGCTAGCTATCTTACGATCATGCAATGGCAATATGAGAGTGATAGCACAAGTCATGAGACGGAACTTTGGGAGTTGCATGGCAATATATATCGGAATGGCTATGAAAATGCCATAGTAGGTAGGTATGGTGGCTGTTTTGAGGAAGGCATATGGTCGGTTTGTGTACCGGCGAGAATTGCGCGGCACTAGAGAGGCTAGCAATGGTGGAAGGTGAAAGTGCATCTATACCATGGACTGACATTAGTCATGAAGAACTGACATACTTGTTGCGAAAGTTTTTATTAGTAATTGAAACTAAGTGCTAAACACATACTCCTAGGGGAAGGGTTGGTAGGTGTTAACCATCCCGCGATCCCGACCTCAACACAAAGGATGACAATCAATAGATCAATTATGCTCTGAGTTCCTAACATAGCGGTTCACCATACGTGCATGCTACGGGAATCACTAATTTCAACACAAGTATTTCTAGATTCACAACACCCTACTAACATAACTCTTAATATTACCAAATCCATGTCTCAAAACTAATTGAGAGGAATCAAGACTTCTCTTTCTACTCAATGCACATGAATATGGAGGATTTTGTATCCTCTTTGGGTACCTATCACCTTTGGGACTACTTTCATAGCATAATCCAACTACCAAGTCACGCACCGCCGTGCTCTAAAAGATCTAAGTGAAGCACAATGAGCATTCTAGCAAAATCACGATGAGTGCATGTCTCTCTCTAAAGGTGTGCAGCAAGGATGATTGTGACACAAAAGAAAAGACTCCTAAGATACAAGATGCTCCAAGCAAAACACATATCATGTGGTGAATAAAAATATAGCTCCAAGTAATGTTACCGATGTATTGAAGACGAAATAGGGGATGCCTTCCCGGGGCATCCCCAAGCTTTGGATTTTTGGTGTCCTTGAATTTGGCTTGGGATGCCTTGGGCATCCCCAAGCTTGAGTTCTTTCCACTCCTTATCTCTTTGTCCATGAGAACATCACCCAAAACTTGAAAACTTCACAACACAAAACTTAAACAGAAACTCGTGATAACATTAGCACAAGAAAAAAAACTACCACCTCTTTAGGTGTCGGGGGGATAACCCTGGGGTAGGCTCATCAAGTCTGCTCTTTCATTTCCTGCCCAGAGAATATGAACAAATACAGTTGCCCAAGGCCCAAATCTTCTGGCCGGCTAGGCTGCGCCTGCCGGCTGGACGACGAGGCGGCCAACTCTTTGGCCAGCCAGGCAACCCCTGTCGGCTAGGGGCGAGACAGCTACCTCTTCCTGACGATCTTGGCCATGCCAGCCGGCTAGGGAGGAGGCGACCATGCCCAAGCCGGTTAGCCAAGCAGGCTAGACGGCCGGGTATCACAAGTCACATCAAATCGTAGGTCAGGATGAGACCTTATGATTAAAGGTGGCTACGCGTCAGTAAAGGTACAGGATCGGAGTGTCCGGCAGGGACGAGCATCGGCGGCCACGCCACTAACCTACCCCGGCTCTGATCCATCACCTAGCATAGTGTCGGACCGTCACACTTCCACTCCATTACTGCACTCATCATGGGGAACAGTGGAGGCGGTCGTACTACTTGCCCATGACGAATCTCGCTGGACGACGCTCGATGTAGAGTGCATGCTCGGCGTCAACCTTACGCGAGGGCTTCATTGGCCAACCGGTGGGTCCCACAACCAAATGAGACCATTCAGCCGGTGGGGCCCTCAAGAGACAAGACAAGACCCTCGTGGGCTCCTGGTCAGCCGGCAAGGCTGCCAGACGGGTCCCACTCTTGTACCCTTTATCCATATTGTAGGCCAGCGGGTTTGTCTATAAAACCCCCCGGTCACCCTCCATGCAGAGGGTCGGTCGAACAACACCTCACATCCACCAACCACATAGAGAGAGGCAGAGACGACCGGATGCTCCCCTCTTCCTGCCCCCAACACAACTCCAGGAGCAACCTTGTCATCCATCCATATACATCAAACACTCCGGCAGGACTAGGGGTCTTATCTCTACCGAGAGCCCTGAACCTGGGTACATCGTGCGTTCCATGCTTGTACCAACCTCGTTCCCAGCGCCCTTCTTTGTCCCTTCGGTTCTCACCGACTTTAGCCTACCTATGGCATATGTTGTGAGTATTCACCGATATTTGGCACCCACGATGGGCCCGATCGGGACATCGGCTGGCTTTACGCGCTGGGCGGGGCCCCGCACCTACGCCACCGGATGCATCGCGTACGGATCGGTCTGCATGCCCGTGGAGCCCGCTTTCGATGAGGCAACATCGATGATGATTGACGTCCCTTTCTGCCATTCGGATTCGAACGAAGATTCTGATGACGAGGCGCTTCCTAGCATCATCGTCACTGCTATGGAGAACCTCAGCGTTCTCTTTAGCGACTTATGTCTCAACGACGGTCCTCGCTACTTCGGCGTGGACTTCGACGTTGAGGCGCTCTGCGCCAGGTTCAGCAGGCTCTCTATCGCTGAGATGCCTGCGCATGATGTGTACCCCAGCAACGTACTCGTCTTCGACGGCCCTCCACCGTCGGTGGGGTTCTTCACCCCATACCATGTCGCCGCCGTCTCCAACATCGTAGAGGTGATGGTTATCGATGCTGGCACCAGCACGACTCATGGCAAGGTGTCGGCGAATGCTGGTGAGCCTGCTGCTGTCACCACCGATACTCTTCGGGACGCTATCGCCGGTCTGAAGACACCCATCGCTGCCTCTGCGAACCCTAGCAACGACCGAGCCTCACTGGAGGAGGATCACAAGCATATCTTGGAGGAGGGCATTGCCCTCGCCTCGGCAAAACGTCGGATGGAGGCCACGCAACGCGAGTATAACTCCGCATACGTCCTCACTCCGATTTCCGAGGCCCCTAGCCGGCTTGGATCGGTCCGCAGCCGCGACAGGTTCATTGCTGAGATCCTAGATGGCAACAAACCCACCTACGAAACCCCTGCGGCCAACATGCGGGCGGCGCAGGCGGCCATGGAAGAAATGGCGAGCTTGGAGGGCGAGGAGCGCGCCTTCCAGGAGAAGCGGGTCAAGGATCTCCTTGACGCCGCCAACAAACAACACACTCGGCTTGACCCCGGTCAGGCCTAGTCAGAGTCTCTGGGACCCAACCCCGGAGCACGGCGCAACCCTAGCCGACAGAATCATGTGGAGGGATCTTCCTCGCATCGCACCTCCGGCCGGAGGGGCCAGGGAAGCCAAGACCGACACTCCCAGCGCCAGAGCGAGAAAACTTCGAGCAAGCGTCACGGAGGCGACGAGAGGGATTCGGCATGTGAGGTCCCTCGCCCAGGGAGGACCCATGTTTCCGGTTCGCGAGGTGCCTCTCCTATCGCTACTCGGATCGGCTCTCGGATTCCCAGGATGACCGGGATGCCCGCAGGCGTCTCATCGTCCTGGCCCAGTCAGCCCTCCTGGAGGAGGACGACCCCATCGGTCTGGCTTGCTTCGGCCCCCGGATCAGAGGGGAGCCATTCCCCCGGGACACGCCCAAGTACAATGGCATTGCCAAGCCTGAGGATTGGCTGGTCGACTACACCACAGCCGTCGGCATTGCCAGGGGCAGCAAGCGCGTAGCGGTCCGCTATGTGCCACTCATGTTGGCCGGCTCGGCTCGGACTTGGCTTAACAGCCTTCCGGCCGACAGCGTCAACTCCTAGGTGGACTTCGTCCGCAACTTCACTAGCACCTACAAGCGCCCTGGCCGGCCTCGCGAGCTGGCCATGTGCGTCCAGAGGCCCGACGAACCCCTTCGTGACTACGTCACTCGATGGACGGAGCTCCGCAACTCCTGCGAGGGGGCACATGAGGTACAAGCCATCTAGTACTTCATCGACGGTTGCCGAGACGACACCTTCCTCAAGCACAAGCTTATGTGCTCCGAGCCCACCTCTCTGACAGTGCCCATGGCCAAGGCGGACAAGTACGCCACGGCCGACTCGGCGATGCGCGTCAAGGTGACCGCCTCGGACAAGGCTGTTCCCACGCCGGCTACTCCCAAGCCGGCTGGAGACGGTCGAGGTGGCTAGAAAAACAACAAGCGCAAGGCGGATCAGATGGATTCGTACTCCAACAACAAGCTGGTAGCCAGCATGCAGGGCGAGACGTCGGCTCCTCAAGCCGGCTCTCCGCGGAAGCGTTCCAACAAGAATAACGCCAACAGGCTGCCCAAGTAGTCCTTCGAGCAACTGCTTGACGCCTCCTGCAAGATACATTCTGGAGCGCAGCCGTCTAACCACGCCCTTCGACTGTGCAGCTTCACATGCCGGCTGTCGCAAGGGGATGGCCTACCGGCTCCCCCAGGTGCGCAAGCGGCGCCTCATGCACTGGCTCCTGGTCCTGTCCGGCTCCACCGCCGCCGCCTCGTGACGACGGCCGCCTCCACAACGACTACCCCCATCAAGATGGAGCATTCGTTGTCTTCACCAGTGAAGGCGACGACAAGTACAGCCTGCGCCAGAGACGGCGCGAGGAGAACGCCACGTTTCCCCCAGTTCCCGAGTACATGCATTGGTCTGACAGACCAATCACATGGAGCCTGGTGGACCATCCTGCGGTGATGCCCAACCCGCGCTCATACGCGCTCGTCCTCGACCCCACCGTCGCCTCCAAGAGGATCACCTGCTAGTTCTCCCGAGTGCTGGTCGACGGCGGCAGCAGCGTCAACATCCTCTACCTCGACACTCTCCTCAAGCTCGAGCTCAAGGAGATGGACGTCCTGCCGACCAGCACTGTCTTCCACGGCATCGTGCTTGGGCAGTCCTGCTCGCCTATCGGCAAAATCCAGCTGGACATCCTCTTCGGCGACAAGGCTCACTTCCGCCGAGAGTCCATATGGTTTGAGGTAGTGGACCTCAGCAGCCCGGATCACGCGCTGCTGGGCAGACCGGCTCTGGCCAAGTTCATGGCTATACTGCACTACGCCTGCCTCAAGATGAAGATGTCGGGTCCAAAGGGCATCATCACAGTTGCTGGCGACTACAAGAAGTCGCTTGAGTGCGCCCAAGATAGCAGCCGCCTCGCCGACGCCCTGGTGATCACTGAGGAGGAGCGGCAAATCGACCGGCTCGTGGCCCAGGCTACCGAGCAGCCGGCGATTCCTTCTCCTCCGTCCCAGTCGGCCGGCGAGGGCTCTTTCAAGCCGGCCAAAGAGACCAAGCACGTCCCACTCGACCCTGCCAACCCCAAGCAATGCGTCACCATCGGGGCTGGCCTCAGCCCTAAATAGGAAGGCGAGCTCGTCGACTTCGTCCGTGAGAATCGGGACATCTTCGCATGGTCCCCAAGGAAATGCCGGGTGTTCCGAGGAAGTACGCCGAGCACGAACTTCACGTGCGACCGGATGCAATGCCGGTGAAACAACCTTTGCACCGCTTTGCTGAGGGGAAGCGGCGCACAATCGGAGAAGAGATCACCCGGCTCCTTGCAGCCAGCTTCATCATGGAGGTTTTCCACCCGGACTGGTTAGCTAATCCAGTCCTGGTGCTGAAGAAGAACAACACCTGGGGAATGTGTATCAACTACACTAGCCTGAATAAGGCCTGTCCGAAAGACCCTTTCGCGTTGCCTAGGATAGATCAAGTGATCGACTCCATTGCAGGCTGCGAATTGCTGTCGTTTCTGGATGCTTATTCAGGCTACCATCAAATCAAGCTGGATCCAGCTGATCGCCTGAAGACCTCCTTCATCACGCCCTTTGGGGCCTACGGCTACACCACCATGACATTCGGTCTAAAGAACGCTGGTGCGACGTTCAAAGGCTGGATGCAGCAGTGCCTACTGCCACATATCGGCAAAAACATCCACGTCTATGTGGATGACATCATCGTCAAGACAAAGCAGCACTTCAGTCTCCTCGACGATCTGCCGGAGACGTTCGCCAACCTGCGCGATTACAAGATCCGGCTCAACCCGGAGAAGTGCGTCTTTGGGGTTCCAGGCGGCAAAATCTTGGGGTTCTTCGTGTCCGCTCGTGGCATCGAGGCGAACCCCGAGAAGATCGGCACCATCGAGCGGATGGTGCGGCCGGCTTGAATCCTAGACCTCCAGAAGTTCGCCGGCTGCCTGGTGTCCCTTAGCCGGTTCGTCAGCCGGCTTGGCGAGAATGCCCTTCCACTCGATCAGCTCATGAAGAAGATGACGAAATTCGAGTGGAACGACCAGGCGGACGAAGCCTTCCGCGACCTCAACCGGGTCATCTCGAGCCTGCCAATCTTGGCAGCGCCGGCTGCAAGGGAACCCATAATCATTTACATTGCCGCGACCACTCGCGTGGTTAGTGTAGTGTTGGTAGTTCAACGCAAGGAGGAGGGCAAGGTACTGTTAGTGCAGCGCCATGTCTACTAAATCAGCAAGGTGTTGTCCGCCTCCAAGCAAAACTATCCCCATTACCAAAAAATATGTTATGGTGTTTACCTTGCAGCAAAGAAGTTCAAGCAATACTTCCAAGAGCATGCCATCACTGTGGTGAGCACTGCTCCACTTTCACAAATCATGGTAACCGTGATGCAACGGGCAGGATTGCCAAGTGGTCCATCGGCATGGCGGACCACGATATTCGCTACGAGCCTCGCCCCGCCATCAAATCTCAGGTTGTGGCCGACTTCTTAGTCGACTGGCCGAGACCCAGTTCGAGCCGCCACCTCCAGACTCTATGCATTGGCGGATGCACTTCGACGGCTCGAAGATGAGGACGGGTCTGGGATCCGGCATCATCTTAAAGTCCGTGAAAGGAGACCAGTCAAGTATGCTCTCCAGATCCACTTCGCCGCCTCCAACAACGTCGCCGAGTACGAAGCGCTGGCTCACGACCTCTGGCTCTCCAAGGAGATTGGCATCCGGCGGCTCATATGCTTCGGCGACTCAGACTTGGTGGTACAGCAAGTTTGTGGCGAATGGGATGCCAGGGACGCCAACATGGCAAGCTACCGCTTCCTCATCCAGTAGCTCAGCGGCCCCTTCGAGGGCTGTGAGTTCCACCATGTTCCCAGAGCAGACAATGAGGCGGCTGATACTCTGGCCAAAATTGGCTCCATGAGATAGGCTATCCCAGCCGGCGTCTCCCTCGAGCAACTCCACAAGCCGTCTCCTGAGTCGGCATCGATCTTCGTGCCGGCTGATTCTACGGTGCAAGCGCCGTCGGCTCCACCAGCTACGCCGGCTACAGTTCCTATGCCGGCTACGCTGGCCACGCCGACTCCAATAGCGGCACCGGCTGAATCCAAGGTGCAAGGACCGTCGGCTCCACCAGCTGCGCCGGCTACAACTCCTGTGCTCGCTATGCTGGCCATGCCGACTCCAACAGCGGCACCGGCTACAACAACAAATCCGGCTCCGCCCTGCCTCGAATCCTGTCGTCTCGACACCCAGTGGGTGGACGTCATGGAGGAGGACGGCGAGCCAGCTGCCATAGCATCACCAGAGACACCTAGTCTCGAGTCCACTACTGCTGCTCCAACAAGCGAGGGGGCTGCAGAAGCCCCTAACAGTCAGGTCGAGGTGGAGCCAGCCCTTGTGTCGGCTCCATCATGGGCTCAACTTATCTTGGCCTTCCTCCTTCACGGCGAGCTTCCTCAAGACGAGGCGGAGGCAAGGCAGATCCAGCGCAGGTCTGCAGCCTACGCCATCATCAATCACGAGCTCGTACGGTGCAGCGTGACTGGCGTGTTCTAGTGCTACGTCGAATCAGAAAAGGGACAGGCGATCCTCAGAGACATTCACCAGGGGGAGTGCGGGCATCATGCCGCCTCTAGAACCCTGGTGGCCAAGGCGTTCCGCCACGGATTCTATTGGCCCACGGCCCTCGAGGAGGCCGTGGATCTGGTCGACAACTGCGAAGGCTGCCAGTTCTTCAGTGCAAAGAGCCACATGCCGCCTTCGGCCCTCAAAACCATTCCCCTCTCATGGCCGTTCGTCGTCTGGGGACTGGACATGGTAGGGCCCTTCAAGACGGCTCGTGGTGGCATGACCCATCTCTTGGTAGCCTTCGACAAATTCACCAAGTGGATCGAGGCCAGACCTATCAAGAAGCTTGATGGCCCCACGGTTGTCAAGTTCATCACGGACATCTTTGTTCGATATGGCGTCCCCCAAAGCATCATCACCGACAACGGCACCAACTTCGCCAAAGGCGCTCTCGCGCAGTACTGCTCCAAGGTAGGCATCCGGCTCGACTTGGCATCAGTGGCACATCCCCAGTCGAATGGCCTGGCGGAGAGGGCCAACGGCCTGATCTTGGCTAGCATCAAGCCAAGACTGGTGGCACCACTTATCCGGTCGGCCGGCTGCTGGATCGAAGAATTGCCGGCTGTACTACGAAGCCTCCGCACCACGCCCAACCGGTCGACCGGCTTTACTCCATTCTTCCTCGTATACGGGTCCGAGGCTATTATCCCTACAGATATCGAGTTCGACTCGCCTCGGGTCACCCTATACACGGAAACGGAGGCGAAGGAAAAAGGGAAGATGGTGTGGATCTCCTCGAAGAAACAAGGGACTTGTCCTTGGGCCGGACGTCCATCAATCAATAGAAGATGAGATACTACCACAACAAAAAGATCAAGTCTATCTCTTTCAGGAAGGGAGACTTGGTCCTCAGAAGAATCCAGCACACCGCCGACCAGCACAAGATCTCATCCCCATGGGAGGGACCCTTCATCATCAGTAGGGCATTGCACAACAACGCATACTACGTGATCGATGCCCAAAAGCTAAGGAAGAGGGACGACTCCGGCCAAGAGACGGAACGTCCATGGAATGCGGCGTTGCTTCGCCCGTTCCACTGCTAGAAGGAAAGTACCAAACACGGAAAGAGCATCCACAAATATATCTTTCTCCCTCTTCAGGGATTCTCAATGAATACAATGAAAAGAGCTTGCTAAATGCTTCTTTAAAAAAAAATCATATCTAGAGTGCTCATTCTGCGAAGCCCCTTGCTGGCTCTAATAAGCTCGGGGGCTCTCTAGCCGCCCGGACGCCTTCCTTATGTTGTAGAAGAACACATAGTGTAAGATGGACCGATCCCTGGTTACCTCGTAACAGCTTGCAGACCGGCTCCGGCCGTCCTGCTAGCGAGGCGAAGCCAGGTAAGGCCGGCTGCATGTAAAGTTTGACTACAAAAAGGTCGCCGCCGATTCCTTCTCCTCCATCCCAGTCGGCCGGCGAGGGCTCTTTCAAGCCAGCCAAAGAGACCAAGCAGGTCCCACTCGACCCTGCCAACCCCAAGCAATGTGTCACCATCGGGGCTGGCGTCAACCCCAAATAGGAAGGTGAGCTCGTCGACTTCCTCCGAGAGAATCGGGACATCTTCGCATGGTCCCCCAAGGACATGCCGGGTGTTACGAGGAAGTACGTTGAGCACAAACTTCACGTGCGACCGGATGCAAAGCCGGTGAAACAACCTTTGCGCCGCTTCGCCGAGGGGAAGCGGTGCACAATCGGAGAAGAGATCACCTGGCTCCTTGCAGCCGGCTTCATCATGGAGGTTTTCCACCCGGACTGGTTAGCTAATCCAGTCCTGGTGCTGAAGAAGAACAACACCTGTTGAATGTGTATCGACTACACTAGCCTAAATAAGGCTTGTCCGAAAGACCCTTTCGCGTTGCCTAGGATAGATCAAGTGATCGACTCCACTGCAGGCTGCGAATTGATGTCGTTTCTGGATGCTTATTCAGGCTACCATCAAATCAAGCTGGATCCAGCTGATTGCCTGAAGACCTCCTTCATCATGCCCATTGGGGCCTATGACTACACCACCATGACGTTCGGTCCGAAGAATGCTGGTGCGACGTTCCAACGCTGCATGCAGCAGTGCCTACTGCCACAGATCGGTAGAAACATCCACGTCTATGTGGATGACATCGTCGTCAAGACGAAGCAGCACATCAGTCTCCTCGACGATCTGCGGGAGAAGTTCGCCAACCTGCGTGAGCACAAGATTCGGCTTAACCCGGAGAAGTGCGTCTTTGGGGTTCCAGGCGGCAAAATCTTGGGGTTCTTCGTGTCTGCTCGTGGCATCGAGGTGAACCCCGAGAAGATCGACACCATCAATAAGATGGTGCGGCCGGCTCGAATCCTAGACGTCCAGAAGTTCGCCGGCTGCCTGTCGTCCCTTAGCCGGTTCATCAGCCGGTTTGGCGAGAAGGCCCTTCCACTCTATCAGCTCAAGAAGAAGACGACGAAATTCGAGTGGAACGACAAGGCGGACGATGCCTTCTGCGACCTCAAGCGGGTCATCTCGAGCCTGCCAATCTTGGCAGCGCTGGCTGAAAGGGAACCCATACTCATATACATTGACGCGACCACTTGCGTGGTTAGTGTAATGTTGGTAGTTCAATGCACGGAGGAGGGCAAGGTACTGTTAGTGCAGCGCCCTGTCTACTACCTCAACGAGGTCTTGTCCACCTCCAAGCAGAACTATCCCCATTACCAAAAAATGTGTTATGGTGTTTACCTTGCTGCAAAGAAGTTGATGCAATACTTCCAAGAGCATGGCATCACTGTGGTGAGCACTGCTCCACTTTCAGAGATCATGGGCAACCGTGATGCAACGGGCAGGATTGCCAAGTGGTCCATCGCCATGGCGGACCATGATATTCGCTACGAGCCTCCCACCGACATGAAATCTCGGGTGGTGGCCGACTTCTTAGTCGACAGGGTCGAGACCCAGTTCGAGCCGCCACCTCGAGACTCTACGCATTAGCGGATGCACTTCGACGGCTCGAAGATGCGGACGGGTCTGCGAGCTGGCATCATCTTGACGTCCCCGAAAGGAGACTAGCTCAAGTATGCTCTGTAGATCCACTTCGCCGCCTCCAACAACGTCGCCGAGTACGAAGCACTGGCTCATGGCCTCCGTCTCACCAAGGATTTTGGCATCCGGCGGCTCATATGCTTCGGCGACTCAGTCTTGGTGGTACAGCAAGTTTCTGGCGAATGGGACGCTAGGGACGCAAACATGGCAAGCTACCGCTTCCTATTCCAGCAGCTCAGCGGCCCCTTCGAGGGTTGCGAGTTCCACCATGTTCCCAGAGCAAACAATGAGGCGGCTGATAGTCTGGCCAAAATTGGCTCCATGAGACAGGCTATCCCAGCCATCGTCTCCCTCGAGCAACTCCACAAGCCGTCTATCAAGCCGACTCCTGAGTCAACATCCATCTTCTTGCCGTCTGATTCTGCGGTGCATGCGCCATCGGCTTCACCAGCTACACCGGCTACAGCTCCGGTGTCGGCTACGCTGGCCATGCCGACTCCAATAGCGGCACCGGCTGAATCCATGGTGCAAGCGCTGTCAGCTCCACCAGCAGCGCCGACTACAACTCCTGTGCCGGCTACGCTGGCCATGCCCACTCCAATAGCGGCACCGGCTACAAAAACAATTCCGGCTCTGCCCTGCCTTGAATCCTGTCGTCTCGACACCCAGTGGGTGGACGTCATGGAGGTGTACGACGAGCCAGCTGCCACAGCAGCACCAGATACACCTCGTCTCGAGTCCACGGCCGCTGCTCCACCAAGCGAGGGGGCTACAGAAGCCCCAATCAGTCAGGTCGAGGCGGAGCCAGCCCTTGTGTCGCCTCCGTCATGGCCTCATCCTATCCTGTCCTTCCTCCTTCACAGCGAGCTTCCTCAAGACGAGGCGGAGGCAAGGCAGATCCAGCGCAGGTCTGTAGCCTACGCCATCATCAATCGCGAGCTCGTACGGCGCAGCGTGACTCTCGTGTTACAGCGCTGCGTCGAATCAGAAAAGGGACAGGAGATCCTCAGAGACAATCACCAGGGGGGGTGCGGGCATCATGCCTCCTCTAGAACCTTGGTGGCCAAGGCGTTCCGCCACGGATTCTACTGGCCCACGGCCCTCGAGGAGGCCGTGGATCTGGTCGACAAATGCGAAGGCTGCCAGTTCTTCAGTGCAAAGAGCCACATGCCGCCTTCGGCCCTCAAAATCATCCCCCTGTCATGGCCGTTCGCCGCCTAGGGACTGGACATGGTAGGTCCCTTCAACACGGCTCGTGGTGGCATGACCCATCTCTTGGTAGCCGTCGACAAATTCACCAAGTGGATCGAGGCCAGACCTATCAAGAAGCTTGATGGCCCCACGTCTGTCAAGTTCATCATGAACATCTCTGTTCGATATGGCGTCCCCCACAACATCATCACCAACAACGACACCAACTTCGCCAAAGGCGCTCTGGCGCTCTACTTCTCCAAGGTAGGCATCCAGCTCAACTTGGCATCAGTGGCACATCCCCAGTCGAATGACCAGGCGGAGAGGGCCAACGGCCTGATCTTGGCCGGCATCAAGCCAAGACTGGTAGCACCACTTATCCGGTCGGCCGGCTACTGAATCGAAGAATTGCCGACTGTACTATGGAGCCTCCACACTACGCCCAACCGGTCGACCGGCTTCACTCCATTCTTCCTCGTATATGGGTCCGAGGCTATTATCCCTACATATATCGAGTTCGACTCGCCTCGGGTCACCCTATACATGGAAACGGAGGAGAAGGAGGCAAGAGAAGATGGTGTGGATCTCCTCGAAGTAGCAAGGGGCTTGGCCTTGAGCCGGACGGCCATCTATCAACAGAAGCTGAGATACTACCACAGCAAAGAGATCAAGCCTCTCTCTTTCAGGAAGGGAGACTTGGTCCTCAGAAGAATCCAGCGCACCGCCGGCCAGCACAAGCTCTCATCCCCATGGGAGGGACCCTTCATCATCACTAGGGCATTGCACAACAACGCATACTACTTGATCGATGCCCAAAACCAAAGGAAGCGCAAGAGGGACGACTCCGGCCACGAGACGGAACGTCCATGGAACGTGGCGTTGCTTCACCCGTTCTACTGCTAGAAGGCAAGTACCAAACACGGAAAGAGCATGCACAAATGTATCTTTCTCCCTCTTCAGGGATTCTTAATGAATACAATGAAAAGAGCATGCTTCATGCTTCTTTAAAAAAAATCATATCAAGAGTGCTCATTCTGCGAAGCCCTTGCTGGCTTTAATAAGCTCGGGGGCTCGCTAGCCGCCCGGACGTGTTCCTTATGTTGTAGAAGAACACATAGTGTAAGCCGGATCGATCCCTGGTCACCTCGTAACAGGTTGCAGACCGGCTCCAGCCGTCCTGCTAGCGAGGCGACGCCAGGTAAGGCCGGCTGCATGTAAAGTTTGACTACAAAAAGCTCGCCAGCTTGGGTTGGCTTGATCTATCTTACGATCTCATTCAGGTCGTCCTCTGCTGGTTTATGTATGAATCTTTAAGTCTTGATGGCTTTGAAAAATCTAAGTCTTGTGTTCCAAGGCCAGAAACCTCGACCCAGTCACAGACCGGCTCCCGGCTGTCGGGCTGGCGGGGTGGAAACTTGGGAATACAGGGGTTGGAGAAAAAGAAGTCAACCAGGAATCAAAAGATAAAGATACAAAACAACATGCATGGCAATACGAATATAATGCTGAATATATACATTCAAAATGCATTGGCCCACGGCCGAGGTTCATTACACTCAAGTGGGTGGAACTGTTGGACTGACAAGAAAATTGCAGACAACAAAAACAGGACACTGGCTACGGGGCTGCGGCCTCATCGGTCGCCCCGGTTGCTGCTCCTGAAGTGGTGGCCTCACCATCCCCTGCTGCTCCCGAGGCGGTTCGCCGTCTCCTTCGTGAGGGCTCCCGGCTCCATCCGCATCAGAGTCGGCGTACGCCGCACCGCTGGAGGCGCCAGCAGTATCCACACCGTGGGCCGTCTCGTCGGAGCTGCCATCCGGGTCATAAGGATGAAGGCCGTGCAGATCTTCAGGGATCACACCGCCGCCTTCACCCCGCTCCAAAACGAGCTCGTCCCTAGCGGTGTATTCGGTGATGTCGCTGGCCCTGACGCGCAGTGCCTCCTCCATGGCCTGCAGCTCCGCCTCCGAGTCGTCACGCTGAGCGACGAGCTTGCCCAAGTCCAGGTTTCGATACCACGACTTGGCCAAGCGCAGAGCCACGTAGGCTCCAGCGCGTGGCCGAGGCGCGCCAGGCGTCAAGGCGATCCTCGCCAGCTGCAAGCCAGCGGGCGAGCCGGCTCATCGACGCCGGCTCCATGCCATCCGGCCACAAGGCCGCCACCATCGACGAGCCTACGACCTGGAACCGAGCCACAGACTCGCCCAGGGCGTGCAGGCGGCCACTGAGTCCCACTCCGATCTCCTCCACGCTCCAGCTGGAGGTAGCATCTACCTTCTGCCCAGCCGCACGGCGCTCCTCACGGCTCACCTCGACGGCCGTGTCGGCTGCGCCCTGGGTCTCAGGGAAGAGGCCTGAGACAGGAGAAGGGGCGCAGAGACGAGTAAGAAGAGGAGACGGCCGAGAAAGCTCAAGACAAAACTAAAAAGAAAGACTCACGATGGAAGGCGCCATCGGTCTCATGGGCACTCTCCAGGACCTCGAGCTCCCGCACCTTGCTCGCTTGAGTAAGGCGGGCAACTTCCTCCTGGAGAGTCACCGCAGACTCCAGGGCCTTGACCAGCTGCGTCTGCTTCTAGACAAAGGCCTCCTCCTTCTCCCTCAAGGCGGCATCCTTGAGCTTCATCTCATCGAGATGGGGCCACGCGAGGCGTTCCACGTTGGCAGAGTGGGAGGCGTCCTTCTCCTGCAGCGTCCCGCGCAACTGTTCCAGCTCGACCCGGCTAGCCGCATCGAGCTCCTTCTTTTCCGTCTGGAGAAGAGCCAGTTGATCCTAGAGCCGGTCCCCAGCGCCTCGCAGAGCGTCCCGCTCCACGGCAACTTCTCCCAGCCGGGCTTCGATCCCGGCAACCTGGCGATCGGCCACGTGGTGTTGAGCTCGCAGCTCATTGTAAACCCGCACCTGGGCATCATAAATATCCTGCAAAAAGCAAAGAAGAAGCAGGAGTAAGATTTGGCCTGGTTAAGTCATAACCATCCTGATTCTCGGGGCCTACACCCAGTGGGTGCGCTAGCGTGGCCCCACTAAAAAAGAAGAACAAGAAGAGAGGCTCAAAAGAGATTCGGCCCGGCCAATGCTCGGCCGGCCCGATTCTCCGGGGCTACACCCAGTGGGTGTGCTGTCGCGTCCCCACTGACGAAAGAAGGAGAAAGAGAAAGAATTCAAGACCAAGATGAGGCACTTACCCTGGTGCGGGCCTCCAGGCGCTACAAGTCGCTGGTCACCACGCGGGCCGACTGCTCCACCTTGGACCGGCTGCTGGAAAATAGCAACACCAGCTCTGGGACACCGGTGAGCGCAGTACCGGCGGGCAGTCGCGCGCGCGCCGAGTTGGCCGCCCGGCACGACTTCATGCGCTGACTCCCGGCGCAGCTGGACCATGGTGGAGGACGACGATGGCGCCGGCTCCAGGTGCCGGCTCGGTGACCGGCTCGGCCGATGTCCCACCCGGTGCGGCCTCCTCGACGGGAGGTGGATGGGCCGCATCTGGCGCATCCATGGTCACCCCTGGCGCATCTAGGGCCGCGCCTGGCGCGTCCAGGATCAGTTCCTGCGCGTCAGGTGCCGCCTCGGCCCTGGGGGAGTCAGGGAAGCATCCGGCTCGGCAGGCTGGGCCCCCTCAGCCCTTGGGGCGTGCCTCGGGACCGCTTCGCTACCTGGCTCCTCCGCGCGAGCATGCGCGGAGGGGTCATGTCTGGCCTTCGTACGCTTCTCCACCGGCTTCTCGGCGCGGCTGTAGCTAGACTGGCCCTCGGCCGTGTCCCACCGGCGCTTGGACTACTCCTCAAGCTCCCTCTGGGCAGCATTAGTAGCTGCCCAGCCGGCTCACTCGGCTGCGGAGGCAGTGTCTTCCTCCACTTCCTCCACCTCCCTACCAGGCGACGTCCTTGAGAAACAAATCTTTAGACCATACAAATGAAGAAAAGGGGGAGGAAATCTTACCCTGCGACCATGGGCACCTGCCTTCTGCTCGCACCACGGCGCATCTTGGCCCCGCCTGCCCGTGGTCCGCCTGGAGAACCAGGCGTCGGGCGCTTAGGAGCCGACCTGGAAGCTGTGGCACCCTTGCCATTCTTCCCGGCTGCCTCGTCAGCGCCGGTTGCCCCGACCCTTTGATGCCGACCACGCGTCAGCGGCGGGCTGGTAACCTCCTCCACCCCGTCGATGTCTTACTCGAAGGCTGCATCAGATAGAAATGTGGAAGTCTCGTTGTCATCCGTCCAGTCTGCGACGGAGGGCCGCGGGTACTCACCGGACGGCTCTGTCCCTTCCGAATCCAGCGCGTTCTCCGAGCCTACGGAGGTGTCCGTGCGGGACTCGACCACACCCTCTTCCCCAATCTATGAGGCATCAAACACATCCACGTCGGGAGCGGGCGGACGGAGGGATGCATGCAGCCTCTCGAACATCTACGAAAATGATTCGACATACGGCTCAGCGAGACGGCCGGTTGCAAGACGAACAACAAAGAACAAAGAAAACACTTACCACCGAAGGCAGACGGGACCTGTTGAAGGAGGTCATCCGCCACCACCAGTCCCCGCTATCATCCATGCGGGTGGTGGAAATCAGGTTCACCCTTCGCGCCACCGCGCTGGGGGTGAACCTCTTGGTGGACATCCTGTAGGGGTCTTACCGGCCGCTCATCTGGCAGACGAGATGTGGCCGCCTCTGTAGCGGCAGGATCCTGCGGGTCACCATGGTGGTGAGCAGGTCACGGCCACGGAGGCCGCTCTTCTCCAGGTTCTCGAGGTGGGCGCAAATCTGCGCCACCTTGGGAATCGGCTTGGGTGTCCTCGCCGCCCAGTTCAACTTCGTCGGCGGATCGATGTTGAACGGGGGCATGTTGAGGGCGTCCTGGGCAGGGTCAGCGTTCTTCACGTAGAAGAAGCCCCTCTGCCACTGCTTGATGGACTCTTGCAGCGGCAGCTGGGGGAAGCAGGACTTCGAGCGGTGATGCACTAGTGCGGCTCCGCACGGCGTCATCGGGCGCGGTCCGGCGAGCTTCTCTACCTCGGCCTTCTCCATCGCGATGGACTGCTGCTTGAAGAAGAACAAGCTGCACCAGAGATCGACACGGGGCTCGATCCCCAGGAAACCCTCGCACAAAACCACGAAGGCCGACATCTGCAATATGGCGTTCGGCGCCAGGTGATGCGGCTGCAGGCCCAAGAAGTGGAGCCACTCAGAGAAGAAGGCGCTTGCTGGGAGCCCGAAGCGCCGGTAGAAGTGCTCGTTGAAGACAACGACCTCTCCCACGGCAGGTGTGGGAGCGGTCTCGGCGTCTGGGATTCGCACCAGCACCTGGGAGGATGGGGGCAGCAGCCGGTGATGGCTGAGCGCCTCGGTGTGGCCTTCGCAGATCTTGCTGCCCAGCCAGGCTCCCTGCAAAGAGAACTTCTGCGACGAGGAATTTTTTGAGGTGGAGCCACCGGCCATGGCTGCGGGCGGCTAGAGCTCGAAAGGGCTGGTGGCTCAGCGGTGACGAAGGCTATGAAGACGAAGAGGACGAGCTCTTTCTCTCTGGGCTCAGGGAGGAAGAGAGCGTCGATGCGAGGCAAAAAAGGGGGGAGCTTGGCCTCCTCGGAACCCCCGCATCCCATTTAAACCCCTCGAAGCGTCGTGGGGAGGGGATCCGATGCGCGTGGAACCCCCACTAACCCCGTGTATCACGGACGGTAGCGCTTCACTAAACCCAACCATCGCGGAGTAAACCCGCAGAGGATCTCTCGAGCGGAGGCCGAGGGGGCGTCGTGGAGGGACCCAGGGCCCAGGCCCGGTCCTGTCACCATTAATAACCATCATTACGTCAGGCGGGGACTGTCACGTGGCGCATTCTAAGCGACCTGCGACGAAGTCGAGGCGTCGCTTCGAAGCCTGCCAGTTTCGGAGCCGGCGTCCCCTGCCGCGGATGGCGGCAGAAATACCAAAACAAAACATCAAGCCGGTGAGGCCGCCCGTCCGCAGACGGCAGGCCCCTCCAGCTTCGGCGATTACTGTCGGCGGGATAACCCCAGGATAGGCTCATCAAGCCTGCTACTTCATTTCCTGCCCAAAGGATACGAAAAAATACATTTGCCCAAGGCCCAAGTCATCTGGCTGGCTAGGGTGCGCCTGTTGGCTGGAGGACGTGGCGGCCAACTCTGTGGCCGGCCAGGCAACCCCTTCCGGCTAGAGGCGAGACGGCTACCTCTTCTTGACCGTCTTGGCCATGCCAGCCGGCTAGGGACAAGGCGGTCGTGCCTAAGCCGGTTAGCCAAGCAGGCTAGCCGGCCGGGGATCACAAGTCACATCAGATCGTAGGTCAGGATGAGACCTTATGATTAGAGGTGGCTACGTGTTAGTAAAGGTACTGGATCAGAGTGTCCGGCAGGTATGAGCGTCGGCGGCCACGCTGCTGACCTACCCCGGCTCTTATCCATCACCTAGCATAGTGTCGGACCGTCACACTTCCACTCCATTATTGCACTCGACGTGGGGAACAATGGAGGCGGTCGTACTACCTGCCCATGACGAATCTCGATGGACGATGCTCGACGTACAGCGCGTGCTCCGTGTCAACCTTACGCAAGAGCTTCATTGGCCAGCCGGCGGGTCCCACAACCAAATGAGGCCATGCAGCCGGCGGGTCCCTCAAGCGAGAAGACAAGACCCTCCTGGGCCCCTGGTAAGCCGGCGAGGCTGCCAGCAGGGTCCCGCTATTGTACCCTTTATCCATATTGTAGGTCGGCGAGTTCGTCTATAAAACCCCCCGGTCACCCTCCATGCAGAGGGTCGGTCGAACAACACCTCACATCCACCAACCACATAGAGAGAGGCAGAGATGAGCCTGTTGCTCCCTTCTTCCTCCCCCCAACACAGCTCCAGGAGCAACCTTGTAATCCATCCATATACATCAAAAACTCCGGCAGGACTAGGGGTCTTATCTCTACGGAGAGCCCTGAACCTGGGTACATCGTGCGTTCCATGCTTGTACCAACCTCGTTCCGAGCACCCTCCTCTGTCCCTTCGGTTCTCACCGACTTTAGCCTACCTATGGCATATGTTGTGAGTATTCACCGACATTAGGTACTGTAGCAAACTTGAATTCTATCTATATTGGTGTTAGGTTAATGTATTCTCACTTTCCCATGGCTAGTACCCCCCGATACTATCCATAGTTTCATCAAAACAAGCAACCAACTCAACAAAAACAGAATCTGTCAAAAACAGACCAGTCTGTAGCAATCGGTATACTTGGTATACTTCTGGTACCTCACAAATTCTAACAAATCACGACTGCCTGGGCAAAAGGCATATCAACCAGCAGCAAAAAGAATCAACTCAAAAGCTCTTCCTGAATAAAAATGAAAAATAATCTCGTGAGCGAAAAGTTTGTGTCTTTTTCCAGCAAGATCAAACAACCATCACCAAGACTAGTCATAAAGGTTTTGCTTAGCTCAAACGCAAAGGGAAACACAAAAGACACTATCATATCAGAACTATGATGGTGTGGACGCAACAAAACAGAAAGAAAAAGATAAATTCATTGGGTTGCCTCCCAGCAAGCGCTATTGTTGAACGCCTTTGGTTAGGCATTGATAATTCAATGATGCTCACACAGAAGACAAGAATTGAAACACAACGAGAGCATCATAAAACATGTGAAAATCACATCTAAGTCTAACATACTTCCTATGCATAGGCATTTTATAGGAGAACAAATTGGCAAGACAACCAATAGTTACCAAATGCGAGGAAGAAGAAAGAGACAAGAGCAATCTCAACATAAGGAGAGGTGACTTAGTGATATGAAAGTTTTTACCACCATATTTTCCTCTCTCATAATAATTACATGTGGGGTCATATTCAAATTCAACAATGTAACTATCTCATAGGATACTCTTTTCATGATCCACATGCATGCAAAGTTGACGCTCTTCAAAAATAGTGGGATTATCATCAACTAAAGTCATGACTTCTCCAAACCCACTTTCAATATTATGGCAAATGTCATATTCATCATGAGGTTTAAACAAATTTTCGAGATCATAAGAAAGATCATCACCCCAATCATGATTATTGCAATAAGTAGTTGTCATAGCCAAACTAGCATCCCCAAGCTTAGGGTTTTGCATATTTTTAGCACGATTGTCACTAGTAGAATTTATAGTGAAACCATTGCAATCATGCTTTTCATCCAAGGAGCCCTTGTGAATCACTTCATAAATTTCTTCCTCACAATTTTCAGATTCACGCATCTCAAGCAAAACTCCATAAAGATAGTCAAGTGCACTGAAATCACTAGCAATTGGATCAACATAATTGGATCTCTTATAGAGATTAGCAAGTGGATGAGGATCCATATCAATAGATTTTCGACAAGCGAAGATGCAAACATATTGAAGGCAAATGGAAACACAAGCAAACAGAAAGCAAGCGAAAGAAAGCGCGAACGAAAAAGGCAAACGAAAAAGGCAAAGAAAAAGCCAAAGATTTTTTTGTAATTTTTTTTCAGAAGTGGGGGAGAGGAAAACGAGAGGCAAAAAAAGTAAATGCAAGAGATGAGTTTGCGACACTTACTTGGATGAGTTCTTGACTTGTTCCTCCCCGGCAACGGCGCCAGAAATTCTTCTGCTACGGCAACAAAAGTCCTTCCCCGACAACGGTGCCAAAAAACCTTCTGTCGTCTCTTAATCTTGCGTTGGTTTTCCCTTGATGAGGAAAGGGTGATGCAGCACAGGAGAAATAAGTATTTCCCTCAGTTTGAGAACCAAGGTATCAATCCAGTAGGAGAATCGTGTCAAGTCCAGAGGACGTGCGCAAACACAAACGAGCTTGCACCCAACGCTATAAAGGGGTTGTCAATCCCTTCAAGATTGATTGCAAAGTGAGATCTGAAGGCGGAAAGTGCAACGAAGTAAAAGTGTAAGGCTGAAAATATGGTGTGGAGTACACCCGGGGGCCATAGTGTTCACTAAAGGCTTCTCACAAAATAGCAAGTAATACGGTGGGTGAACAAATTACTGTCGAGCAATTGATAGAACCTCGCAAATTCATGACGATATCTAAGGCAATGATCATACATATAGGCATCACGTCCGAGACAAGTAGACCGATACTTCCTGCATCTACTACTATTACTCCACACATCGACCGCTATCCAGCATGCATCTAGTGAATTGAGTTCATGACGAACAGAGTAACGCCTTAAGCAAGATGACATGATGTAGAGGGATGATCTCACACCAATGATGAAAACCACATATTTTTACCCTTGATGGCAACAACACGATGCATGCCTCGCTACCCCTTGTGTCACTAGGTGAGGTCACCGCATGGTATGAACCCAAAACCAAGCACTTCTCCCATTGCAAGAATCATAGATCTAGTTGGCCAAACAAAACCCACAACTCAAAGAGAATTACAAGAATATGAAATCATGCATAAGAGAGATCAGAAGAAACTCAAATAAGATTCATAGATAATCTGATCATAAATCCACAATTCATCGGATCTCGACAAACACACCGCAAAAGAAGATTACATCGGATAGATCTCCATGAAGATCATGGTAAACTTTGTATTGATGATCCAAGAGAGAGAAGATGCCATCTAGCTACTAGCTATGGACCCGTAGGTCTATAGTGAACTACTCACGCATCATCAGAGAGGTCATGGTGTTGATGAAGAATCCCTCCGTATCCAAATCCCCCCTCCGGCAGGGCACCACAACATGTCCGAGATGGGATATTGCGGAGACAGAAGCTTGCGGCGGCGGAAAAGTATTTTCGATGATCTCCTGATTTTTTCTGGGATTTTAGGGAATATATAGGCGCAAAACCTAGGGCAGAGGAGGTCCAGGGGGCCCACAAGCCTGGGAGGCCCGGCCTCCCCCCTAGCCGGGGCTAGAGGGCTTGTGGGGTCCCTGGGGACCCCCTTCCTTGGTTCTCAAGTCTCCCGATCTTCTTTTGTTTCAGAAAAATATTTTTGGGGATTTTATTCCGTTTGGACTCCGTTTCAAATATTCCTCTGAAAAGGGTCAAAAACACGGAAAAACAGGAGCTGGCGGGTATATTTCCAACACACAACAATAGAACTCGGCGGCGACAGGAGGCCGGAGGGGCGCATTGTTGGCCTCGGTGGTGCAGGAGGCGTAGGGCGGTGCGGCTCGCGCTGGCATGCCCAGCGGGAGCGGCCAGGGGCGAGGGGGGGCCGGGGTGAGAGCAGGCCGGCGGGGGTCGAGGTCCATCGGAGCACAGCGGGGATGACGGAGCTTGCCGGAGGTGGCTGGAGCGCTCGCCCGAGGAGGGTGAAGGAGGAGAAGGGGAGAGCCTCGAGGCTCACCGGCGGCTGAAGGGGAAGCACCGACATGGTGTGGAGGTCTGGCGGGGTAGGAGAGGAGGCGGAGGACGGAGACCGGCGGTGGGGCACCGGAGGTGGCCGGCGGAGACCCGGTGGTGGCCGGCTCTGGCCGGGTGCGGGGGCGAGGCAGAGGCCTCGGGGCGAGCCCTAGTCATTGCGGGGTTGGTGGGGAGTGGGGAGGAGTGAGGGGGATATGTGGGATTAGGGTTTTATACCACAGGGGGTTAAGTGGGCCGGCCGGTTTAGGTGGCAGGTTCGGCTGGCTGGGGCCATCCCAAATGGGGGGGCTAGGGTTTTTCTTTCTCTTCTTTTTTTCCTTTTTCTTTTAGCTTTATATTTTATTTGGCTAACAAATGACTTTCGTAAATTATTAGATTCATCCAAATATTTACTTAGCACAATTTGGCACTACTTGAAGAGTTTTGGGGATTTATTTAACACATTCTATATTTCATAATTTAGAAAAGGTCTTTTAATTAATGTGTTGCCCATGATATAATTATTTTGAGGCACCAAAATCGTTTCAAAAAATGTTGGTTGCAACTTTATAATTACCAAGGAATTATTTGTAACCTAAGCATAATTACCATGTGGGCCAAGAGTGTAGAACTTTGGGTTATGGGTCCACCATGCGGGCCAAGAGTAGGCAGAGCGGTGACATCATATACGGTCTTGGTAGCAAGACATGTCAGAGGATAGCCTGTCAGTTATGTTGGCAACAGTGTCAGTACCAAGGCCGGGGAACGAATAGAACCATTTTCCTGCTCGTTGGAACGAGGCGGACCAATAGGCATAGTTCTCGTCCACCGACGGCTACTGGAATGTTATCCGCAATAGTAACAGGGTCTTACTGGCAGAGTTGTACAGCGAGGTGGTTACCTAAGCACGGAATTAACACTGGTTAGATAAGTTCAGATTCAAGAAAGGTTAAAGTGACCAATGGGAAGGAAAATGTGTTCACACACACAAGTATTAGAGTATACCATTCCCAAGGAAAATATAGAGTACGGTATACATGATAGGTCATCAAGTACATAACCATTTTTATAAAAGGGCAAGGAGAATCATTATGTTTACCCATACCATGTGGTTTGCATAATTGATCAGGAACAATTTAGCATTGCGCTTCAAATGTTCCTGTTGACAATTGAAGTACCAAAAGTCATGCTTTGAGGTAGCATCGACATGGTCATCGGATAAAGGTTGGACATTGGGTACACAAAGGATTCATCAAAATAACTTATAAAATAAGTGATATAGTTTCCACATGGAAGATGGCAAATCTTACATATGGAAGAATTTATAACAATAGGTCCTTAGGCCCGGTGTGCCAGACAAGACATCACCGTACCAGGTTACATAAAGACTAAAGCTATAATTATTGGGAAATGTTCCAACCATCATATCTGCCCGAGATTCATATCTGATTCGTGTCAGGGAACCTCAGGCTTAGGATGTCTGAGAAGAAAAGATGATGATACAAGATTCTCAGGATATGAACTACACAAGCAATTCTTGGATCATAAGTTAGATTGTAAGACACATGAACACAATGTCAATACATTCATGCCCACATGGAATTCTTACAACGAAATGCAACTGAGTTGTGATTTGAGAACTATCATCGAGGATATCAAGGCCCTTGTGTAAGCACGGATTTGCTCTTATGAAGGAACTTAACTTCCTTGATCAAATCTGTCAGTGGCTTGGGGTGCTAAGAGGAAATATATGAAGTGAAGATAGCTAATCTTCAAAACATATAACACTTCGCACATGCGTGAATGATTTGGGATTACCCGAGAGGAAGTGAAACAAAACCTTCTCATATTCATGGTGGGAAGAATGCACATCAACTTTAGGAAAACACTTCTTCGATGAAATATATTATTCATGAGCTAGTCACAAAGATAATGCTTTCAGGAGCTTCATCGTGAACCATGAATAAGTTGAGGGTGTGGCCGATGGGCTCAACAACAATCCCTCAAGATTTTGATAGGGATGAATTTCCAAAATTAGAACATCAAGGAGATAGCATTTGTAAAATCAAATGATATAATGACATATGCTCGAGGAAACATCAACAATTAAACATTGACTAGAGGGTGCACTCAGAAATATGGACAGAGTAGCACGACAAATCCTAAAATTATAAGTCAACAATCAAGACACTAAGAATAAAGCAATTAGTTATTAACTTCGAAGAAATAGGGTTGCTAGAAGTATTGGAATCACATATCAGAGTTCACTTGTCGGTATTCCGGTTAGAAACAACACGGGGACCAAGAATGTATGGTGGTGGTGAGAAGTATCACTATATCAAGAATTCTTTAAGAGGTGCAACAATCCTCACTACATTCTTGACATAAAAGATGGTAATACTCCAAGGTAGAAATTAACATAAGTTGTATAGCAAGGAACTCAAGGGACAACACAAAATGTGATCAAGTTTGTGTTGGAGGAAAAACAATAAGATTGTCGATGATAACACAGATCGTCGAGGGGAAAAGGATGGTATTTATCATCATGAACTCGATTAATATCCCGGAAGAGCTCAGAATGCTGATGATGATCATGACGTATTTGTCGAGAAGTTTCATGAAGATGTAATCATTCAGCGACGACATCAAGCAAAGGAATGGTGAACCAAAAAAGGTTGTCGGAACCACAAATAAGATTGCTAGCTCAGAATCTAAATTGCCTTTCAAGACAACCAACACGATGTTGAAATCTCAATGTGAGCTTAACGCACTATTGCAAATGTGTTCGAGGGATGGAGGACATAGATAGCATGGTCAATCTTTATCATAAGGATGATGATGTAGCTTAATAGCTTGGAATGAGAAGATGAAGTACACATTCGTAAACAAGGAAGATTAGTAAAAGTTGCTGAATTGCAATGCATACTCGATTCAGTTATTGATGTACTTGATTGTCCAACGACTCAAAACACGAGGAAACTGGAATCAACAAAAAATCATAGTTGATGAGGAGAACATAAGAAGTTATAAAGCTTTGTGATATTCTCTATATACCAAGGATAATACTCGGAGGTAGATCAGAATAGAGGTCAGACTAATGTAGTGATTTGTGGAAGAAAAGCACTTTAACTTATCTACATATGGCATCAAAGAAGAACAATCATGGTCGGAACCACGGTTGCAAAGTACCAAATCATGGATCTGCAAGATCAAATCATTCAATGAACGATTATTGATATGAGAAGTTTCTATGTTAGGATGAACGTCGTTTCCATGGGCGTGAACACAAAGTTCAAGGTCGGCTCCCACTTCATCAATGCATCACCTGCCATTTACTCCTCGCCTTTGATGAAGTAGAACCTTTGAAAGAAAAACCGGCAAAACACTAGAAGACTAAGTCTCGTGAAAACTGTTGGGATCATACGGATTTAGGAAGGCATAGGTTCAACCCGTCGGGGCATCTTAGGAACATATACCGCCATCTTCAAGAGTAACCAACATATGCTTGACAACAAAGCATGGTCAACAAATTCATAGGCTACAATTTATCAGAGGGAGAAGACACAACTTACCAATGGCATTAGATATCGGGGGAAGAATATCACAAGAATTTTTAATGTAAAGGATGTCATTGGATAATAATCCAAAAATGGGGTCTGGCGGTCCACAAAGGTCGTGA